>NW_008354532.1:4045431-4047659 GCF_000622305.1 Nannospalax galili
TTTGCAGCTATTGTGAAGGGGCATGCTTCCATGTGCTCTTTCTCTGATTGCTTGTTATTGGTATATAGAAAGGCTACAGACTTTTGTAGATGAATTTTGTAACCTGCCACTTTACTGAATGTGTTACTAATTTCTAGGAGTTTTCTGGTAGAATTTTTGGAATCTCTTAGATACAATATCATCATCCGCAGAAAGGGATAATTTGATCTCTTTCAATTATTACTCCTTTTAGTTCGTCTCTTGTCTTATTGCTCTTGTCGGAGTTTCAAGCACTATGTTAAAAAGGAGCAAAGATAGTGGACAGCCTTGTCTGGTTCCTGTTTTAATGGGAATGCTTCCAGTTTTTCTCTATTTACAATGATGTTGGCTGTGGGATTGTTGTATATGGCCTTAATTATGTTGAGGTATGTTCCCTCCAGTGCAATTCCCTCTAGGACTGAACATAAATGCATGTTGAATTTTGTCAAAGGCCTTCTCTGCATCTATTGAGGTGACCATGTGGTTCTTGTTTTTGAGTCCGTTTATATGATTTATGACATTTATTGACTTCCATATATTGAACCATCCCTGCATCTCTGGAATAAAGCCGACCTGATCATGGTGGATAATCTTTTTGATGTGTGTCTGTATGTTATTTGCAAGTATTTTGTTGAGAAATTTTGCATCTATGTTCATTAAGGATATGGGTCTACAGGTATCTTTTTTGGTTGTATCTTTACTTAGCTTTGGTATTTGCGTGATACTGGCTTCATAGAAGAAATTTGGAAGTTCTCCCTCCATTTCTACCTTTTTGAATAAATTAATAGTATTCGATGTAGATCTTCTTTAAATGTCTGGTAGAATTCTGCTGTAAATCCATCTAGTCCTGGGCTTTTTTAAGTTGGGAGGTTTTGTATTACTGTTTCAATTTCTTATGTGTTATGGGTCTGTTTAAGCTGTTGATCCATAAGCTGTTGATCCATTCTTGATTTAGCTTTGGTGGTTCCCATGCTTTTAGATACCCATCCATTTCTTTTAGGTTTTCAAATTTAGTAGCGTATGGGTTTTTAAAGTATTCCTTTATATCGTTCTGGATCTTTTTGTTGTCTCTTGTGATGTTTCCCCTTTCATCTCTGATTTTGTTGACTTGGAGAGGTGTTTTTTCTTTCTTTTGGTTAAGTGGGCTAGTGGTCTGTTAACCTTGTTTATCATTTCAAAGAACTAGCTCTTGGATTTGTTGATTCTTTGAATTGTTTTCTTTGTTTCTATTTCATTAATTTCTGATTTTCTTGTCTTCTGGGTTTGGGTTTCATTTGTTGTTACTACTCAAGTGTCTTGAGTTGTAATGTTAAGTCATTTATTCGTGTTCTTTCTGATTTTTTAATGTAGGCACTTAGAGCTATAAATTTCCCACTAAGGGATCCTCAGGCCTCTTGGGGTAAGTCTATAGCGCAGCCCTCCGCGCCTTGACTCCCCAAGCCACATTCACCCTTCCATCTCCCCTGCTGTGCGCTACTCCTAGTTTGGGACCTGCGCCATCAGACTTGGGGCCCCAGACACCGGGGGAACCAATACTGCTTCCTGACCCTTCTCACCCAGACCAACTGAGTGCCTTTCTTGGGCCCCAGGGGCACCACTTCGCTTCTGGACCTGGCCCCGCCCTCACCTCCCTCTACTTCCCTGGTCCTGCAACACCTGCCAGCCTCTTGCTGGGGCTCCGAGGCTTACCTTTCCTCTCCCTGATCCTTTGCATCCAGTACAGCACAGCTACTCAATACACTCCCTGGGAAATCTTGGCGCTTCTTCCCACCGCATCTGCCTTTGCATCCTTGCGTGGCGCGGCCACTGCCAGGGTCTCACGTCAGTCCAACACCCAAGATCCTGAGGCCAAAATCATTCTTAAAAGATTCCAGACCTAAGGAGAAAGTCTGAAAACTTCTGACCCACATTGGAATTGGGCCACCGCGGTACTCCTGAAAACAAAATCAATCCGGCCACGACCATATAAAATCAAAAGAGGGAACCAGAAGCTTAGATGAACCAGCTCTTCATACCCAAAAAGTAAACCACAAAGACACATAAAGTTCAAAAAAACAAGCAGAACTAAACTTGAAGGCCCGAGTATCACACAAGAGTCAGAAACTACAAAAGAAATTCACATGTCAAAATCACAGAGAAAAAATAATAACATGAAAAACCAAAATAACATATCCCCACCAAATACCAGTAATCCTCTAGAGGAGCACAAT
>NW_008354532.1:4051963-4065140 GCF_000622305.1 Nannospalax galili
CTGATCCTCCTGGAACAGGGACCTCTGGCTGACTAGATTTACCAGAAGGGCAGATAGGGGGGAATTGATCGGGATGCTGACAGCACAGTGGGCAGTGGCAGCGATGGCAGAGTATGGAGGCTCTAGTGGGAGAGGAAGGCTGTCTACCTGATGAGTTTGTATACATGCTCAGATGCCGAGGAGCTCAGAAGGTGGGCGACTACGACCAGCAATAGTCATTTATATAGAGTTTAGAAATGCATGTGAAAACGTCTCAAGTCAATTGCATTAAAAAATAATTTTTCTATATGAAACTGTGTATTTTAATAATGAAATGGAGATCTTTTTAAAGGTTAAAGCATCATTTAATTTATGTCTTATAGGGTTTATACTGAGTACAATATTGTATAACTGTAATAATTCAACTCTAAACCTAAAAATTTACAGCCAAATTTGAAAGAGATGCATCCTACCTCAGGAAAACGTTATTGAATAGGTTAATGCTGTTGTAATGAAAAGCTTCTTTTAATTAAAAAATAAATAAATAAATAAATACATGAATAAATAAATTTCCCACTAAGGACTGCTTTCAACGAGTCCCAGAAGTTTTGTTGTGTTATAGTGTCTTTTTCCCTTTTTTATAGGGTTTCTTTTATTTCTCCTTTGACCCATTCATCCAGAGTATGTTGTTTAGTCTCTATGTGTTCATGTAGTTACTAGGGTTTCTTCTGGTGTTGATTTTAAGCTTTATTGCATTATGGTCCGATAGAATGCATGGAATTCTTTCAATCGTTTTGCATTTGTTGAGGTTTGTGTTGTGCCCCAGTATATGGTCGATTTTGGAGAAAGTTCCATGGGGCACTGAATAGAAAGTATATTCTTTGGTGCTTGGGTAGAATATTCGGTAGATGTCTGTTAGGCCCATTTGATATATGGTATTGTTTAATTCAGATGTCTCTCTGTTTATTCTCTGTCCTGTTGCTTTATCTTATGGAGACAATGGAGTATTGAAGTCTCCTACTATTAATGAGTTGGGATTAATATGGGTCTTAAAGTCCTGTAGTACTGTTTTTATGAAGTTGGGTGCATCAGAGTTTGGTGAATATATGTTAATGACTGTAATAATATTTTGGTCAATTGTTCCTTTGATCAGAATGAAGTGGTCCTCTTTATCTGTTCTGATTAGTTTTAGTTTAATGTCTATTTTGTCAGCTATTAGAATTTCAATGCCTGCTTTTTTCGTAGTATCATTTGCTTGGTATATTTTTTCCATCCTTTCACCTTAAGATAGTGCCTGTCCTTAAGAATGAGATTAGTTTCTTGTAGACAACAAAAAGATGGGTTTTGTTTCTTATTCCATTCAACTAGTCTGTGTCTTTTGACTGGGGAGTTCAGTCCATTGATATTTAAAGTTATTAGTGGAAGATGTGTATTGATTCCTGCCATTTTTATTTCTGTTCATATTCTTGGTGTAGGTGTGTATTTCCATAGTTATACCTTCATTAAGTTTCGTTCCGTAACCCCTTGGGTATAGTCGTTCCTTTCTTCAGCTCTTTTTATTGCTTTGAAGAACTCTCTGAAGGGCTGGTTTCGTGGACATGAATTCCTTCAGCCTCTTTATGTCATGGAAGACTTTTCTTTCCCCTTCAGCTATAATAGACATTTTGGCCAGGTTAAATAATCTGGGTTGGCATCTGTGGTCATTTAGAACTGGGATTACTTTGGTCCAGGCTCTTCTGGCTTTCATAGTTTGCACTGAAAAGTCAGCTGTAATTCAATGGGTTTTCCTTTATATGTGACTTGTTAGTTTTCTTTTGCAGCTTTCAATTTTTTTTTTCTTTTTTCTGTATGTTTAGTGTTTTTACTATGATGTGCCATGGAGAGTTCTGGTTCTGTCTGTTTGGTGTTCTATTTGCTTCCTGTATTTGTATGGGCATGTATTTCTTTAATTTTGGGAAATTTTCTTCCATGATTCTGTTGAAGATCTGGTCCATGCCATTATCTTGGGATTCTTCTCCTTCCTGTATGCCTATGATTTGTAAGTTTGGTCTTTTTATGGTGTCACACAATTCCTGCATATTCCATTCTTGTGTTTTCTTAAATTTTTCATAATCTTTGCTTACATGGTCTAATTCATCCACTTTATCTTCCAGTCTTGATACTTTGTAATTCATTTCATTCATCCTATTGGTGAGGCTTTCCCTGTCATTTCTAATTGGCTTACTGAGTGTTTCATTTCCTGCTTTATTTTGGCCTGAGTATTATTCAATATTTTTAACTCTTTTCTGAATTCATTCAGAAGTTTATCCCTATCCGGCCTGAGTATTATTTAACTCTTATCTGAATTCATTCAGAAGTTTATCCCTATCTTCTTTCAGTTCTTTGATTTCTTTGTTTGTGTGTTCTTTAAATTCACTTTTATCATGTTTATAATTGTTCTTTTGAGTTCCATGTCCTGTTTTATCTCTAGGGAGTTCTCATTGTACTCCTCTAGGGGACTGTTGTTACTTGGTGGGGATATATTGTTTTGGTTTTTCATGTTATTATTTTTTCTCTGTGACTTCGACGTGGATTTCTTTTGTAGTTTCTGATTCTTGTGTGAGTCTCAGGCCTTCAAGTTCAGGTCTGCTTCTTTTTGTAAACTTTATGTGTACTTGCTTGGCATGAAAAGCTGGTTCCTTTTAGCTTCAGGTTCTCTCTTTTGATTTAATATTGGAGTGGCCAGATTGCTTTTGGTCTTGCTGCTCAGGAATTCCCATGGAGTCCTAAGTCAGATGAGGATCAGATACTCTCAGGCTTTCTTCTAAGGTCTGGATCCCTCCAGGAAAGATGCTGGCCCCAGGAAGGTGGTGGCTGTGCTCCCCAGGGATGCAAATGGAGGCAGGGTTGGGAAGAGGCCCAGATGGTTCCTGGGGACTACAGGGAGGAATTGGGTTGGTCTGGGTGCAAAGGATCTGGAATCAATGGGGATTCTTTGCCAAGAGGTCAGTCAAGGGGTCTGGGGTGTCAACACAAGAAACAGACCAGTGTCCAGGCTAGGAGGAGAGATGGGCTGGGGGAACTGGGAGGGTGAATGAGGCTCAGGGAGTCAAGGCGCAGTGATCTTCACCAAATGTACCCAGGAAAGATGCTGGCCCCAGGAATTTGGTGGCTGTGCTGCCCAGGGATGCAAAGGGAGGTGAGGGCAGAAACAGGCCCAGAGGGCTTCTGGGGACTACAGGGAGGAATTGGGTTGGTCTAGATGCAAAGGATCAGGAAGATTTGTTTGTTTTTATTTTTATAAGGGTTTTACCTGCATATATGTGTGCCTATGTTGTGCAATACCCACAGAGACCAGAAGAGGGCATCAGATCCCTGGAACAGAAGTTATGGACAGTTTTAGCCACTATGTATATAATGGGAACAAACCATGGGTCCTCTGGAAGAGCAGTCAACACTCTTAAATGCTGAGCTATCTCTCCAGCCCCATCTTCATCTTTCTTAAAGTTCAACAACCCAGACTAAGAATACAACTATCACAATGGGAACTGGAAAGCCTATCTTGGTAGTTAAACATCAGGCAACCCTAGATTCAAATCCCAAATCTCAAACTTATTAGTGGTGAGATCCTAGACTTGATTATTTAATCTTAATCTCAGATTCCTCATCTATAAAAATGTACATACAAGTGAGTTGTTAGTAAATACAGCATCTGTAAAAACAGAATTCAACAACAGCTATAACAGACATTTAAATGCCATTTGCTATGTGACAGGTACTAAATCATATATGTGTGTGTGTGTGTATTTGTGTGTGTGTACATATGTATACATTTTAAACAACTTGCCTACTAAGTTAGGCTGGCTAGCTGGAAAGCCCAGGGACCTACCTGTCTCTACCTCCCAGCACTAAGATGAGTGCTGCATGTGTGTAAGTACACCCATGTCATGCAGTGCCTACAAAGGACAGAAGAGGGCATCGGATCCCCTGGAACTAGAGTTATGGATAGTTGTTAGCCACCATGTGGGCTCTGGAACTTAAACCTGGGTCTTCTGCATAGAACAGCCAGTGTTCTCAACTTCTGAGCTATCTCTCCAGCCCCCATAAATCCATTTTATTATCACATGATCCTATAAAATATGTTCTGTCATTAGCAGCAATTTACAAATCAGAAAACTGAAGAAGAGAGTTAAGAGTCATGAAAACTCAAATGATCAGCAAACACATTTCATTCATAGAATGCTTGCTGAAGCTAACTAATGGCAAATTCTACATTCTCCTTTGTTTAATTCCCACATAGGCACTGCTTACCAAGGACTGAACACTGAGGTGTGCTGATGTGAAGGGAAGAAACACAGCTCCTGGGCACTGAAAGTGAAGGAGGGAAACTCTACGTAGAACAACTGTAAAACTGTATGAAGTGGACTGCACAAAAGGATGTGAAGATTGCGATCAGTGCAGGCGGTTTGGGCTCCTTGTGGGAACTGACAAAGGCAGGGAAGAGAGCACAGGTAGAAATTAATCTTGAATATAGTAGGAATTCAATAAACATTTATTGACTAAAGTAGTGAACATGGATCTTACAATTCATAAACCAGTTCCATGATTAAATATATATTTAATCATTTGAATAGATACTACTCTGTTTACCAAACTTTGGCATGTAAGGTACAGGTAAGCAGCAAGCACATACAGTCCTTGTTCTTTCTTTCTCAGTATAAGTTTGAATATGCATTTTCCCTATGAGTGGGCCCTGTTAGGGAGAAGGAAGGCCCTGACCTGGGTCTCAGTTTTTATTCAAGCCATTTTCTTTCCAGTATACCTACCATCCTTACAAGGGCCCTTAGCTGCCTTTGTTTAGTATATTTTCAAGCACCAACTCTACTGTTCAGGACCCTTTCTCTATTCCACTGGGAATTTATCATTTTTCCCTTCTGAGTCCTCTCATCTCATAAATAAAATCTGGAAAGTCTGGCAGGGGAATATTGAGGCAGAAAGCCAAGACCTGAGCTGAGTTCTCTCCAGAAGGCCTCTCTGTCCCCATTCCTTCCTTCATCAGCTCCTGCAATCAAGAATCAATAGATGATGTCAGACAACTTGTGAAGTTGCTGACACCTGCTAGAAGCAGAGGTAACTCCAGAACCAGCCAAGGAGGCCAGGTGGGCAGAACATAAGTACTGTATAAAGTCATTCATATGAAAGGCCAGGGAACCATACCTGTGCTCATCAGGAGATTTAAATAGGAAGACAGATAGTGGAGGGGAGAGACAGCAGAGACCTGCCACGTGAAATGTCTAACCCTTCTAAAACAAGCTTCCCCTCACAGCTGAGGTATGTCTCACTACATTCAGAGAGGGGAAAAATATTCATCTCAGCCTTTCAAGGGGGAAAGTCACTACCTGAATCAAGAGATCAAAGGAACTGCAAACCACAATCTAGGTAAGTCTGCCATTCTAGGAAAGGTAGTGGGCTTCTCTCTGGAGGCCAAAGAGCTAGACAAGATCAACTTCCCAGTAAGCAATTTAGACTAGTTGTTTGATGAGTATGGTGGTAGAGGGACAGAATCATTTCTCCTGAAGGATTGCTTCTGATCCTCGTGATAATAGCAATTATAAACAAAGGCTACCAGTAAGATTAAGATAATACTTTCCATATATTAAGACAATTAAACTCACAAATGCCTTATGATATTGGTACCCATTTTACAGATGAGGAAACTGAGAGGTTGTACAATTTTACAGACACAGAGCTGGCAAGAACTAGAACAGTGATCATGTGGTCTGGCTTAGGGTGTTGTCTTTGAGTCACTACATAGTTTTTAGTTCAGTAAGATATTGCACTACATAGAAGGATTCTATGCTTACCTAAATCTGTTATATATAAGCTACAAGTTTTAAAATGAGCACAAAAGAAGCACAGAGAAGATTCCTATGGGGCTAATAGGCACAATGAAGAGAACATTGAGCTGAGAATGTGATACATCATCAAATCTATACTGATGATTTTCACTCTGACTCACTGTGAGTACTGTGAGTACCGTGGGTAGTTCCTCTGCAAAATAGAGATCATGGCATCTACCTGGCAGGATGACAAAATTAAATACATGTTTTTGCAGGTAAATGCCTAGGACACAGTAAGTGTAAGTAAATGACGTCACTAATTCACCTACTGTTCATTAGTCTCTGTCCTGCATTGCTAAGACTGAAATCTGCAATCCTTTCCCAGAGTATCTGCCTTGGATGGCTGTCAAGTTTTGATGATTGGAGGTGATAGAGATGCTAGAGGGAGAGTCAAAGGCGAAGGGAGCTAGAAAAGGCTTTCACTTGGCTTCCAGTTGGCAGCAGCCTTGCCCATAGCACCGTGTTCATAGTGTAGGCTGTGGCTCTTCCTTGGATCTCCCAGAGCACTATTTGTGGAAGTCGCATGTATCACCTCCAGCCAAAGAATGCCCTTCCCTTAGAGGAACAAGTGCCAGGGATGTGGGTATCCATCTACAAGTTGTCCAGAGGTTCTAGTGATGCCATCAAGTCACCTGCATTATTTACAGCCCCACTGTGGAGATTACTAGCTGGTTCATGAGGTTGTAAACACTGATCCAGCATTGCCTTTTCATTCTTTTAGTCATCTGACATTTGCGCAACTACTTCCCTCTGTTATTGTCTCTTTGTTTAAAAGATCTAGAATAGTTCCCATTTTTTCTAATAGACCTTGATATAGGCAGCATCTGTTAAAACAATGGATTCTTTTTCTTCTAGAGGTATTCTCAAGATAAGTGATCTTCCAGAAATTTTCATAAATCATTAAATTTGAATAATAAAACAACACTTCCTAACACTTTCAACATTGCCTTCAGTAAGTTATGCAGCAGGCCACCTTGTGGTGTAGCTTGGAGTTGGACATACCTGAACTTAAGATTGTATGATTAGCTATGTGTCCCCAAAAAGTCATTTCTTACAAACCCTGCTCACTCATCTACAAAGAAGCACTGAGGATATGAACTCTCTTTTAAGAGTTTCAAGATAACACACTGAAACACTTGGTCAGCTGTTAATTACTGTATCAACAGTTACATATCGATCACTTGCAGATCCTTTTCCCACATCTCTTCTCTACAGGAGTCTGTTTCTCTCACTTTCTTTCACTTAATGCCCAATACTTAGAATCAAAATTTATACTTCAGTCTAGTGTAAGGAATTTTATTTATGTGTGTGTCTGCATATGTGTATGTGTGATATGTGTGTGTGTGTGTGTGTGTGTGTGTGTGTGTGTCTGTCTGTCTGTACCTGTGTATGAGTGTGGATGCCCAAGGAAGCCAGAAGAAGACATCAAATCCCTTGGAGCTGGAATTATAGGCAGTTGTGAGCTGCCCTATGTGGGTGCTAAAACAGAACTCATACCCTCTGGAAAAGCAGCAAGTGCTCTTAACCACTGAGCCATCTCTCCAGCCCCTACTCAGTTTTCTTTTAAAAAATTCACTGTGGTTGTCAAAAAATTTATTTTGATTTTCTGTAATAAGTTTCTGGGTCTTTCATTTGTAACCTCTGCCTTAATGTCTCAGCATTGTTTATTTTTTCCCTTGCAAATACTCAATACAAAGCAAGCTGCAAAGTCCGAACAGCTTACATAATGGTCCTGATCTGACTGGTCTCAGCTGAGAGCTCAGACAACTTAGGAAATGCACTCTCACCAGAATCTCTTCTTCTGTGCCATTACTTTTCTGGCCTTCCAGCCTGGATTTTATCCTTATCTGTACTTCTGAATCCATAGCCAGTTTTCACAGCCAAGCTCTAGTTCTCGTCCACCATGAAACCTCCTGGTCATGCCAGTTGGAAATGGAACTTCTTCCCTGGTCTTCCTTCTTTTGGCTAGTTTTGCCTTGTGCTCTAGTTATTCAAGACTATTTCTTCTTCTTTTTTTTTTCTTTGCTTTGAAGAATTATTTTTTTAAAATTTTTAAAAACATTAATAACCACATGATTAGAAGAAGCATTTCATTACAGCTTTAACATATTCAGTAACACACTCCGGAGCAAGGATACATCTCCTTCAAAAGTGGCTGAAAATTTTATGGTTCACAGTTGAATTAATACAGTTATACATTATTGAACTCAGTATAAACCCTGTAAGATATAAAATTGAATGAGTTTTTACCCTTTAAAGAAGATCTCCATCTCATTTTAAAATATTCTGTTTCCTACATTTTTTAAATATTATTTTTAATGTTTTTGGAAGAAGCATATCATTATAGCTTTAATATGCTCAATAACAGTTTCCGGAGCAAAGATACAGCTCTTTAAAAATGGCTGTAAAATATTTAGGTTTGCTGTTGAATTAATACAGTTACACAATATTGAACTCAATATAAGCCCTGTAAGACATAAAATTGAATAAGATTTTAACCTTTAAAATAGATCTTCATTTCATTTTAAAGTAAACTGTTTCCTACAGAAAGACTCATTGTTTTTGCTACTAACACCGAGATGTTGGTGCATGTGTCTCTGATCTGTAGGTATCTGATTATTACTAGTCATAATCAGTTGCACTTGGATTCTTGGCACCTGTGTATGTCTATAAAGTCACTGGGTAGATTTCAGTGGTAATGTTTATCACCTCTACGAATTAACATGATGTAAATTTTTATGCTTTCTCCTCAAAAATAATACATTTTAAAAAATTTGTTGATTTTGTTTTGGTGTGTGTGTATATCACACAGGACATCCCAAACCATCGTATTCAACTATACACCCACTTCCCAGATGGCACCTTCCCATAGCCTCCCGCCCCCACTAGAGCCCTTATACTCTGTTATCCTTGTTACTGTTCGCTGTTTTTTCACGCCCCCCATCATTCCCCACTATTTGTCCTTCTGGTGAATCTAGTCAGCCTATCTGGAGGACTTTGTTTTAGGAAGGTCAGCTGTTTGTTGTCTAGCAGCAACAAGTTGTCAATATTCCTTTAGATAAGATTGGGGTCTGCTGTTCATTTTCACAGTTCTATGCTGGGTTACTATCTGGGAGTCACTTGGGCCACCCTGGCCAACAACTCAAAAAAGGTATTTCCTGTCTGGCATTGTTGCTTGTTATGTAGCCTTTAGCTATACATATGGACTCTTAAAAAATTATATTGGCCCCTTTAATCTTTGATTATACTTTCCTTTTGGGTGTTTAAGTCCATACAGTTGGCCCAGATAAATCAATTTATTTTCACTTTTAAGGTCATTTCAGGATCTGTTCCTCAGGGGTCACATGGGCTTGGGAGGAGCCCTTGGCTCATTTCTTTTACCAGTTCCGCCTATGTGAAGATAAGTCAAAGGTCCTGCTCAATCATGGCTGGTTTCACTAGGAAGCATAGAGGAAATGTTTCCTCTGTGTTGACCCTTCTTTTTGTAGACTGCACACTGGTTCCAGTCCATCTCGTGGGGTCTCCTTGGCCTCCTTGATCAAAAGGACAGGTGACCCACCACAATTACAGGACATTTTGGGAGATGCTTATAGTCCCCTGGAACTACTTGACCTAGGAGGGAAAGGAGCAAAAACTGTCCTTTATGTCCCTCTGTCCAAATTAGTACAGGTCTCAAAGAATGTCTATTAAACATCCAAGAAGGTTAGTTTCACCAGTGTGGTACTTTTAATTACTGTGTGCCATGTAGATAAATCTTGGGCAAAGACCAGTTATTCTCAAATAAACTTTACCTAGACGTATATTTCTTTATCTGGTATGTATAATTTGTCAGTAGGTTTTTGGACTAATATGGTTCTCTCAGGTTTTTAAAACTAGCTAGGCATTTTTTATCTCTTGCATTGTCTAACCCTTTGATCATGATTTACCCAATTAAGGCACACCCATTTTCCCCCTTTCTCCCTTAATAATATCCTTCTCCTACGGTCCTACCTCTCTTGAGCTCCTTCTTTCCCTTTATCCTCTAGGTTCCTTGTATACCCTTCCCTCCCCCTCCATTAACCTAACCCAGTTTTTATCCATATCTCCCTTATTATGGCCTGTTTCCTACTGCTCTTCTCTTTCAGGTTCTTTCTTTCCTTTTATGTCCCCAATTCCTTTCCATTATCCTGGTTCCTATAGTTATGTCTGTATACATATTCACTTATCAGGATTTGGTCCTAGGATACACAAATGAGGGAGAACATGTGTCGATTTTTTTCCGAGTCTGTATTACTTCACTTAGTATAACAGTTTCTAGTTCCATCCATTTACCTGCAAATTTCATGATTTCATCTTTCTTTACTGCTGAGTAAAACTCCATTGTATAAATGAACCACATTTTCATTATCCACTCATCAATTGAAGGACATTTAGGTTGCTTCTATCTCTTAGCTCTTGTGAAAAGAGCAGCAACAAACATGGATGTACAAGCATCTCTGCAATAGGATGAGTTCTTTGGGTATATGCCTGTGGGGACCTAGATGGCCCTGCAAAAATGGCACTGAGAGGAAGTAAGCAGGGCTCGGCCTGACTTGTCCTGAAGATCATCGGATTGAATGCCAGTCCTTCCGCACCCCTGGGTGGCGCATGATCAACGCGTGATCATCGCTGATGCCTATGGGACTCTGCCCATGTGGCAGGTTGACCTTTAAGCTGATTGGGTATGTTCAGGGGAGGGGGTTTCCGAGGGGATTTCCAGACTGTGGTTTTTGCCTATATAAGCTCTGTGACACCTGCAATAAATGAGTTCCTGCTTGACAAGACTCCCTGTTGGATCTGATTGTCCTCCGCGAGGAGGGCTGGTGAAATGGGCAGACAGTGCGCTCACCTTTCCCTGACCCCCATCGTGGGAGGTCCCTCCAGGGTGGGACCTTGGGGCAGACCCCCGCATATGCCAAGGAGAGGTATAACTGGGTCGAATGGCAGGTTCATTTGTAGTTTGCCAAGAGTTCACCACACTGCTTTCCATAGGGGTTGAACAAGTTTGTAGCCCCACCAGCAGTGGATGAGTCTTCCCCTTTCCCCACATCCTCTCCAACATTTGGTATCATTTGTTCTCTTGATCTTAGCCAGTCTGACTGGGGCAAGATGAAATCTTAAAGTGATTTTAATTTGCATTTCCCTTATTATTAGTGATTTTGAACATCTTTTAAGATGCTTCTTAGCCATTTTCGCTTCTTCATTTAAGAACTCTGTTCAGCTCCTTAGCCCACCTTTTAATTGGGTTACTTCTTGTCTTGATTCTCTATTTTGTGAGTTTGTTATATATTCTGGATGTTAAACCTTTGTCAGATGTGTCACTGGTGAAGATTTTCTCCCATTCTGTGGGTTTTTCTCTTCACTTCCCTGGTTGCCTCCTTTGATGTACAAAAGCTTTTTAGTTTGATGATGTCCCATTTGTTGATTCTTGACCTTATTTCCTGAGTAATTGATGTCCGGTTTAGAAAATTCTTTCCTACACCTATATCTTTTAGGTTTTTGCCAGTGCTTTCTTCTAACAGTTTCAGAACTTCAGGCTTTACATTGAGGTCTTTGATCCATTTTGAATTGACTTTTGTGCAAGGTGAAAGATAGGGGTTTAGTATCATTCTTCTACAGGTGGAGATCCAGTTTTGCCACAACAATTTGCTGAACATGCTGTCTTTCCTCCAGTGAGTGTTCTTGGCCCCTTTGTCAAATATCTGGTGGCTGAAATTGCATGTGCTCATATTTGGGTCTTCAATTTTGTTCCATTGATCAATGGGTCTATTTTTGTGCCAGTACCATGTTGTTTTATGACTGTAGCTCTGTAATACAGCTTAAAATCTGGTATAGTAATACCCCTGGCATTACTCTTAATGCTTGGGGTTGTTTTGGCTATCCGAGGTCTTTTGTGCTTCCATAGGAATCTTAGGATGTTTTTTTCCAATTCTGTGAAAAATGTCATGGGGATTTTGATTGGCATTGCATTGAATGTATAAATGGCTTTTGGTAGGATGGTTGTTTTCACAATATTAATTCTTCCAATCCATGAGCATGGGAGGTCCTTCCATCTTCTGATGTCTTCCTCAATCTCCTTCTTTAAAGATTACAAATTTTCAGTGTAGAGGTCTTTAATGTCTTTGGTCAGGTTTATTCCAAGATATTTAATTAATTAATTAATTTATTTTTTGCAGCTATTTTGAAGGGGGGTGTTTCTATGTGCTCTTTCTCTGATTGCTTGTTATTGGTATATAGGAAGACTACAGACCTTTGTAGGTTAATTTTGTAACCTGCCATTTTAATGAATGTGTTAAAATTTCTAGGAGTTTTCTGGTGGAATTTTTGGCGTCTCTTAGATATAACATCATATCATCTGCAAAAACGGATAATTTGATCTCTTCTTTTCCAATTATTACTTTTTTCTTAGTACCTATTGCTTGGTGTATTTTTTTCCATTCTTTCATTTTAAGACAGTGTCTGTCCTTGAAAGTGAGATGAGTTTCTTGCAGACATCAAAAACATGGGTTTTGTTTCTTAATCCATTCACCTAGTCTGTGTCTTTTGACTGGGGAGTTCAGTCCATTAATATTTAAAGCTATTAATGAAAGATGTGTGTTGAATCCTGTCATATTTATTTCTGTTTGCATTCTTGATATAACTGTACTTTTCCAGTGTTATACCTTCATTGAATTCTTTCCGCAAACCAAACTTTGGTATAGTCATTCCTTTCGTCAGCTCTTTGTATTGATTCCAGAACTCTCTGAAGGGCTGGTTTTGTGAACATGAATTCCTTCAGCCTATTTATGTCATGGAAGATTTTTCTTTCCTCTTTGACTATAATAGACATTTTGGCTGGGTATAGTAATCTGGGTTGGCATCTGTGGTCATTTAAAACTGGGAATACTTTGGTCCAGGCTCTTCTGGCTTTCATACTTTGTATTGAAAAGTCAGCTGTAATCCTAATGGGTTTTCCTTTATATGTGACTTGTTGTTTCTCTTTTGCAGCTTTCAGTATTGTCTCTTTGTTCTATACTTTTAGTGTTTTTACTATGATGTGCCGTGGAGAGTTTCCTTTTCTGGTCCTGTCTGTTTGGTGTTCTACATGCTCCTTGTATTTTGTATGGGCATGTATTTCTTTAATTTGGGGAAATTTTCTTCTACAATTCTGTTGAAGATCTGGTCCATGCCATTATCTTGGGATTCTTCTCCTTCCTGTATGCCTATAATTCGTAAGTTTGGTCTTTTTATGGTATCACTCAATTCCTGCATATTCCATTCTTGCGATTGCTTATATTTTTCATAATTTTTGCTTGTGTGGT
>NW_008354532.1:4065429-4076157 GCF_000622305.1 Nannospalax galili
CTTTGTTATCTCTGGGGGGTTCTCACTGTACTCCTCTAGAGGACTGTTGTTACTTGGTGGGGATATATGATTTTGGTTTTTCATGTTATTATTTTTTTCTCTGTGATTTTGACATGTGAATTTCTTTTGTAGTTTCTGATTCTTTGTGAGACTCAGGCATTCAAGTTTAGGTCTGCTTCTTTTTGTAAACTTTATGTGTCTTTGTACTTTACTTTTTGGTCATGAAAAGCTGGTTCGTCTCTTTTGATTTTATATTGGAGTGGCCAGATTGCTTTTGTCTTCAGGAGTTCCCACAAAGGCCCAGGTCAGATGAGGATCAGATGCTCTCAGGCTTTCTCTTAAGGTCTGGATCCCTCCAGGAAAGATTTTGGCCTCAGAAATTTGTGGGTTGTACTGGCCTGGGAGCAGGGCCCAGGAAAGATGCTGGTCTCGGGCAGCTGGTGGCTGTGCCACCCAGAGATGCAAAAGGAGATGGGGGCAGGAAGAAGCCCCAAGGGCTCCTAGGGACTGCACTGAGGAACTGGGTTGGTCTGAATGCAAAGAATCAGGAAGCCGAAAGGTTGGTCCCAGTGTCCAGGAAAGAGGCTGGTGGGTTGTGCAGCCCAGGGAAGCAGAGGGAGGTAAGGGTGGGACCAGGCCCAGAGGGCTCCTAGGGACCTCAAGAAGGAACTGGGTTGGTCTGGATGCAAAGGATCAGGAAACAGTGGTGGATCCCCCTGGTGTCTGGGTCCTCAAGCACTCAGGCTAGGAGGACAGAAGGGTAGGCGAGATGGGATGGTGAATGAGGCTGAGGGAGTCAAGGTGCAAAGGGAGCAATCAATTTACCCAGGAGAGAGGCTGGCGGTTTGTGCAGGCCCAGGGAAGCAGAGGGAGGACAAGACTATTTCTTATCTACTTTCCCAAACTGTGATGTCCCTGAGGATATAAGTTGAGCCCCTTCCCTTCCTGTCTTGGAGAGCTTTGAATATACTAATCTGCTCTACATCTAGGGTCCTGAAGGGATGAGTGACAGGAGGGAGACACTAAGCGTGATGTAGACCCTCACTAGGCATGCTCATGGCAAAGTGCACATGCTTTGGAATCAGAGAGACCAGAGTTCAAATTTTGACCTTGGTATCTTCTGGCTTTCTGAACAGTTTGGCCATGTTGCTTTCTTAATATTAATTTTCCCAAATAGTAGCTCACATTTGCCAGGAGCAGAGGTAACATAGGTATGTGACACAATGCTCACTGCACCCTACATACACACTTGTATATGCCCACACATGATATTCGTAAGTCTAATTAGAAGTTTCCAGAAACTTTTTTCTACATGTTTCTACAATGTTTAATGAGATAGATATGTGTTAGGCATAGGAAAATTGCAGCAGAATGCTATAGACCTTTCCTTGCTTTTTTTTTTTTTAATACTGTTCCCTCATTTTCTCATGATAGGTTCTTTCTACTAATGCCATATTAACCTTAGAGAATGAGAGAAGCACCTCACCAACACCCTCCACAAAAGAAGTACAGAAAGGGACCAAGTTTGTTGATAATCTCATTAACATTCACTGCTTTGAATTTTTATGTCCAGACTTTGTGGGTCTGAGCTCTTGGCCTACTCGTGGTGGCAAAGATCCGCTCCTGGGCTACATGGAAGCTCTCAGGCCTTGTGGTCTTGACCTTGAAGTGCCAGGTTGCCTTTCACAATTTGTAGGCTGGCTTTGGGAAAAGCAGCCTTTGATCGTCTCAGCTGGGGAGACTTCATTAGGAGTGCTTACTGTGTACACACTGGATGTGCCCACCCACTGTCTGCCCAAGTCAAGGGAGAGGCACATGGTCTCTTTTGACTCATGACAGTGGTGCCTCAAGTTTATTTCTTTTTCAAGTCCAGCTCCCTTCTTAATGACTTGTCAGGGGGCCAGTCCTCATCACTTGATTGTCAAAGGAGCACCACACTAAGATCAAAGCAGCTGAGAAAATGGAAGGGAAATATTAGGATAAGAAAAAAAGAAAAGAGAGGGGGAAAGGATAAAGAGATCTATAAAGACAGATACGGGGGGGCAGGGGGAGAGCAAGAGAGAGATTCCAAGCAACATACATACAGAGCTAAGGAGAGACAGAAACAGAGACGTGACAAGAAAGAGGAAGGATAAAAAGGAACAGAGGAGGAGACAAAGGAAGCAGAATGGATTACAGTATCACTTGTGGATGTCTTTGTCTGTGGGCTTATTCCTTCATAGACTTCCACATATGTATCTCAGATTATTGGCAGCATGGGGCTCCTGGGTAAGTTACACTGCATATCCCCAAAGAGAGAGCAATAAACTTTCAGGGACTCAGCTGTGACTGCTGTCTCTGGACTTTGAATATACGTTTCCCACTGGGTTCTATTTGGCCACTGCTTGGCTTCACAGCTGTGCTGATTGTTCAGCAGGGAATACCATGTCTGTTCTCTCCAAGAATTTAACAAATTAACTATGAGAAAAGTTGCTTGGACATGACATAGTCTCACATGCTGTGTCATGCTAAGAAGAAGCTTGTCAGCTTGCTATTTTCACAGATATGAAATGAGGGCCCACCAAATGGATGGAAGTTTAAGTGTGTTTACAAAAAAGGCAGGAGATGAGAGGAGACAGAAGGGTAGCCCCGTGGGTCAAGATGAAAGTCCCAGTATATTTCTAGACTAACAAGGCCAAAAAGGAGTTTATTAATCAGAGGAAAGAAAAGAGTTTATATTAAATAAATCCTCACTGACTAGTCCATATCCACATACATATGAGGACCAATGGTTTAAAACTAAAGTGAAAGAGTCCATTGATTGTCTATATTGCGCCAGAGTTTGTGTTTGGGATACTTTGCATCAATGATTTCGTTTTCATTCACTCAATGATCCAATAAGGTGCATGCTAAGTTGGGAGGGTAGATAGGGACTCAAGTACAGAAGGTAAGAGGTTAAAGGGGTATGCAAAGTCATAAATGTGTGGTTGCATGTGAAATATTCAAAATAGGTAAATTCATAAGGATGGAAAGTTAGTGGTTTCCAAAGAAAGAGGGATGGGGCACAATTCTTTTATTAGTCTTGGTTTTTGTTTGGGATGATGAAAATGGTTTAAATGTAGATAAACATTGGCCAGCATTGTGAATGTGCTCTATGCCATCGACCTATACTTCAAATTATTAATTTTATGTTAGATAAATTTTTTAAAAAGGAAATTAAATTTTAAAATTCCCAGAGTTACACAGCAGTAAAGTGATACAGCCTAAATTAGAACCCAGGCTCAGTTAAATCAGATTCATAATAAAAGGTGAATTTCTGTAAATTCATGAAATTCTCAAATACAGAAGTAACTATGTCTGAACATGCAGAGTTCTCTTGTTGATGCTGAACCTTGGTACAGGCTCCTTTTCCCACACCCTTTCTCCATAGCTCATCAGCTCTAGACTTTTGCCTGATTTAGCATCTGAAGGAGTCCTCTTGCCTCACCAAGGACATCTTGCTTATGATATTGTATTTTGACTCTAATTTACTTGCAAGACAAAAGAAGTGTTAATTGTGTTCAATATAAGAATAATGATGTCATCCAAAAGATATGAAATACACAATAGTCTCCGCAGCCCATGGAACCTTGTCTAAAATCTATCACATTATAAACCACAGATTAGGCTTTAACAAATACAAAAAAGGAGCAACCTTTTGTATCTTATCAGACCATAGTGTAGTAAAGCTAGAAATCAACAGCAAGAAAAAGTATAGAAACTCCACAAACACTTGTAGACTGAACAATGCATATCTGAATGACTATTGGGTTATTGAAGAAATTGGGGAGGAAATTTTGGAAGTCCTAAAATCAAAGGAAGATAATAGCATAACCTGCCAGATATTCTGACTTACAGCCAAGGCTCTCTATCCTTCAGAGGCACCATTTCCCAATAAAAACTTTAGAAGTCAACCAGTGTGGGGAAGTGATACTTATTTTCCAGAACAGGGACATCATCTATACATGTTTCAGTAGGAAAATCCAGGTCCACTGGAACTGTTGACATTTGCCATTTGCTGGTCATGTATTTTTTATGTATATTTTAATTGAGTTTTTGTGCATTTCACATAATAGATCTTAATCAAATTTAGAATCCTTTCCCCTGTACTCCCCTATACCTGCCCTCACTGGATTTCATTCCTTCTATTATATATGTTAAGGCCTATGTGTGGTCATGTGTTTAAGCTATGCCCAGTCATCACTGATTCTAGAACACGCTGAATGACTTCTAGTCCAGAAATAGCTTCTCATGATGCAGCCATGACAGCCAAGCCATAAAGTGGTTGGAGATACAGATGCCATTGCATTGTTCATGGAGAAACTACACAGCCACTCTCCATACTCTGCATAAATGCCTGGATTAGCAGAAATAAAACTTTGAGTCATGACATTAAACTCTTAAATGAAAAAGCAGTATGTTTTTGTTTGACTTAATTTGAAGCATGCTAAACTGTACTCTATTTCTACAAGAAGTGGCAAGAATGTTTACAGGGCTCAGCCTATTTTTTAAGCTGTCATTAGAAATGATTAATATTTAAGCAAAATCAATAAAAATTGGATTTGAAAAAAATCAATATTTAAGCAAAAGCATTACAAATCACATGACTAACATTGACACCCTTCATATATTAAAAAGGTTTGTTTTCCTATGGCATGTGGGCAAAGCGACAGCTGTATGAAGCAACATTTTAAAGTGGTGATATATTAGTATGATCCATGGGGATAAATCATTTTGAAAATAACCTCAGTTCTTTAGAGAAAGAAAAACATTGGAGTAAATGCCAGCAACTATTAAATCTCGCTGTCACATATATATTAAATGTAAGTACATATGGATTTGTATACATATATCTATTTCTAGCAATCTTTCTTCCACCCTTTCTTGCTCTCACAGGTTATGTCTAAAAAGCAGACATAATTAAAATGCAAAATATAGCTGTCTTTTAGTTGTGATGAAAACCATCCTTAAACTCAGAAATCAGGCTATAATCCCAATCCTAAAGGATTGTCCAAACAAATGTATTGTCTTTAGAACTACTTACAATTTTATCATCCATTCTCTGTCAGATTTTCCATCCTGGAGACCTACATCAAACACTGCATGTGGTTTGCAGCCTCCCCCTATCTCTTTAAGTGCTAGTTCTTACTTAGAATGTCAGCAGCAGTCTCATATTTTCAAACGAGACGTTACCTTAGTCTTGTATCACTGTTTTAACTGCATGTGACCTGAGAAAAAGTAATGGACAGAACACTTGCAAAGTCTTCCATTTACAATTTTTCATTGCACCTTACTATGAAAGACATCTCCCAACCTTTCACCCAGATGTCCTTCTACCCTCATGTCATTCCATCCTCCCTCATGAGCACTGTTTAACAAAATGAGCCCTAACAGAAGAAGAAATGGTGTTTAAGCCTGATCCATCGACTTCCTCTGTGGTAAGTGGCCCTGCTAAGCATATTCAAGACCCCAAATTCTGAAGTATTTGAAACATGGGTTTTATTGTTTCTGTACACTGGAATTTCTGCTCCTTAAGTGTTGCCTCTACTAATAAGTGCTTTGGATCTTGACAAAAAGAACTGAAATGCACAGTTGAAGAAAATATGACAGAGATTTTATAATAGCTAAATAGTAATATAAAAAAATAAAAAGAAGCCGGGCATGGTGGTGCATGCTTTTAATCCTAGCATTTGAGAGACAGAGGCAGACTATGAGTTTGAGGCCAGCCTGATCTACACAGCAATTTCCAGGCCAACCAGGGTGATATGGTAAGATCCTGACTTTTAAAAAAAGGAAAAGAAAAGAAAAGAAAAGAAAAGGAAAGAAGGAAAAAAAGAAAAACTACTGGGGAAAATTATAGTATTATGAACTAAAAATTTTAAGTTACTTTAATACTCCTAAGATGCTCTCTAGAAAGGGGCTTTTTGCATGCTTACATTTTAAAAATTCTGAAGCTAGTTAATGTCTATCAAATATTACAATTGGGTCAGTCCAATTTCTCTTTATTTGGGAATAAATCTTTGAACCATTAAAATGGCTCATTCAAGTGGACTAGTTTTCTAAGTGTTTGTAAAATTTGTATAATGTACAGTAGTATATAATGTGAAGTTGGTTGAATGGATACCTTGCTGGGAATAATAAGGTTAAAATTTATTTCTAGAAATGTTGTTTCATTGACTCTGCTTGAATTCTACTGCAAACAACATAGACTTGGATTTCCTTCTCACCAGACAAAAGCCGTCATCTCTGTTCAAGTACCCAACTCCAGTGGATCATACGGAGATGGCAGAAGGCAAAAGAAACCTGTCCAGCTGGCAAAAGCAGATAAACCAAATATAATGATCTTTCTAATAACAGATGCTATTTCTAGTTCAATTTAATGTCAAGAATTATATAAAATGTATTTCTTGTGTGTTACTCTTCCAGGCATTGTGCTACGATGAAGTTAGTCATCAATACTAGTTATTGCATTCATCAAATGTACATTGACATGTGCTGGCAGGATGGCTCAGTGGGCAAAGACACTTGGCAACCCTGATGAACTGAGTTTGATCCCCGAGTCCCACAGAGTGGTAGAAGAGAACTGCCTCATGAAAGTTGCCTTCTGACCTACACTTGTGTGCCTTGGAGTGTGTGTGTGTGTGTGTGTCTGTGTGTGTGTGTGTGTGCGTGTGTGTAGTGTGTGCATGTGTGTGTGAGTGTGTGTGTGTAAGTGTGTATGTGTGTGTGTGTGTGTGTGTGTGTGGTATAGCCCTCGGGTGTATACACATACATATACACACACTCATTAATTAATTAATTCATTGTAAACAAAATTTGAAAACTGTACTTTGATCAGTCCTGTTATATGTCTTAGTAAGAAGATACATATTTAAACTAGTATCTTGAGTAACATGTTGAGTAAAATAGGAGAAAAATTAATTTGAAGTTATTTTGGGAGCAGATAGAAAAAATGTTTAATTCACCTTTAAGGGCGAGAACCAGGGTCTGGGAAGGCTTTTAAAAGGGAGACCCATGGTGTTTGTTCTCAAGTTAACTATGTAGGAGTGTCAGGGGAAGCATTTGCAAATCATTGTTGTAGGACTCAGCACATTATTTGTGCTTGCATAGTTTTATGTTGCTAGACATCAATCCTAATGCCAGGAACTAAAGAGCACAAGGCTGGTGTGACTACCAAGCCCTGGAGCACCAGGAGCTTCTTTGCTAGTCAGAGAATCTTGGTTTATATCCTACAAATAATGCAAAGCCCTTGAGAAGTTTTGACCATCGGGTGTTGTGGGCAGATCTGAAGTACAGATTATTTGTATAATACCTGGGTAGAGGAATGAGGTTGGGGAAACACAAAATGGGAGCAAGGGAACTGATCCAGTTTTCTATAGTAACACAAGCAGAGATACAAGGAGAGTCAGAACTGGATAGAAGTGATAATGTCGACATCTATACAGGGGACTCAACAAATATTTAGATAAAACCTTTGTAAGACAGTGAGAATGAAAAAATGGGTGTCTGTCTTGGAGGCTGAAAAAAAGGACAGAATAGGGAATGGATCACTTCTAACGTGGGTGAATGTATATCACTTAAAGAGAAAAACCAAGACCACAACAGATGTCCAATGTGCTGATGTAACGGAACACCAAGACTGCATGACTTAAATTACAAAGATGGATTTCTTCTTATAATGCCATATAGACCATGAAAGAGCACTCTCCCCTTATGACCCAGTTCTGTCCCAAAGACTCACCTCCAAATATATTACACTGGAAAGTGATTAGGCTTCAGCATATGCTTTTGTGTAAGACAAACATTCAGACCAGATCAATGTGAGCCAGGTTTAGGAAGAAAGCATTCTTTTTTCTTTTTATCTCTTTTTGTATGTTTTTGTTGTTGCTATTGTTGAGCTAGGGTCTTATGTAACCCAGACTAACTTTGAATCTACTGTGTATCAAAAGATAGCCTTGAACTCTTGATTGTCCTGCCTTTACCTCTTGAATATCAAGATTACAGTAATGCACCACTATATTCAGCTTAGAAGTTGTTCTCAATCAGATTGAATTTAAAAAATAATATTTTTAGTTCTTTGAGAATTTCATACAAGGTATTTTGATAATAGTTATCACCCCCTTTGAGATCCACCCCCCACCTCCATACACATTCAATTTTGTGTCCTCTTTTTTTCTTAAATCCATCAAGTATAATTTGTGTCACTCAAATACTCTTCAGTGTGGATCCATTCCCTGGAGCATGATTAACCTACAAGGGGTCACACCCTCAAAGGAAACAGACTCTCCCTCTCCCAGCAGGTATCAATTGCTAATAGCTTCTCAGCTAAGGGTGAGACTTCATGCCTATTTCTTCCTTCCATGCTGTGATTTTTGCCTGGCTTGAGTTTGTACAGGTCTTATGCATGCTGTTATAACTTCTGAGAGTTCATATGTACAATTGCCCTGTCTCTTGTAATCATTCTGTCCCACTCTTCTTCAACAATCCCTGAGCCTTTGGGGGAAGGATTATATAGATGTTCCATTTAGGACTGAGCACTATTATTCTCTCATTCTCTGTATGTTGACCAGTTGTGGGTCTCTGTGTTAATCACCATCTACTGCAAAAAAAGTTTCTCTGATGAGGGTTGAGAGATGCACTAATATATCTAATCTATGGGTGTAACAACAAGTCATTAGGAGTTAGTTTAATACTGTGTCCATTTAGCAGAATAATGGTAGTAGGTGATCTCTTTATAGTCTATGACCTATGCAGACCCAGGTTCTTTACCCCAATAATGGTGCTAGGTATGTTTTGCATCTGGTGGAGTGGGCCTTAAACCCAGTTAGACAGTGTTTTATTCCATAATATTCATTATTGTTGTTTGCAAGGTTCACAGCTGACTAAGATTGATGACTACTGTCCTCCTTCAGTAGTGTGCACAATACCTTTCCAGCACTACGAATGTTAACCAGAGGGATGAAGCTTCAAGGTCAGTACCAGCTTGATTTCTCCATGTTCTATGACTCAAGTATGAGTAACTTTTTTTCTTTTCTTTTCTTTTCTTTTCTTTTCTTTTCTTTTTTAATGTATGAGTATTATGTCTGCATGCAAGTGTACCCATATCATGCAGTACCTGAGGAGGTCAGAAGAGGGTGTCAGATCCCTTGGAACTGGAGTTATAGACCGTTGTTATCCACCATGTGGGTGTTGGAATTTAAACCCAGGTCCTCTACAAGAGCAGCCACTGTTCTTAACCACTGAGCCATCTCTCCAGCTCCAAGCATGTTCTATCTTAAAATATTATTCAGCTCTTAAAAAAACAAAGGTACACAGTAGGCTGGGCCCTCCTATGTCAACCAGCAATATAGAAATGCCCCACAGATGAATTTGATAGAGGAAAATTCTCACTCATCATTCTTTCTTCCTGTGACTATAGTTCATGTCAAGTTGACAAAAACTAACCAGTACAACTGACCCCTTGTCAATGTGACAAAAGCAAATCACTATTAAACCATAACCTTTCCTTTCTTATTTAAACTCAAGATATCATATTAATATCATAATATAAAACACAGTCCAATTTTTGAAAGTTCCATGGCCTTTAAAAAATTCCAAAAATTTAAAAGTCCAAGTTTGCATTGAAGGTAAGACCTATTGCTGAAGACAGGTCACACTTTGGACACAGGACCTGGAGCAATAAAGCTGGAACTAACCAGGAAACCTCCTCCATAAAGACTAGCTCCCACGGTATTAGAGGATACTATGCAAGCTGCCAAGGGAGACAATCACAGTGACTGGCCCAGCAAACATTGCTATTGGTACAGCAGTGTCACTTTTTTTTTTTGGGGGGGGGGCGGTTTACTCAACAACTGTCTAATTGGAATTAAGGTCTGCTCAGTGGGAGGAAATTCATGGGCAGTACTGTAAACATAGCCAAATACACATGGCTGGAGAGGTGAGAGATCCTAGAGATAAATCTATATTTGCTATACCCCTAAACTAATGTAATTTCTTACTTTATTCTAAATATGCATCCTCATATTTACAAACAAGTGTACCTTTCACCCCTCAACAAAAAAGCTTCTTTTTGCAACAAATACAGACTATTATAGAGTTCCAGAACTGGTCAAATGCACGAGATAAGTGTCTGTGAGATGTCTAACCCTAAGTGACATATCTTCAATGCAACCTCTACTTAAGATGAGTGCATCTCTAAACGCTCACTAGAGGCATTTCCTTATGCAGCGGATGGTGATAACACAAATAGTCAATGTGCAGAGAACAAGAGGCCTCAGAGTATTGATCCCTGAGTGGGAAATCTATTTCAAACCTCCACCACCCAAGGCTCAGGGATTATTCCAAAAGAGGAGACAGCAAGATTTTAAGAACCAGAGGGGATAGATGACCACAAGGAAAGTCTTCCAGACAGCTGATCAATTACTCAGATGAACTCACTTCAATGATGACAGCATGCACAAGTCATAGGCAAGCTCAAATCACACAAAAATCCTAGCATAGATGAGGAAGTGGATAAGAAATCCTATCCCAACTACAGGAACTTTTGTCAATTGATAGCTGTGGGAAGGGGAGAGACAGTGCCTTACAAGGTTGGGACTCTTGGTGGACCCAGTGGATGGACCCCCACTGAAAGACATTTGGGGACACAAATCATATTCTGTATGCCATATTATATATATATATATATACACACACACATATATATATATA
>NW_008354532.1:4076248-4095630 GCF_000622305.1 Nannospalax galili
AAAATCCAATAAAAATTAAAAAAACACAGAGAATATATTAATGGCACTGAGTAAGGCAGAGATTTCTTAGATTGTGCACACACACATACATACACACAATCACTAAAGAAAACAAAAGATCAACTAAGCTATCAAAATTGAAACTACTTTCTTTAAAAAAAATTAACTTCTATTTTATGTGTTTGAATGTTTACCTGTGTGAATGGATGTGTACTGCATGTATGAAGTGCCCACAGATGTCAGAAGAGGACATTGGATTCCTGGAACTGGAGTTACGGACAGTTGTGAATCACGAGGTTGCTAGGAATCAAACCTGGGTCCTCTGCAAGAGCCACAAGTGTACTTAAACACTAAGCCATCTTTTTAGCCCCTAAAATGATCTCTTTAATAAAAGATGCTTTCTGAAAGTAAATAAGCAACTTATCATTTGAGAGAAAATAATTGTTATACACATATCTGATATAGGACTCCTGTCTGGAATTTATAACTAGTGTCTACAACTTCATAATAATAAGGATAAGCATGTCAGTAAAAATGGGTAAAAGATGTGACTGAATATTTTATAAATAAAGGTAAAGAAATGGGCAACAGCACATTATGTATTGTTTTAGATCATTAGTTGTCAGGAAAAGGCCAATTAAAACCACAGGAAACTCCTAACTGGTTAAAGTGTTGAGCAAAAGTGACTGTAAGTGCTCAATCTTGATTGAGACGTCTTTGCCAACTCCCTCTCACCACAGCTCGGAGAACAACCTGGAAGATGAAGCAAAGAGAATGGAAGCCTGAGGAGGAGGAGGAGTGCTGTGAGATGCTGTCCTCTGAATATGACAGAGCTATCACACTCATGAACCCTCAGCAGCTGTGGTTACCTTCACAATACCTGCACAAGATCAAGCACAATGAATACTAGGAAAAGCCATGCATTGGGAGTTAAAGAGCAGGTTTTTCAGAAATGATCATTTATTTACACTAAACACTAGAGGTAGAACAGATGCTAACCAGGAGTGTGTTACAGGGGACAGGGGTAAGATCACTCTAGGAAGAAGTCACTCAGCCATGCAAAGGGCCTGTAAACAGGAAGGCACATGGTAAATTCAGAAAAGGGGCCATTGTGGCTGGAAGACATCTGTTGAGGGGTTAGAAATGTGGCAATCGGCACATGGCATATTGAAGATCACATTAGTGCTTTTTTCTTAAATTGTAAAGACAGACACTAATAAATGTCACAAGTATCTACCCAGGAGGCTGAGATGCTCAACAGCATTTAAAAGCTGTCTCTTGAAATATGGAGGAGTATGAAGTGGGCAAAAATGGGCAAGGGGAAATTGCTTAAAGGTTTTTGCTGTAGCCTGGGAGTCATCATGTAAACTTAGGCTAGGACAGGGGTAATAGTGAAAGAGGGATTCAGAGGGTAAATCTAGCAGGACTTCTTTCTGAGTGAGATTGAAGGTGATGGTGAAAAGGTATTCCATGCATGACTTTTAAGTTTCTGATCTATGAAGCTGGGGGAATGCAGTGCCAGTCACTAAGACAAAACAGAAATGAAACAGCAAACCCTAAGGATAACCCAGGAATTGGCTTTTGAGCAGATGTAGATTGGTGTGGCTTTGAGACAGTCTGAGTGGATATTGATTAAGTAGTTGGAATGCACAAGAAATGATCTGGGCTGGAAATATAGTTACTGGAAATTTGGGAGCCATTCATTTCTGCTGATGAAGCATTTGTAATGTCATTCAGGAAGTGATTAAAAATAGAGCAGAGTTTAAGGCCAACCTTGAGAAACTCTGAACATTGAGAACTACTGTCTTAGTCTGCCTTCGATTGCTGTGACAAAACACTCTGACCAGTACCACCTTGGGGAGGAAAGGGTTTATTTGGCTTACATCTCCCAGTTCACAGTTCAACATCAAGGGAGCCCAAGGTAGGAACTCAGGGCAGGAACCTGGAGGCAGGAGGTGGAACACAGACCACCACGGAGGAATGCTGCTTTCTGGCTTGCTCTCCAACCCATGCTCAACTTGCTTTCCTATTCAATACAGGACCACCTGCCCAAGGGTGGCACTGCCCACAGTGGACTGGACCCTCCCGCATTACTCAACAAATACCCCACAGACATGACCACAGGCCAGTCCAATGAAGGAAATTCCACAATTGAGGCTCTCTCTACCCAGGTGTGTCAAGTTAACAACAAAACCTGTCCAGCATAGCTACCAAAGGGGAGAGAGGAAACAGCCAGAGAACTGGAAGTGGCATGCGGCAGCGCTGGCCAGAGAACTTACTGCGCTGCCACATAAGCCAAAGCAGGAGCTTGAATGAATGAAGAAATGCTCGCCAAGATCTAATGCTACCCATCAGCAATAAAAGCACTAGAAAATGCCTATTTTACTTGTTAGCAGAATAGAAAAATATAGGTATCCATGAAAACCAAAAAGTTTCTGTGTAATAGAGCTCCATAGATGATAAGGGAGATCAGTGGATCCCAAGATACCATCTTTAACTGTTTGTAGGTATGTGTCTTTTTCTAAGAGCAGGATATACAGATTTAATCATATTACCCTACAAGTGTCAGTCAGCTTCCCACTGCTTATGTGTGTGTGAATGCATGTGGGAGTCTGTTTTCAGGTTTTGGTGTCCACAGATCCTTGCTGAAGAATATTGATATTTATCTTTCTCACACGAACAGAAAGTGAACATAAAGCTGATTTGACTTTTGCTCTTGATCAATAGCATGAAGAAATCCTAATAAATTTTCATATACCATTTGGCATTAGAAAAACTGCTGAATATAAGTTTAGAGTAATTAAATTTTTAGCTACTTCCTATCTGTAAAACATTTTATACCTCAATTTCTTTGTAAAATAGGCAATGATAGGGTGACTGGAAAAAGTAAAGTATGAAGTTGACTTAGAAAGAAGTTTGATTTTACAAGTTATGGGCTCTCATAAAATAAGAATTCTTTATGTGAAGAGATGTAAAAAAATTGGGAGACTATCTTGGTGCTATGATAGATAGATGATAGATGATAGATAGATGATAGATAGATAGATGATGGATAGATGATGGATAGATGATAGATAGATAGATAGATAGATGATAGATAGGTAGATAGATAGATTGATAGATAGATAGATAGACAGACAGACAGCAGACAGATAGATAGATAGATAGATAGATAGATAGATAGATAGATAGAAATGCAATGAAAAAAAAGAAAACAAACATATCAAACCAAAACCTCCAAACCTCCCATTTATGGGGTGGACAATAGCATATGAAAAATTATGATGTTTTCCATTTTATTTTTACTTTTAGTAAATATAACAATATAACCATAAGTATCATCAATTATATATTAAGCAAAGTAGGTGGTAAGATGAAATTTAGTTGAAGAACAGAATCTGTCATGACTTTACATGTTGCCTCTTATCAGTGGCTTGTTAGTTTGTTAGGTTTTCACCCTGGAATCAATTCATGCTTCCACATAATGAGTATGGGAAATTTTATTTTTCTTTCTCAATAGTGGATTTTTCTTTCCCTACATGTCAGTGAACACAGACTTCAGCACTAAGTGTCTAAAATGAAGGCATACACTCATTCTTTTTTTCAGAGACATTTTCATTAACCTCTCCTTTAATAGTACAAATGTGCGGCCTGGAGTTCGTCTTATGAAACTTTCCCATTTCATTCCAATCTAGAAACCCTTCCCCACAGCATGTGTTTGAAATATTGTTTCTGATTCTGTGGAATAAAAGATGCTCTGCATTTGATGAATGAAGATTAAGCTGCACTCTACCCTTGGCTTCTTCTCCTTTCATAGTGGAAGAGACGTCCCAAGCCCTGGGCATGTTGTTGTTCCAGAAAGCATCCAAATGACCTTCGCCACATGCTGAGTTCTCCTGAACTTGTGGCATTTGTTCCAGAAGCAGTTAAGGAGAAGTCCAGAGAAATGAGAAATAATCTCTTGTGCAATACTGGCTTTTGAGTCACAACTAAAAAGTAATGCAGAGCCAGGTGTGATGGCTCACAGCTTTTATCCCAGCACTCAGGAGGCAGAAGCAGGTGAATCTCTGTGAGATCAAGGTCAGCCTGGCCTACATAGCCAGTTCCAGGCCAGCTGGAGCTACAGGGAGACTCTGTCTCAAAAAACCGAAACAAAAGTGCAGGTTTACTAAAAATTAAGATGGTGTTTTCAATAAAAAACGCTCCAAACAGTTGAGAAAAATTAAAGAAATTAGATACAATCTTATTAATGCGTAGGACCTTTTGACATGTTAAGCTATATTAATTTATTCCGAAAATGGGGCTATTTAGTCTGTAATAGTCTGTAAAGCAGCAGACTATTTTCTTTAGTAATTTTTTCCTTTCAAAGTAGTCCCATATGGGGACTACTTCAACAGTAGCATGTTGTCAGTACTTAAAATGTTTCCCAAAATGTATTTTGGAGTCGTTGTCATTGAGTTTTCCTGTCTGACCTTTTGATACTTGTCTCCAAATGAGTCTTGAGTATTCAGAGAAATGACAACCGCACTCAAAGATGAAGTTTTCTACCTCAGAAGTTATCTACACAATTCTGCTTCAAGCTTCAAAGACTATGCTTTTATTTTTGTTGTTAATGTTTGTTTGTTGTTGCTGCTGTTTTGAGACAGGGTCTCCCTGTAGCTCCCCTGGCTGGAACTTCCTATGTAGAACCAGGTTGGCCTCTATCTCACAGAGATCTGCCTGCTTCTGCCTCCCTACTTCAAAGACTATGTCTTAAATAGGTATTCCAAATCTGTTTTAGAATTGATAGCACTGTTGAAAAATAGAATATAGACGTTTAAGCAAGGGAGAAATAGAGAAAATGGGGATATTTAACTGGGGAGGATGTGGAAGGAGAGTTAGATAGAAGAGAGGAGAGATAAATAATTCCTGGTAGTATAAAAAAGAGGAAATTGTATTGGTCCAAAAACAAACTACTGAAAAATTACACATACAGAGTATCTCAACATGAGTCCACATGTATAGCTGAAGGCTCCATAACAAGAAACAATATCAGGCAGGGGAAACCTCCCTTTAAGTTGTTGGCCAGGGTAGGCCAAAAGACTCCCAAAATTACACAGGGCTATTGCCATAGCCCTTGCTTGCCTCCCAGAGCTTGAAGATCAGACCCTATTGCTGAAGACAAGACATACTTTGGACACAGGATTTGGAACAATGGAGCTGGAACTGACCTGGAAGTCACCTCCCTTGAAGGTTAGCTCTCATAATTCTGAAGGACACTATGCAAGCTACTAAAGGAAAACATCAATCGATGATCCAATCCCTGCCCCCTTAAGGCCTAATAACCACATCAATGACCAGCACAGCAAATGACATTAGTGCTATAGTGGCACTTTTATCTTGGGGGGTGATCAACAGCTACCTAATGAGACTTAAAACCCACTTGATGGGAGGAAACTCATGTGTGGTACTGTAAACCTAGCCAAATACACATGGCTGGAGAGGTCATAGAGCTTAGCAAAAACCCCAAGGCTGTCACATCCCTAAACAAATATAATTTCTTACTATGTGCAAAATATAGATCCTTGTATTTACAGGCAAGTATTCCAACGACCACTCATCAAAGAAGCTTCTGCAACAGAGGTCATTACAGAGTTCCACAACTGGTTATGCACAGAGATTGTCTGTGAATTGCCCAAGCCTAAGTGACACATCTACAATGCAATCTCTACACCTAAGGTTCAGAAAGCATAGTGGAACAAGGGGTAGAGAGAATACTAATGTATCTCTGAACTCTCATCAGTGAAGATCCCCCCATGTAACAGAGGTTCATGGACACAAAAGGACACAAATGGCCAAAGCATAGAGAATAAGAGTCTGCAGAGTGTGGGTCTTTGGACAAGACTACTATACTAAACTCCACTCACCTAGGACTCAGGGATCATTGCAGAAGAGGGAGTTGAAAGATTGTAAGAGCTATGGAGGAAGTACATGACCATATGGAGTCCCACACCTTGCTCGTATGAACTTTCAGCAATGGTGTCAGCATGCACAAGACCTATGCAAACACAAACAGACAACATGACTCCATAGGCCTTAACACAAATGACAGAATGCATGGATTCCAGTGGTGGTGGGGGCCATGGGAGGTACCAGTGGGGAAAGAGGTATAAAGATGATTAAGATATTCTGTGTGAAATACACAAAATTTCAATTAAAAATTTACAAAATAAAAAGTTTTGTCTACCTCAGTGTTAGGATGGTGTCTCGCACTCATTCATTCAAGACTTCCTCACTTTACCACTGAAAACTGAACATCCTTGAAAACCCCTCAGCTGCAGCAAAGATGAGAAGACAGACCACCTTACAAAGGCTGCTGGCAGTCTTAGAATCTCCCAGAATCTTGTTATATGAAATTAAAAGGGGAAAACAATGATACCACATGCTCCTGGCTTTATTCCTATGTCTGTTATTTGCTTCTTTCTTTGTTAATAGGAATAGAACCCTAGATATAGTGACATAAAACAGCCCAGAATAAAGTCTATATTTTCCAATTCCCCTTTCAGATAGGTTGTGTGACTAAGGACTAGCTAACGAGACTAAAGTGTAAGTAATACATGGAACTTCTAGGAAGCATTCTGAAATGGAAGGGGTGTGCACTGCTACTCCCCCACATGCCTCTGCACTACACAGTGAGATGAAGTGGGGATAAAAGTCATGTGCAGTGAAACCTAGCCAGCCACTGTCACTGTGGAGTGCCATATCAGTAAGGTTAAGACTAAATTTCTATAATCTTAATGCTATCATTATTTGGAGTTCTATGCTAGCCAGAGCTAAGTCAAAATTCTTTGATATAACAGTAAGGACTTTTAAAAAGGAAGTTAATTTTCTCAATTTCTTCATGTTTGTAGGAAAATTTAGACCTCCATAGTCCTTGATTTTCTATATAAGTTCTGAAAGGCTTGTTTGTCTCAAGAGTTGCAAGGCTTTAAATTTTAAATTAATTTTAATTGAAAGTGTAAAACACTGGTTGAAGGAAAGGTTGTAGAAATGAAAAAAAAATCAAGCTGAACTCTCAGTGCTTTGACATATTCATAGCAACCCCTTTTATTATATTCTGGGGGTAGGAATTCTATGGAACTTAGAGTTTTAAGCTATACTTTTTTTCTTGTTTGCTTGCTTGTTTGAGACAGGGTCTCCTTGTAGCCCCAGATGACCTGGAAGTCTCTATTTAGACCAAGCTGGCCTCAATCTCATAGACTTCTGCCTGCCTCTACCTCCCAAGCGCTGGGATTGAAGACATGCACTACCACATTATTCTCTGTTTTAATAAGAGCTCACTCCCCTTGCCCTTCATGCTCTTTAATAATGCCTCCTCAGGCCTTAAGAATATGTCTTACTTCACCAATATTTTTTGATACACCTCAAGGGTTTCATCTTTAATCAAACTTTCTCAACCCTTGTTCCATATTCCTAATTGATCTCATCTATTATTTTATTGCATAAATTTCATTTATTTAAAGACAAAATCTACACACGTTGGTATTTAGTTTACTTTTATATGATTCCTGGTCTTTCTGTCACCTCATGACTTGTTTTCTTTATTTTATTTCCAGTAGTTTTCTTAAATAAAAATGTTAATTGCTTTTGCTAAGTATTACCTTGCTATTTTTAGAGCACTTTTCTCTCTTATCTAAAAGACTACTTTTTATTTCTTTACAGGTTCTTTAGAAGGCCAGGGACTTCAAAAAAATTTTAACTACAACATGAACATTGAAACATAGGTGACAGAGAGAGAGAGAGAGAGAGAGAGAGAGAGAGAGAGAGAGCTGGAGAAGCAGCGCTCCCCAAACCCCTGGAGCCCAAAAGATCATGAGGGAGTCCCAGATGTTGGACATTGATCTTTACACTCTGGGGCTTTGGATTTGGTTTGATTTGATGGTAACTGTACCCTGGTTCTTCATTCGTAGAGTAAGAAAGTATGTGATTTATTTTGGATTTTACAAAAGCCCAAAGAGGGAATGCCCCAAAACTCAATAAAAATATTAAAAATGAATAAAAGAGCCCACAGTTTAAAAAAAAACTTTGGATTTTTAAAAGAGAACTTGGACTTTTTAAAATTAAATGTTTGCAATTTTTATACAATATAGTTCTATGGTATTTAGATTCTATCCCTTATCCACACCCCTAACTGCTCCCCATTCAATTTAATGTACTCTCTTATATATATAATATGGCCTATAGAGTTTGATTTGTATCCTAAACTGTCCTTCAGTGTGGATCCAGCCACTGGTCCCACCAAGAACCCCATCCTTGTAAGATACTGTCTCTCCCCTTACCAGCAGCCATCAATTATCAAAAGTTCCTTAAATGGTTCTACTCCCCCATGTCTATGTTGTGATTTTGTCTGGTTTGAGCTCCCACAGGACTTGTGCATGCTGTCACTATTGCTGTGAGTTCATATAGGTAACTGATCACCTATCTGGAAGACTGGAAGTCACCCACTCTCTTTGGCTCTTACAATCTTTCTACCTCCTCTTTCAGAAAGATCCCCGAGCCTTGGGAGGTAGATATTTGAAATAGTCATCGTATTTAGGGCTAAGCACTCTGAGGCCTCTTGTTCTCTGCACATTGACCAATTGTGGGTTTCTGTGTTAATCACCATCTTTGCATAAGGAAACTTCTCTGGTGAGAGTTAAGAGATACGTTCATCCTAAGTGTAAAGGTTGCATTGAAGATGTGTCACTTAGAGTTAAGCATCTCACAGACACTTATCCTCTGTGACCAGTTCTGGAACTCTGTACATGTCTCCACCTGCTGCAAAAAGAAACTTCTTTGATTAGGGGTGAAAGGTATACTTGTCTGTAAATATGAGGATGCATATTTGGGATAAAGTGAGAAATTACATTGATCTATGGATGTGGCAAAAGTAAGTTTTCTCTAGGATCTCTGACCTCTCTGACCTCTCCAGCTATGTGTATTTGGCTATGTTTACAGTACTGCCCATGAGTTCCCTCCCACTGAGCAGGCCTTAATTCCAATTAGTTGTTGATTGTCCCCAAGAAAAAAGTGCCACTACTGCACCAACAGCAATAGTTTGCTAAGATAGTCATTGTTTATTAGGCTTTACTGTGCACATTGACCAATTGTGGGTTTCTGTGTTAATCACCATCTTTGCATAAGGAAACTTCTCTGGTGAGAGTTAAGAGATACGTTCATCCTAAGTGTAAAGGTTGCATTGAAGATGTGTCACTTAGAGTTAAGCATCTCACAGACACTTATCCTCTGTGACCAGTTCTGGAACTCTGTACATGTCTCCACCTGCTGCAAAAAGAAACTTCTTTGATTAGGGGTGAAAGGTATACTTGTCTGTAAATATGAGGATGCATATTTGGGATAAAGTGAGAAATTACATTGATCTATGGATGTGGCAAAAGTAAGTTTTCTCTAGGATCTCTGACCTCTCTGACCTCTCCAGCTATGTGTATTTGGCTATGTTTACAGTACTGCCCATGAGTTCCCTCCCACTGAGCAGGCCTTAATTCCAATTAGTTGTTGATTGTCCCCAAGAAAAAAGTGCCACTACTGCACCAACAGCAATAGTTTGCTAAGATAGTCATTGTTTATTAGGCTTTACTGCTGGGTAGGATCATTGATTGGTTTTCTCCCTTGGCAGCTTGTATGATGTCCTGTTCTTTGTGTTCTTAAAAGCTTTATGGCTTTATCTTCTTTGTTAAAAATCTAAGATCCATCCCAAATTAGATTTGCGTATAGTGTGGGAGTCTTGACATTTTTTCCCCCATAAATCATCCATATTTTCCAGTTCCACTTACTGAAACCATTTCCCTTTTTCTATTAAATTTGTTTAATGACTCTTAAAAATTAATTTGTTATGTAAGTATAGAACTATTTTTGGAGTCCCCATTCTACTCAGTTAATAATTGGGTTTCCTTATAACGTTACTATGCTGTCTTCATTGCTTTAAATTTTTAGTTAGCAACAAAATTAGGGACTGTACATTTTTTAGCTTTTCTTCTTTCATGATTATATTGACTTTCTAGATCCTTTGTATTTATACATTTCTGGGCCAGCTTGTTATCTTTTTCAATAAAGGATGTTGGAATGTTGACTGGGATTAAATATAACCTATAACTCAGGATGTGGAAAGTTGACAGTGCTCCATGAGCATAGTACTTTTATTTATTTACGACTTTTAAATTTTTTCACAAAATTTTGTAATTCATATAGCTTATCTTCTGTTGAATTTATTCCTTAATGATTTGTTTATTTGGTGATACTGTTAGTGGTATTGTTTTTAATGTTGTTTTCAAAAGATGGGTTAATAATCTATAAAGATACATTCAATTTTGTGTATTGATTTTGAATTCTTTGACCTTGCTAAATTAATCTATTCATCTTAATAGTAATTTTGGAGATTCCTTAGTACTAACAGTTTTGTCATGTTATAATAAAGCTTTACCTGTTTCTGATCTTCATGGTTTTGTTCTTTGTCTCATTGTCTTAAAGCTGCCAATACAATTTGAATACAAAAAAAATGACAAAAATCTGTGTTTTGTTACTGATCTGGAAAAAAACACTTTCTCCCAACACTATGTATAATTTCAGCTTTAGATTGTTCTTTTAAGATTTTTTTTAGAAATTACTTTAGGGCTGAAAAGATGTCTCATCAGTTAAGAGCACTGGATGCTGTTGAGGAGGACGTGAGTTCAGTTCTGACCACCCAGCAGGTGGCTAACAACCATCCACAACTCCGGTTCCAAGGGCTCTGATGCCTTCTGGTTTACACAGGCATTGTATGTACATGGTGCACTCACATATATATACAGGCAAAGTACTTATATACATAAAATAAAAGTAAATGAAAGTGATTAAAAAATTAAGAACTGAAATTTCTTTAACTGATGCTTTAAGGTCTAATGTCCTTGAAAAGTTAAACGGTGTTTGATGGTTATGCATATGATCTAGCACTGTCCCTAAACCAAAGTAGGTCATTGGGCAAACTTCCTTGGGCAACAAGATTGAATACAGAGTTTAAAATCTAGGTCTTGAAAAACATGGCAATTACTCTTGAATCCAGGTCCTGGGGGTTGAAGAGCAGAGAAAACATGTCTTACAAAGGATTTGCCTGCCTAAATGCTTGACGTTCTCCAATAACATGGTCCTCACCAACAGAACAATGCTGCTATCTACGGTTGAATTAAACTTCTGTTTTGTGTCTTGTTTAAGACCTAATTTATCTATATCTACACATTCTCTTGTAAACTTTTTAGGAGTTGGTCTAAAATTTGAGAGAAAGTTGAGCTTGTAAATGAAAACCAAGAACTCCATACTATATACAAAGAAAATCCTTAACATCTAGGAAGCAAACCAAGGCGGGCATCTTGCTATAATCATAGGAAAGAAGACAACTATACCAGTAGAAATACTTGGAATTATGCATTCCTTACTGGTGAACTAAAAGCCCATGTGGATTAAAATAACAAGGGAAATTCAGATCATGCCATACTATTTTATTAAACTGAAGATAAATTTTAAAATACTTGCTATTAATAAATGGCATAGAACATGGATATCATCAGTATTGTTGAATGCTCATTTATTTCCCTTATACAGATCACATCATGTCTTGAATCCTTAAGACAGTGCAAGTGACTCTGAGCCAGCAATGGGTCAAACAGCCTATTTCAGGTCCATTTTCTACTGGTGCAAATGATATTACTCTAATACTAAAATGCTGATATCAATGACATTGTATTGGAGTTGATGTTTCTGTGCTGATACTGGCATATCATTTTGTTGGCATCAAGCCTATTGGCCTAGCTTCTCTATAGGCAATCATTATTGCATTTATGGGATTTATTCAGTGCCTGATTCAGTGTATTTCTCTCCTGGACCTGCTTTTTAAGATCTGACAATATGTAATAAATAATAGTGGCAGTCAAAGACCCAGAGAGGGAAATAAAATTTCAACAAATAAATGTATGTGTGTCCAAATATGTATTTGTATATCCATATAAATGGATAAGACTATATGTCTACTTAATGGGGGTGATTGACAGGAAGTGGTGGAAAAAATTAAGTTAGAAGAAATTTTATATCCTTTCACTAGGTCTAGGCCATTTTTCCTAAAGTAGGATGATATTAGAAGCTCGGCAAAAATGAAGGAATAGTGTGAAATCATGTGATGCTTCTTAAGCAGAACTCTCATTTATGTGAGAGCATAAATGTTTTATTTAGCAAGATGTGCTCAAGTGGTGTAGAAGGGAGACTATGATCTACAGAGAATGGGGAACAAACTCCCTGCTTTTCCCTCAGGAGTTCACTGAAACTTGGACAAATAAGGACACTCTGATATCCAAATGCAATCTGAGTGTGCTAGGATGAAGACCTTATTTAGTAACAGTCGGAAGTGATAATCTGTCAAGATAACATGTGGCCAAACCCAAGAGGAAGAAACTCTGCCTACAGAAGGAGGACATTACAAAGTGTCATGGTAGACAGAGTGTGGCTTCAGGGAAGGATGAATGACTGGTGCCATTAATGAAATGACCCTTTTGCACTCATCCTTTGTAAGTACAGCTATTCATGTTCCACCAACATGCCAAATATGTCCACTTTCATTCCAGGACCAATAAGTATCTTTTTTTTTTTTTAAATCATGGCTGTAAGCTCAAAGTCTTGACACAATGTTCTGGCCAAAACTTTGATGGCTCTCAACATATTTAGGAAGATGCACACCATCCTTCACAATCTGGCCTAACCTCCAATCCTGATACCAAGCTGCTGCCTCCCTAAGGCAGCCAAGATCTAGTATTGCTTTGTTACTAACAATATCTCAATGCGTGGTATCTGTGCATGCATACCTCATGTTGACTCTTCCTTCTGCCCTTACTCCCCTGGGGAAATGAGAGTTCATTTCTATGACCGGACTATGAAAGAGTCACAAGAGAAGATATAAAAGCAATTTGTGTTTTTATCCATGATGGTTAATTTTTATTGTTAGCACAATCTAGAATAACCTGGGAAGAGAGTCTCAATGAAGGACTGTCTAGATCTGGTTTGCCTGTAGGCAGGTCTGTGGGAGTTTGTCTTTATTATGTTGATCGATGTGGGTATAAGTGAATGGCGCCATTCCCTGGATTGGGGCCTGAATGGTGTAAGAATGGAGAAAGTGAACTGAGCAGTCTGTACTCTGCATTCATTTTCTCTCTGCTCTTAACTATAGATGTGACGAGCTGCTACAAATTCTTGCCACCTTGACCTCCTCACGACGATGGGTTATAACCTGGAACTGTGAGCCAAAATGAACCATTTCTCCCCTAAGTTGCTTTTTGTCAGGGTGTTTTATAACATCAACAGAAATGAACTATGACATAGCCTAAGAGCCTGTTCTAGTTTGTCTTCAATGACTGGGACAAAACACTCCAACCAATATACCAACTTGAGGGGGAAAAAAGTTGTTTTTGCTTACATCTCTGAGGGAGCCCAAGGTAGGAACTCAGGGCAGGAACGTGGAGGCATGAGCTGAAGCACATGCCATGGAGGAATGCTGCTCACTGGCTTGCTCTCCTGACCCATACTCAGTATGCAGCCTGCTTTCTTATATAATACAGGACCACCTGCCCAGGGGTGGCATCACCCAGAGTGGGCTGGGCCCCTCCCACATCACTCAATAGTTAAGAAAATACTTCACAGACACAGACACAGGCCAGTCCAATGGAGGAAATTCTCGAATTGAGGCTCCCTCTACCCAGGTATGTCAATTTGACAGCCAAAGCTATCCAGCGTAGTACCTATCACAGGATCTTGGCACAGAACTAAAAGATTCCATTATAAAATACAAACCTTTGTCTGTAGAGGATTTAATTGAGGCAAACATCAAAGCTTTTCCTCCCTGTGTTGATCTTATGTCCAATTAAATACAGGAATTCCTTTTCCTGGAAAAAAATTGTGTTTGTGTGTGTGTGTGTGTGTGTGTGTGTGTGTGTGTGTGTGATGCACATTGTTTCTAATCACTGTTTATCCAAGAGGACTGAGAATCCAATTTAGTAGCAACCCCACTCCTTTTGATTTGTGCTTCAGTATACAAGGTTGGAGGGAAAGTTGGAGGCTTAAAACACAGTGGTAACATGACAGAGAAAGAAAGGCAACAAAAGAATGTGTGGGCAATGATTAAGTGCTTCTGAATTTACACGGTGAGATATGGGCAGTTTAAATGGCTTCCCTCTTTGCTTCTTTTCAAATTCTGAGCAACTTCAAACACCCCATGCTGCTCCAAGATTAATTGAGTTCTGCATGCTTTTAGTTTGCTTTGGGCACCAAGGAGAAAGGATTTCCACAGAATATGTATTTGCCAGAGTAAAGAGAATATCTCATTAAAGTATGATTAATAGCCATTTGTGGAGCTGGAGTGATTAATTAGTCATTTTGACAATAAATTGAGCCTATGTACACGCCTTTGCTAGACTCTGGTTCACCTGAGAAGAACAGGAGAAAAATTTCTTACTTCTCCTTGCTTTCTCCCTGCACCAAGACTATGGAAAAATCCAAAGACTTTTGCATATTCTGGTCTTGTCTGATTTCATCTGGTTTGTCTTTAAGAACAACAGCCCTGAAATGGAAGCTCTCCAGTGTGATTGATGACTTCTTTTTCTATCTGCAAGTTGGAAATTCAGAAAAGGATTTTTTTCCCCTGTAGGTCTTATTGGTACAAGAGTTATTTCCACTTTTCCGCAGAATTGATTTGCAACATTGGTGTATGAGTTTGTATATTTTTCTCACTGGCCTGTCACAAAGCATAAGTCAGCAAGTCTTCTGCAATATGATGGATTATGTAGCCAGGAGCCTTCTAGCAATGTTTCCATTAAAAGGATGAGCATATTGTCATTAACTTTTGGGATGGAAATAATCCAAATTCTGTACCTTGACATTTTGCAAACTGTATTATTTAGTAGCGTTGGTTTTCCCCACATCCAACAGCACCCATTGGGCCTAGGGAAGAATCATTTATTCCTGATTGATCATTGTATGAAATAAGGGCATGAGGAAAATGCTGAAGGATCAGTTGCCACAGTTCTAAGTTTGCTTTCTATTCCTTTCCAAATAATACCGCTTTTTTAATTTAAAAAATGGAAAAGAACAAAAAGAGAGGGAAAGAATACCTGCATGCCTGCAGCATTAGAAAGAACTTCACATCAGGCTATACTGGGATATCTGAAGAACATAATCAGCTAGATTTAAAAACAAGAGGAGAAAAATCAAGTTTTGAACTCTTGGCTTTGAGTTTATTTTAAAATGGCATATTTGGCAGTAGGGAAATCTGCATTCCTCTCCTCACTCATTTCCTGTTTTCCTCACTGTGTAGTTTGGTATAAGGCCTATGAACATGAAGAGAGAATACTAGTTAAAGCCTTTATAGAACAAGTCCCAATAAAACTACCTAAATAAAACACTGCAATGAAATAAATATAAAAAATGAATATAATGTGTCTGAAAGAGATATCATAGTGGTCAAAGACAAGAGCAAACATGAAAACACCTTACTTTAGAATGTGCTTTTTGTGTTGAGCTTGGGCCTTGGTTCCACTAGTTGCTATGTGCGTCTCATGGAAGTAACCATCTCACCAAGCTTCAGTTTCTTTTGTAAAATAGACATACTAGCATCTACTTCACAGATTATTATCATCTTATAAGTTTAACATTACATGTCTATTAAATTATAATAGTGCCTGGAAAATCACCAAATGTTCCTATGTAGAAGTTATAAATTGAGCTCCATATGTGTGATGCACATTTTGCACAACAATTTCAGTGGTGTTGTTTTACATCATTTAGAAATGCAACATGCTTATCAGAACAGCTTCATGTAACCACCATGCTGATGTAAAACAGGGGCCAAGAGGTCTGGGACTAGCATGCAGGGATTGCCTGGGAGAGATCTATAGATGTTGAACAAACAAGGTTAGTCCCAATCAAAGATGAAGAAAGAACATCCTATTATATAGACTTTAGTCGGCACCTGTTTAGAGAATTTTCTTCAACAAGACTGAGAACTCTATCCGTTAGTCACTGACAGGTTATATATTAGATTTTCCATGTTAACCACACACAAAAGCATACTTTGCCTCTTCAGTTATCCTTAATAACATGGCTAGAAGTTCATTTCCGGAACTGTATGAGTCAGGAAGGGTAGCAAGAAGCCTCCCAAGTGAAGAGCTTGAAGATAAAATTAATACCTTCAACATGGTAAGACAGGCTTACTTTTTACATTTACTATATCTGAAATCAGAGGTGTCTTACAATCAATGGTGTCTTAGTTTAATTGGAAGCATTTTTATTTCTTAAGGAAATATAGAATATCATTCTGGCTTATAATTGATGAAGTTTTATATTTGATGAAATGTGCTGAATGGCAAGAGCGGATGTTGCCACTGAATTCTCAGGCTCCATTAGGTGACCTCTGAAGGATACCATCTGAAGAAAGTCACGTGTAGTCACTACATGTCACCTGACACATATTTAGTCAGAATTCCAAAGTATAAAGGTTATAGATCTTGATGGTGAAACATGCCTTGTTTTTAATAACAAGTTCATCAGGGAGAATGTTATATAAGGTAGCAACATTGTAAAAGATGAAAAAATTTCTACATAAACTATCAAGGAATATATATCATTAAGCATATCTTCTATATTATCAATCATATTAGGCTATATTAGTAAGCATATCCTCTGGTATCAGTATAATAAACTTAATGGGAATTAATAGACTCTGTTTCAATGTCACCTGACAGCTTCCATTAACAAATTCACCATAAAACTAAATTATACATCTTCAAGAAAATTCAATCATTATCATATCCAAGTCTCGCTATTATTGTATGTGACCTCAAAGCAGCAATAAATATCCTTGGGTTTTTTTTAAAGCTGCTTTAAGTGTTTGAATTCAAGTGAAACATTACAAACTAAGAAACTAGTGACAATCTCCACATTTTATTCTTCAGATTCCTTGAGCCTTTGAATTCAGCTCCTCTAGGATTTCATTTAAATATTTTTTTTTCTAGACTCATGCAACCACTATGGAAAACAGTGTGGAAAACTCTTATAAAACTAAAAGTGAGCCTACCATATGACCCAGTTATACCATTCCCTGGCATATACCCAAAGGACTCATCCTACTGCAGAGATACTTGCACATTCATATTTGCTGCTGCTCTTTTCACAATAGCTAAAAGATGGAAGCAACCTAAGTGTCCCTCAACTGATGAGTGGATAATGAAAATGTGTTACGTTTACACAATGGAATTCTACTCAACGGTGAAGAAAGATGAAATCAAGAAATTTGCAAGTAAATGGATGAAGCAAGAAATTGTCATACTAAGTGAAGAAACACAGATGCAGAAAAACAAATGATGTATACTCTCCCTCATATGTGGATCCTAGCACCAAATCCTTATATACAAGTATGTCAGTCACCTCTTATCAAAGAAGTTTCTGTTGCAACTTTGCAACAGTTTCTTTTATAGAGTTCCCACAACTGGTCACACAGAGATTGTCTGTGAAATCACTAACCCTAAGGGGCACATCTAGAATGAACGCAGAAAAACAAATGATGTATGTTCTCCCTCATATGTGGATCCTAGCACCAAATCCTTATATACAAGTATGTCAGTCACCTCTTATCAAAGAAGTTTCTGTTGCAACTTTGCAACAGTTTCTTTTATAGAGTTCCCACAACTGGTCACACAGAGATTGTCTGTGAAATCACTAACCCTAAGGGGCACATCTAGAATGAAACTTCTACACCTAAGACTCATGGAACATAGTAGAACAAGGAGTAGAAAGAATACTAGTGCATATCTCAACTTTTACCAACAAAGCTCCCTCATGCTACAAAGGGCAATGAACCCAGGCCTCAGGGACCATTGCAGAAGAGGGGACAGAAAGATTGCAAGAGCCAGGGGAAGAGGTACATGACTAAATGGAAACAGAGTCTTACAGTCTCCTGGGACCTTGCTCATATGAATTTACAGCAATGGTGACAGCATGCATGAGACCCATGCAAAGTCAAGCAGACAAAAACCTACCACAGAATTGTGGAAATGTACAGCAGGCCCCAATCTTAGCTGAAGAACTATTACTACTGATTACTACTGGGTGAGGAAGATCTGATCTTCTTTAAGGGAGTGAGTCTAGATAGGCTAACTAGACCCCAGTGGGTGAACTTGCACTGAGGGATGTCAAGAGATACTAACTTAATTCAACAGATCTTAACATAAATGACAGAATGCATGAAATCCAGTTGGGGGACCATGGACAGGTGCAAATGTGTGTGAAGTAGTATTACTCCACACAGCAGTTATTTCCTTGAGTCGACTTGCTAGCTGGTGGAGTCAAAAGAGCATCGCATGGCATGTTCAGATTAAACAGAAGTAAAAGAGTCAGAAGAAGGAAAGGAAATAGTAGATACATTTGGAATTTGAGCATTTTAAGAGATTCCAGTGCAGTTAGGGCTCACTGAACCCTACAGCTGTCAGCAAGAGAAAGGAATAAGTTAAGCTGCTCTGCGTGCAAGACATGTGAATCAAAACTGGAGAACTGATCTACAGACACAGGAACCTGAACTCCCTTTGCTCTGTCTGATTAGTTCTGAACAAACTTGCTACTTATATTTAGGAATCTCTAGCTGGAAATGGATTCTCTATATCTGTCAAGTAGCAGCACTATATAAATGAGATAGCATTATAAAACAACAGACAAAATCTGCACCCATGCATATTAATGATGTGCTAACATTTCATGGTGGTTCAGAATCTGTAACAAGCTTTCTCTCTTTGCCAAGTTCTTAGGGACAGAGTATAGATAACACCTGTAATTACACTTTTAAAATAAATGCAGCTTGCTAATTAGATACAACCCTGGGTAGCAGGGGAGAGAAATCTTGAAAATATGATTTTTATTTTATTGCTTGCTCCTCCGTGCGAGTTCTGGCTCCCAGCCACTGATGGAGAGCTAGTCCATGTGACAAGGAGCTTGGGCTGACTATAAGGGAAACTGTTGTGTTCCTTCAGTTACTTTTTAAAAAATGAATGCAGTATTTTAAAGGCAACAGACTTCAGATTCTTTCTTCTATGGACCTAAGCTATGTGCAATAAAGCCAGAGTCCCTGTCACTGAGGAACTGTATTCCAGGATAAAGAGGGAGGAGAGATCACTGTAAGAGTGAATGCACTCCTTAAGTCCCATAGCATACTTACTCTGTGTCTGAACCTGGAAGTTCTTTGGTTGACTGTTACCCTAAGTTAATAATCTTCATCTTTTCTGTCCCAGAACACCATGTTCACATTTTCTTGTGCTACTTTGAGGAATTGGAAGGAGGAGGAGGAG
>NW_008354532.1:4095763-4121035 GCF_000622305.1 Nannospalax galili
AGGAGGGAGGAGGTACCATATTACAATATAAGAGTGTGGCATGGTTTGACTGTCTCTAAAAAAAACGTGTTTGGGTAACTTTTTTATGTGTATGAGTGCTTTGCCTGTATGTATATATGTGTACCATGTCATGTGCATGCCTGGTATCTGAGAAGGCCAAAAAAGGGCATTTGATCCCCTGGAAATAGAAGTACAGATGGTTGTCAGCTGCATGTGGGTGCTAGGAACCAAACCTGGGTTCTCTGCAAGAGCAGCAACTTCTACTAACTCCTGAGCCATCTCTTAAGCCCAATTCAACTGTGTTAGGAAGCAGAAACTAAGGGGAAGTGGGCTCTGCCTTCATGAATGAGTCAATGCCTTCAGCTATTATCTAATCTCATAAGCTTGTACTTTGAGTAGAGTGTTTAATAGTGACCACAATAGTGGGTGTGTTTCCTTGTTTCTTAGTAGGAATACTTCCAGTGATTTCTTATTAATTAATTAAACTGCTTTGGGGAAATTGTATTATAAATGACCAAAGAGAACTTAAGAAAATTCGGCATCCATTCTTGATAAAATATGCAACAAAAGAATTAATGGGTATGTCTATTGTATGATACAGCTCTTGTCTGGTAAGCACTCACATTACTCATTCCTCTAAGCCTAACTGGAGTGTTACTTCCATTGCTACCATTCAGGATATGTTGCAGTGTCCTCAATGGTCTTTATACCCTGTCCACATCTTCATAAATAGTCCCTTCTAAAGCTCTCAGAGATGCTTATGGAGGAGTATGCCGTCTTTGCCCTATTGGGACTATGCCTGGCACAGATATTTTGCATTCATGTCTATATCCTTCATAGTACAAGCCTCGGCTAATCAAAGAGCCTGTCTTCAGCAAGAAGGTTGTACCAGAATGCAAATCAATGCACTGCCTGAGCTATCCTAGTTAAAAAACATAAATAGTTGCTCTATTTTAGCTAATTCATGCTTCTTTTCTGTCACTAACATTTATAATGCTGTTACAAGCAGGAATGGGCTGTTGGTCCAAGGACTACACTTTGAGTAACGCAAGTAGAAATGGCATAGATTTGCTGGTCGTTAGAGAGGTGAGCGACTTTTCCTGTGAAAAGTCTTAAATGATTTAATGTTTTTGAGAAACTTTTTGACAACTTTCTCTTTCTGTTTCTTCAGTAGCCTCCAATTTGTTTAGGCTGTACTTCTCTTTCAGATTTAGCTTTTGATTTGTTGCACTGTGCTTTTCTTCCCCTGAGTTAAAATTTACATATAGAAAAATGCATAGCTCTTGTTTTGGTTAATGTATGTATCTATAACTAATGCTCCAATTAAAACATAAAAAAATCTCAAGAAGTTTCCCTGTGTCCTTTTGACATCAGTCCACACTTTTCATGTGACCACTGATTTCTACCACTGTACATTGCGATATATTATGTAATGCACATAAATGAAGCATACAGAGAAAACCACCTACCTTCATATCTGGTGCTTTCGTGTGCTCTTCTTTGAAATTAGTTTTGGTTCTCCTTTCTTTTTAGAAATTTTCTCATGCTATCAACAGGTATTGAAACATGAAGTTGTATGATGTCATGTATTAAGATCACTTTGCCATTTTTCCCTGTGTCTATTTCTTATATTATACTTCCCTCCTGCTCCATGGCTATCTCCTTCAGCTGTCACTTACCAACCTTCAACAGATGAAGTTCTCTGGATCATCTACAATCAAGGTATTCCTCTACCCCCATTTTTCTAATTGTTTATTAAATGAATTCCAAAGTACTTGCACCATCCCCTAGTTCTTCCCCTTCCACAGCCCAACTTCACCCTCCTGCTTAGAGTCTCAAGGCTCACCTGAGCACTTTACATACTTTAATTTGCTCTTAATTGAAAAAGCATTGGCGCCACTAATGAATCCATGGTAGAGAATTTGATTGGGACATCATCCTTTACACTTTTCATTGGTCTGTATTTCACAAAAGTAAAAGGTCTTGAAAAGCTGGTGAATTATCTTTAAATGCTAATAACCAAGTTTCCTTCCCGCTTTGGCATCCATAAATGTGAAAGTCATATTGAAATCTAGACTGTCTGGCTCCCTCACTTCTTGTGTAAGTCCTAAATTTTTATTAAAATTTCTATAATCTTTTCACTCATACATCTAGATTCTTTCTATATTTTCGACTAACCTTAGTAATATCTCTCCTACAAATGCTCCATAACTTACAGAATAATGGGCCATGCATGAAAAGATCAAATCCCAACAAGATCAGCATTCTTTATACATCCTCATCTTTATGCGTTCCTTTCTGATTTTTTTCAAACCTGGAATACTCTCATCCCACCACCACCACCTCATCTACTAAAACATTTTACTCTCTGTAGTCAATTATCAGAACTCCATCCTCTCAGTGGTTACCTCAAGTGTTGACTTTTTAAAACATTTTCCTCACTCACATTTGGTAATGCAACTTGTATAACATTTACCATGAAACTATAGGAAACATGAATGAGACTTTGAACTTCTCTTACTCAGTTCCTCCATGTGTTGGCTTTCTTGCCAGGCTGATGCCAAGGTAGCTCCTGCCATTTAGGCATCACCTTGAACAGTGGCACCCTGTGGAAACCTGTGCTTGAAGCTTTCCCTCACAATTACTGGCTAGAACTGACTGCATAATTATTCATAAATTATGCACAGGAAGGAATAACAGCATTCCCAGTATTGACTCAAAAGGATCAGTTTAAATTCCCTGAAGCCAGATGTGAGATTAGTTTCGTGGAGCCCATAATCATGTGAATAGTGGAATCCTAAACAAAGCCCAAAGCCAAAGATCTCTTAAGATGGAAATGGAGGGGATTTATGTTGGACTGTTCAATAGTGTATTCTGTAATTGTGATTTTTTTTTTCTCCCAGTATCTCTACGGCACTTTGGCTATATTTTCCTAGCTCTCCTGCATTCTTGTGGTAAGGTATCCATGCACTTCACATCTACTTCCTGCCAACATCAAGATCACTAAACAGCCCACTCAGCATTTTGAGAAGTGGCTGGCAATATTAGACATACATTAGACTTAAACACATAGTTAATTAAACTTCTTGTTTTCCACCTAAACAGCATAGGTAGAAAAGCTGCACCTCTTTGAGCTTCTTTCCACGGCACTTTTGTGGCACTTCATGATGGATTTGTGTCCCTGCCTCCTTTTAATAACCACCCCATGGCCCACACTTACTAAGATGCTGCTGGAAACAGGTCCAGTAGGTCCTTGCTTTGATTTTTTTAGAGTGAAAATGAATTCCTCCTTAGTCTGCATACGCTCTCCTGGTTCCCCTTCAGCCTCACTTGCAGAATGACTGACAGGAGCTAGTGCAAACTGAGGCCAAAGGACAAAGCTTTTCTCTGTGAAAAGGTAACTGGCTCACACCTGGATCCTGCTTCTGGCCCAGGCCTCATTAGCACCATTTTCTAATCCTGCAGAGAGCTCCCAGCCAGACCTCCAAGAGCAGCAAGAACAGCAGGCACTCTGTGCCCTACAGTAGCCAAGCCCTGCCTGGAGGAGCCAGGGAACATATGGTAAACTTCTGCACCATAGGGAGGCTGCAAAATATTCAGTGTTTGAAAAAGAGGATCCACCGCCCCCATCCGACCTCACCTTATAGCATTGGAAGAGGGATGCCTCCTCACTCAAAGCTGCTTTCTTACTCCCTCCCACACTGGCAGCAACAGTAAAACTTCAAATAATCCCAGTGACTCTTTTCCTCTCACAGCAGGAATGCAATAAAAGTATAAGCAGACTGGTGTTTCCAGGAGCCAATGAAATATTTTATTTATTTCAATGAGAATTCATCCTAAGTCAGCTCTTTTATAAAGACACACCTTGGAATGTACGAATACCGCTTTCTTCCATCATGGAAGAAAAGACACACTGTCATTTAGAAGACAAGTGAAGCAAATCAAAACATTCCAAAATTCTTTAGAAACAAGCCTGACTAAATTTCCAGCAATTACTCTGACTGCAAGTAGCACTGATTCCATGTTAGAGTCACTGAATGTTTTTAAGTGTCGTTGCCTAGTCTTTGGTAGAGGGAGGATAATCTTTATGCAGTCTCCTAAGGTGTTTGGGGACTCACAAAAAGCAAGAAAAACCCTGGATGTCCACCTAAAGGTTACTTCCAGGAATGTCACTAAAGTCAGTATCAAAATTCATTCAGGAATTTAAATCTTTTCCATGCCTTTGAGTACAACCCTCTGAGGCTGAAGATGCCTGTTTGCTCACATCAGTGTAATGTTAGAAGCCAAAGTTCTGGCATAGAAATGCCTTCAAGGAAATGCTGTCATTAGCCCAAAGGCACATCGCCAATTTGCTCTCCTACTTGATGTTTTTTAAAAAATATTTTATTATTATTTTTATTTTGTGTGTATGAGTGTATTGCCTTCATGTGTGTAAAGTGCACCCATGTCATGCAATGCCCATGGAGGTCAGAAGAAGGTGTTGGATCCCTTGGAACTAGAGTTATGGATGGTTGTTAGCAGTCATGTGGGTGCTAGGAATCGAACCCAGGTCCTCTGCAAGACCAGTCAGTGTTTTTAACCACCGAGCCATCTCGCCAGCCCTTCCTACTTAATGTTTTAAAAACAAGGTATTTCTGGGGAGGTGGCTCGGTTGCTGAAGTGTTTGTTGTGCAAGCATGAAGACTTGAGTTCATATCCCCAGCACCCATGTGAAGAAGCTGAGTGTAGCAGTGCATGCCTGTAATTCTAGCACTGGGGAGGTGGAGACAGGAAGATCCTGAGCTCACTGGTTTACTAGTTTTGCTGAATCAGTGAACTCTAGGTTTACTGAGAGATCCTGTGTCTACACATAAAATGGAGAGTGACCAAGGAAGACACCTAACATCAACCTCTGTTTCCACACATATAGATACATATGCTCATACATCATCATACACACAAACGTGCACATGTATACACCACACAGGCACAGCAATAGTTATAATAAAATTTAAAAGGTATTTCATCTGCTCAAAGTAAAACTACAGAATGTAAATCCCAGTGACTAATGAGATAGTGACCAAATGAATAAACAAACAAGAGCATAGTTCATGTTCTTACTTTCCCTGTGATGTTAAATAAGTTACTTACCCTCCCTGAATCTGCTTCTTCACTCACACTTTAGGGAGAGAAGCAGTTTCTCCTCTGTAATACACTGAAGATTAGGCATGGTAATCTATATAGTTAGTTCCATGTTTAACATATTGTAATAACATAAGAAACATTCATCACTATGACTATGCTAATGTCTCAGGTTCCTCTTTCCATGTTCCTGAGCACAGAGATGTGTTGAAGTCAGAAACATTCTCAAGGTAAAAGTTATTCTATTTCAGGCAGTCAAAACAATATTAGCTGGATCGTGACAGCCATGAGGAAATTCAGATAGTGGAAGGTAGACAGCAATCAGCCAATCCACTGCCTGCGATCTTGGTTGAGAGGCTTAACTGAAATCCAGATCCACTGGCTGGAGATCAGAACTGCCTCTGGATGAAACTGCAAGCAATAGCAACCAGAGTAAGGAGGATGAATCTCTCCAACAGGGACTACTGAGTGTCCAAGTACCTGACCTTGGGAAGAGAACGGTGAAGCCCCACTGTAGACAACTGAACTGACAAGGGTTTAAAAGATACCTGGTTTTCAGGGGCCAGAGAGATGGCTTAGCAGTTAAGAGCACTGGCTGCTCTTGCGTGGACTTGGGTTTAATTCCCAACACCCACATGGCAGTTAACAACCATCTGTAACTCCAATTCCAGGTGATCTGACACCCTCTTCCAACCTCCATGGGCATTGCATGACGGGGTGCACTTACATACATGTAGCAACACACTCATACATGTAAAATAAAAATAAAAACTAATGTTTTGAAAAAGATACTTGGTTTTCATTTTTTCTAAAGCCTTATGTGGCACATAAGGACATTTTGGTCATTGATCACAAATGCCAGAGCAGTTCTATTAAAGTATAGTGAAGCTAACAATTGCCTATTGCAGAATATTTTCATTCAAACATTTCTATGCTTTGATGGGCACATACATTCTATTGTGTTACAACTGCCTATGGCAATCAACATAAGAACATACCATACAGAGGTTTGGTTGGAAGTAGCTGGCTATACCATTTAGTCTACATGTGTCGTAGACTAAATCTGAGTAAGTATGCTGACAGTCACAAAGATGAAATCATCTGGTGACACATTTCTCAGAACACACCCCACTTTAAGCCACATATGGCTGTATTTGAGGATGAACCTTAGCCTCCTTTTTCTCCATTATCTTCCACTCTCTTTCTAAGATTGCCTCTTTTCATGGTCTCCATCCTTCACATACAGAGTAGAGCCAAAGTACATCCACACACACTCTCTAAAAGTAGCTGTTAATTGCATTCTGCTTGCCATAGGCTAAGCACAATCCTAAATGTTGTATGATTATTAAATGATTTCATTATCAGATAGCCTTCTAAGCTAAATACTATTTATGGTCTCATATGTAGAAAAATGAAGTTTGGAAAGATTAATTTTCTTGCCTAAGTTCACAGAAGTCACAAGGTGCAGAGCTTCTGTTCAAACACAGACAGTCTGACTCCCCAGTCTGTGATCTTAACATCATCACTTTGTTACATTAAATGTTAAACAAATGTTGCAAATATTCATGGTTCATTTAACAATTATTCATTAGGGCCTACAAAGGTAAGGTACAAAACTAAAGTCTTTGACCCCAATGGCCTTAAGTCCAGTGGATAAGGTAATTTCATACATAAATAACTTTAAATGCAAAGTAACATGTGCTAAACAGTAGTCGTGTCTGTTTCAGGGAAAAGGAAATGGCTCCTGTCATGGATGAAAGCTTCTTCATAATAGTCAGGACTTAAGTTAGGGCCTAAAGAATAGATAAGATTCAAATCTACAGAGAAGGAATGAAAGAATATTGTACAAACTTAATTCAAACCTGACATTAGACTCATCAGAGGATACATACTTAATAGTGATGCATGTATAATATTGATTAAAAATACTGGTGACAGCCAAGCATGGTGGCACATGCACTTAATTTCAGCACTTAGTCAAAGACAGATAAATCTCTGTGAGATGGAGGCCCAGCCTGGTCTACGTAACAAGTTCCAGGCCAGCTGGGGCTACAGGGAGACCTTGTCACAAACAAATGAAAACCTCGTGGCCATGATGCCTGCATATTAGCTAGACTAGCTATAGTTTAAAGAAAAAAAAGCCCCAAAACAGTAACACTAACTGTTGGCAAGGATGTGGGGCAAATGGGTTTTTCATATACCACTGGTGGTGATGCAAATGGTATGACATTATCTGTAAAGCTAAACATACACTTGCCATATGACCCAGAAATGAAAACATACAAATACTCATGAGAACATTGTTCAGAATAGGCAAATAAATGGAAATTTCTCAACTCATCATCTCAACATGTAAAGGCAAGACAGTGACAGAAATCAGACGAGGGGTTTCTTAAATCAAGCTACCATTAGCAGAGACTAACTCTCCCCTAAGACAAGGAAAACTTGCAAAGAGAAGGAACTGAGCTGCATCTTGACTATGATGCTGGCTACAGTAACTATATAAAGTTATCCAGTTTCATCAACCTGTATAGTTAAGTGGGTGAATTTTCATAAATTATACTTCGATTGGCTAATACCTCTACATAGGCCAATTAGCTCAGGATCCCAGAGACCTGGCCGTCAGTAGTTTTTCAAATCTCCAGGATAGAGAATTATCATTACAGGAGAAAACACTATGAGTGTTTGTTTCTTAATATAACAAGGAATGGAACCCAGGAAATAATGCCACTGTGGGATCCTGACTAGAGAGGGCTCTTAGGAAAGAGGGATATGGAAATCACCCAGGACACATGGCCCACATTGTTCTTCCTTGTTTCTTCAGAGAGCAGATTCTCTCTGTCACTGTATCTATGTGCCATTTCTCATTCTTCAGACTCGTGTCTCATGCTAACATGATTTCCAATGCTCCAAAAATGGCAGCTCCATAGTCTATCAGACTTTTCAGCTTGGTTTCCCAAGTTTGAGGAAGAATATTATTAATTGCTAAAGATGGCCTCTTGCTCTATTGTGCATGAATTCCTGATGCATTCATCCCTTTGGGGATCTTTACTGTTTTGGTGGTTGGGCATAGTTATGGACGTGTAAAGTTTAGGATGGCTCTTTCCTATGTCGGGCAGACAATGGAACCATCTAATGTACTAGGATCTAGTGATTTGGTTTTTCCTTGTGGTACTACCCTGTTCTTCTTGGGGAATCTATATTTTCATTATCTGGCTATAACTTCCACGGAGTGGGTGTTTGTATGTGAGTCTGTATGTGTGTCTGTATATATTTGTGTCTCTCTGTGTGTGTGTGTGTGTGTGTGTGTGTGTGTGTGTGTGTATGGGTATGAATGCAGGAATGTGTATATTTGTGTTTGCAGATAATGTACTTCATTTACTACTGTTTCCTGAAATTTCTTCTGAAAACAATTATCAAGATATTTAAACATCATAGAAGTATCAAAGCTTCTCAAACATTTGTATTTCCTTTTGAAAGTTAATATTCTAATTAGAATTTTTAATTAATTGAGAGCTTCTTACAATGCATTTTTATCATATTTTCCCCTCTCCCAATTCCTCCCAGATCCACCTCCACCTCCCTATCTACCCTCCTTTATATTCTTTGTTTTTCCCCATCGAGTCCAATTTGTGTTTCCCCAATACTTTTGAATGTAGAACCAGCCATTGACCTACCAGGAGCCACACCCTTAAAGAAAACTGACCCTTCCTCAGTCAGCAGCTATCATATGCCACCCACTCCGTAGTTATGGTTTCAACTTCATGGCCACTTTCCCCCCATGCTGGGATTTTGTACAGGTTGAGCTTGAGCAGGTCTTGTGCATGCTGTCACAATTGCTGTAATAACTAACACTAAAAGTCAACATTCTTACATCTGACAAAAAAAGAAATAGTACAAATCTGGCCAACTGAATCAGTAATATTTTCTGATTTGTGCAATAAAATCCCAACAAGGTAGTTGCTACAATTTGATATTTACAAAGCTACAACATGAAAATTATGAAAAATTGAGACAAATTTTTCTAGGCAACAATATGCTAAGACAGTTGTTTGTTCTTTTTCAACTCAAAGCATCACCGATAAATAAGAAATCAACAATGAAAACCTCATTTCTACAGCACAGATGTTTAATGAAACCTAACCCAACAGTTATTTTTGCAAGTCATGCATCAGATTAAAATTTCAACTCATGAAGGTCTTATAAGTACATAGATTGATACCATGGCAAATCTGAGCAGAAAAGTCTAACACTATGGAAATGAAGTTGTCTAAGATCATAAACTTTACTCCTAGCAGAGAGACTGAGGACTTTCTGCACTTCATTTCTGGTAAGACCATAGGTCTGAAAAGAGAAAACAGACAAGACAAAGCAAAGATATGGCCCTCTTATGACTTTCACTCACATTTCTGTGAATAAGGATTTATAGCTAAAAAATTAGACCCACACTTTTCTCCACTTGTCTATGTATAGAACTGATTGTGTGCGTAGCAGTTGTATGTGTACATGTATGTGCATATACACCACAGTGACACAAAAATATTTTAGGTGACATTGGAATAGTCTGTATAGATCATTGAGAGTACTCACCTGGTTTCATTGAGCTAACCTCCTTTGTCATCCCCACATGGTTAAAGAATTCCTTTTGGTACCAAGAAGAGAAATGAGTGTGCTACTTACTGTGTGGGTGTCTATTGGCCTGTGTCTGCTTCCCTGTGCCTGTCTGTCTCTCTCTTTCTCCTTCTGTTTGCTTCAGGGAGGATTGGCAAATGCTCCCTGGCATTTCCACACTGAAGCCATTTACCATAGCAGCATTTATGCTTTCCTTGAAGGTAGATTATGCCCCTATATGAAACTCAAAACAAATCTTGGAGGCTATTAACCCTTCTTCATGCAGTGATATAGCATGACCAGCATGAAAGACAAAATTACTTATTAAAAACCAATAAGAAAGCAGTTCCCAAAAGACAGAAGTGAAAACCTGGCATGTCTAGATTGCATGCATCATCACAGCACCAGCAGCTGCTTCCTTCGTCAGGGACAGAACAGTAAATCTCAGAGTCTAGTGATTCATCTACAGGATGGTTAGGAAGCCAGAAAAGAACAGAAGGACACTGGATGAAAAATGAGTTGCTGACCAGCTATGGTTACTGTCCAACTCCAAAGGTTATGGCAATATAATCAGCCCTGTTCTCGACCAGGGAGACTCAATATTGCTTTAATTACTTTGCTCTTGTTAGCCATTGCATTCCCAATGCAACAGCACCTCTAGCAAGCAAATGGGCAGAACGTCATCTATAGTATTTATAAATTTATGTTATCTAAAATGTCATAAATATTCTATCATGTAAATAGCATTATAAGAGTTAGCAGAAGTTTTATGTCCAAGTCCCCACAGGCCTTGCCCAGGACATAGGGTGAGCCATTACTCTTAAAATAATCTCTATTTCAGTGGTAGCAAAAAAAAAAATATTTTTTTCAAACTATTCCCCCCAAATCTTCATCAAGTGGAATACAGACCCATTGGAAAGAAAACTGGTGGCCTTGATATTCAGGGATATATCTTCAGCAGGAAAGATTATTTAGGGATCCCCAAGTGTAGCCCTGTAACTTCCCACAGGGCATACTTCTTTATGTATAAATGAACTCTTTACCATAAGGCCCTGTGATAGTTAGCCTTCATTCTCATCTTGTCTAGATTTGGAATCACCTAGGAGACACACCTCTGTGTGTGTCTGTGAGAGTGTTTCTAAAAAGGTTTAAATGATGAGGGAAGACCCACCCCAAATGTAAGTGGTACCATCCTATGAACTAGGGTCTCAGACTTAATAAAAAGGGAAAAAGGAGGAAGCCAGCTAAGCATCCCTCTTCACCTGTCTCTACTCCCTGATCCACTCAAATGTGAACAAGTCATCCTTTACCATGTCTTTTCTGCCATGATGTAAACTGTGAATCAAAATAATCATCAAAATAATCCCTTCTTTCCTTAAGTCAGGTGTTTTGTCACAACAATGAGAAAAGTAACTAATATAGAAAATTGGAGTGGCACTATTGTTGTGATAAACCTGACCAAGTGATTCGTAGGCTTTTTAGAAATGGTTTGTGGGGAGAATGTGGAAGAGTTTGGAGCTGCAAGCTAGGGAAACCCTCAAATTCAATAAATAGAGCTTAATAGGTGATAATGGTGGGAAGATGGGAGACCAGAATCCAAAGAGAAATATATAGCATGAAGGGAGTTTAAGAATACAGTGGTGCAGAGAAAGCAGCATTATTGTTAAAGAGATTAGTGCACTTAAAGAGAAAATTTGAGGCTGGTGGCACACTCCTTTTATCCCAGCACTCGGGAGGCAGAGACAGATGGATCTCTGTGAGTCCAAGGCCAGCCTGGTCTACATGGTGAGTTCAAGGACAACTGGGGCTACAGGGAGATCCTGTCTCAAAAAGACCAAAACCAAACAAACAAACAAAAAAGAAGGAGAGCAAGAGAAAGGAGGGGAGACAGAGAGCTCTCAATGGAGCAATAAGAAAGGTGCCCTGAGGACAGGGCCTCACCCATGGAATGCTCAACTTGTAAAAATGCAAATTCTTTGATAGGAGAGAGCCTAAATTGAAAGCACTGCTGAATGGGTTTCCTTCTCAAAAACAACTAGCTAGAGAAGTTTTCATACCAAGTTCAGGCACCAAGGTCACAGTGGCCAGGACAGCTGTGGTCCAAAGTAAACGAGACAATATCTTGAGCTGGCAGCAGAACTTTGAGGATCATTCACTGGTGCTGGTTTTGCATGCATGCAAAATGGAAGAATGAAGGGTCATGGAAGCTTTTTGCATCAAGGTTCTAGAAACTTGCTGTGGCCAGGCAATGTTTGGTGGTGCCAGATTTCCTAGAAGGAAGACCCAGGAGACCACTGTTTGAAGCAGTAAATGTCTAACCTAAACTGCAGTGGAGAACTTAGCATGATGGTGATGGACAGTGTAATATTCATAAAAGTAAGTAACTAGATGTGTGACAGCAGAACTGGAGTATTGGGGCTACCCAACCAAACCCATTGGACCCAGATGGGATCATGATAAACCCCAGGTGCTGGATATCAAGCTGAGGATTTGATGTTTGCTTTGCTAGGTTTTGGTCTTTCTGTGATTGTCTTTCCTTGCTATGCCGTAATTCTCTTTTGGAATAGGAATGTTTACTCTGTATGTTGAATGTTTACATTGTATATTGAAAATATGCAATTTATTTATTTATATTTATTTATTTTTGTCTTTTTGAGACAGGGTCTCCCTATGGCCCCAGCTGTCCTGGAACTCACTAAGTAGACCAGGCTGGCCTTGAACTCACAGAAATCCACCTGCCTCTGCCTCCCAAGTGACTTGCATAATCCTCTTGGTTTGTGCCAAATGCCTGTTGAAAAAAGGGACAGTTTAAAGCATTTCAATCATTAGTATTGAAACTAAAATATTTAACCTCTTCTTTTCTCTCGTGTTATGTTGGATCCACTCCTTGTCATGTCTTCTTTTTTACTTATTTATTTTTTAATTTTATTATTTATTTCATTTATTTATTTATTTATTATTTATTTATTTATGGTCTTTTTGAGACAGGGTCTCCCTCTAGCCCCAGCTATCCTGGAACTCACTATGTAGACCAGGCTGGACTTGAACTCACAGAGATCCGGCTGCCTCTGCTGGGATTAAAGGTGTGCGCCACCACGCCTGGCCTATTTTTTTATTTTAAAGGGGCTCACAGTTACGAAATTGCTTTAAGTCTCATTAAAGACTTGGAGCTTTTTCCTCTTCTTTTCCTTTTTTTTTAAATTTATTTTTTTGAGACAGAGTCTCACTGTGGAGCCCTGGCAAGCCTAAGCTAGAACTCACTGTGTAGACCAGGCTGTCCATGAATTCACAGAGATCTACCTTCTTCTACCTCTCCAGTTTTGGGATTAAAGGCATGCACCACACCTGACTGAGACTTCAAACTTTTGAATGGCATAGTGACTTTTAAGATTAGGGGGACTCTGAGTTGGCCATAAGCCTTTGAGGATCAGGTATGAAGTATAAAATAATGTGTTTGGGTGTCACTAGACAAAGGTAACTAGTGATGGTAAATCTTCAACTTGTCTGGATTGAAATCATCTCTAGATGTGTTTGTGGAGGGAATTTACAAATTCAACTGAGGAGGGAAGACCTACCCTGAACATTTCAGTATACAAGGGTACCATCCGATGGACTGGGACCTAGACTGAATAGAAAGAGAAAAAGGAGAAATCCAAATAAACACTACAATTCATCTCTCTGATTGTGGATGCAATGTGGCCAGTCACCTCACGTGTCTACTGCCATACCTTTCCCATTATGATGGGCTGCATCCCTTAAAACCATGACCCAAAATAAACCCTTCCTTCCTTAAATTGCTTTTTATAGGTGTTTTATCACAGCAGTGAGAAGAGTAACTAATACAGGTCTCTAATATTTTTGTCCATTTGGGGTCCTAAAAGTTGTCAGACTATATTTTGTGGTAGTCAGTCTACTTAGGAAGCATGGTTTTTGACTGACAATAATAATTATGTTTCACTTTATTAATCTGGTCATAATGAGGAAAGGAAAAAATATAATTGTTATTATTCGACTGTGATGAAACCAGAAAGAGCTATTGGGCTCAATTAAATACAGAGGTATGAAAACTTAGAACTCTGGGAAAGATTAGTATTTCAAGCAAAATAGTCTATTTAATATTTCTCTTATGACACGTGTCATTTTGTTTTATTCATTGATGACCATTTAAATAGCAAAATAAGGAAACCTATATCTCCATCAAATAGAGATAACTATTACTGCTATGCTAGGGTATCCATATATAAACCAGAACTAAAATATTATAAATAAAATAAAATTATAATTACCTGCTTTATGCAAATAATATATGTATTAGTTTGTAGTAACTGGTTTAATGCTATTACTAGATAGACTTTGAGTATCTATTAATGAATGAGGATTTTGCCGCCTTTCCTTTTCTGATAAACGTTCATCAGGCCAGGGCACAATAGAAATGTGATTTGCTTTCGCCGACACAGCTTTCCTGCTCCAAATGCACAAGCTCTGTCTTCCAAGAATGAAAGAATAATGTCTTTTTCCATAAGTCATCATTGCAAAAGGGGTAAAAGTAAAGAACAAAAACAAACCAACAAAACAAAACAAAGGTAAGTGCAGGCTTACTGAATAGTTTTCTTCATCAAAAACATCAATCACAGTGCTAAGCACTCATAATACATTTCTATCAAACTAGTGGAACTTGGCACTTTGGAGCCTTGCTTCTTTCAGTCGTATGCTCCTGCTCCCTGTCAAACAGCCTTCAGCTTTGCGAGAATGACATCTGTACCTCCAGATGTTCATGTTTTATCAGGCCCTTCTCAGCCATTTTGATCAGGGTGCATGTACACAAATTATATCATAAATCTTCCCACACTTCATATACTATATCAAATATGAGAAACTGCCAAGTTTATGCCGAGCTATATTAAGTCTAGGAAATGTAACTTGAGATTTAACACACTATTCATAAGGATGTGCTATTATTCTAATCTCCTGATTAACACAAGCTAGCACTACTGTACAGATTTATTACAGACCATATGCTCTTTAATTATCATTGCCTCCCAAAGTTCCCACTCTGCACATCTGCAAGCGATGTGGGCTGCTGTTCCCCTGTCCCTGCCTCAGCAGGATCTGATAACCATTTTTCAGCTGGACACCTTGATGAAGAGTCAGTCCCAACAATGTCTCAGAAGAGTGATTAAAATAAAATAAAAGGGGAGGGAAACAAATAGTGTTGGAGGCAGAGTGTAGGGAGCAGGAGAGCACCCCTGTCAATGGTGCATCTCATCTGTTAGGTTCATATTAGCTGAAATGATTTTTAATTGTGGCTACCTAATGTTAGGTACCAAAATTCATCAATTGCAAATGGGATTGCGGAGGAGTGACTTCTCCTGGAGTGAATGTGCATGCAGAGTGTGAAAACATTAGCATCATTCTCAGATGAATATGTGCCTTTCTGATTTCAAATCTGTTAGATTGCACAATTAGGAAAGACATAAATTTATGGGGACATGGATTAATTTTGTAAAAATTCACACTCCAACTTCAAATGAAATTCTATTTAATTAAATACCTTTCTACCTCACAAAGGTACAGTTCTTTTAATGTATATTTTTATTGAGTTTTTGTATATTTTATATAATACATCTTAATCAAATTTAGAACTCCTCCCCCATCTGCACCCTCCCATACCCCCAGCAAATTTCTTGCATTCTGTCATTTATGTTAACACCTATTTGGTCAAACATTTACACCCAGATGTCCCTTCATGCAAGTTCATCTACTGGAGTCTAGTTAGCCTTTCCAGAGTCACTCCCTTAGAGAAAATCAGCTCTCCTTCACTCTACAGTAATCAGTTGCCAATAGTTCCTCTGCTAAGGTTGAAGCCTGTTGACTATTTCCACAGTTCTATGATGGGTTTTTGTCTCACTGAGTCAGCATGGGTCTTGTGCGTGCTGTCACCACTGTTATAAGTTCATATGAGCACGTTCCTAGAGGTCTAAATGTCTCTGTTTCTTTATGTTAATGCACCAACTCTGGGTCTTACAATCTTTCCATCCTCTTTTCTGCAATGGTCCTTGGGTCATGGGTGGGTAAGGTTTAATATAAGAGTCCTATCCAGTGACAGCTACTCTGCAGCCTCTTATTCTCTAAAACTTGGTTAATTGTGGCCTTCTGTGTGCATCAAACTCTGTTGTATGAGGAAGCTTCACTAGTGAGAGTTGAAGGATGCATTAGTATTCTCTCTACCCCTTGTTTCATTATGTTCCATGAGTCTTAGGTACAGTGGTTCCATTGTAGATGTGTCATTAAGGGCTGAACATCACTCAGACATATATTCTCTGTATGTGACCAGTTGTAGAAACCTCTAATAGCTTCCATCTGTTGAAAAACCTTTTTTGATGAGTGGTGTATGGTATACTTGCCTGTATATATAAAGATACATATTTAGCATACAGTAAGAAATTTCATTTGTCTAGAGATATGACAGATATGGGGGTTTTCTCTAGATATGTGACCTCTCCAGTCTTGTGTATTTGGCCTTATTTCCAGTGTCACCCATGAGTTCCCTCCCATTGAGAGGACTTCAAGTCCAGTTAGATAGTTGTTGATTACCACCTAGATAAAAGTGCCACTACTGCACCAATAGAAATAGTTTGCTGTGCCAGCCATTGTGGTTATTAGGTTTTACAGCTGGGTTGGACCAATGATTGATTTTCTCCCTTAGCAGCTTGCATAGTATCTTCTAGAACTACAAGAGCTTGTCTTCAGAGAGGAGGTTTCTGAGTATGGGATACTTCCACGTGAGTTAGCCAGGGAGCCTCTATAGACTCCCTAAACAATACAGGCTATTGCCATTGCTCATTTGCCCACCAGTAATAGATGATAAGACTTTATTGATGAAGACACCACATAGTTTGGATACAGAACACAGAGAAATCAAGCTGGAACTGAATTTGAACCTTTCTACCTGCTGGCTAGTGTTCATAATGCTAGAAGGTGCTATGCAGGCCACCGGGAAAGAAAGATCATAAATGTTCTTACCCAGCTATTTGCCCTGCACATTATAGTACCTACCTTAAAATGACACATGCCTACTGGTGCAATAGTGGTATGACTGGGAGGTAACCAATGACTTTTTTATTGGATTCGAAGCCTGTTCATTGTGAGGGAATACATGCCTGGTACTGTAAAACAGATCAAAGCCTATATCTGGGGAGGTCACAGGCTATAGGGGGAGAATTTACTTTGCTAAATGTACATATTGTCAAGCTACCCTCTAAATATGTTTATACTCACAGATTATTGCTGCTCTCAGCCTGAGTCAGAGAAGCTTCTTTATAGTGGGTTATGGTTAATGTAAAGACTCATAGATGGTCAAGGGGATGTGAATAAGTAACTTCTGAGTGTTCAGTCATAAATGGGACATCTATATCACCCCCTCCAAGCCCCAGATAACATTTTGGATGAAAGGGCAGGAAAGTTGTAAAAGCTGCAAGATGGAGAGAAATGGCATGAAATACTGTCTTCTGGATATGACATGGTCATTGCAATTATAAACTCATACCAGTTGTGGATATCTTCACAGAGCCTGCATACACACATATAGACACAGACACATATACACACAACATGAAGTAGGAGGGGTCAACAAGACTGGGAGGGAGATAAGAAGAGTTAATGAGATGAGAAAATGATCACAACACGTTTTATGGATGTATGAAATTATCAAAAATTAATTAAAAGAAAAGAGAACTCTCCATAAATTAATGACACTAATTCACTAGTGTTGAATTCAAAATATTTACAGTCATTTATGTTTTATCCATACAACAATCTGGTGACGTCGATGGATATTGCGTTTTCCTCTACCTTGGTGGAAATAAAGATTTCAGGAATTCATTCATTCGCTAAGTATTTATAGTAAAAAACCAGCTTAAGATCAGTCTTTTGCTTTGAACAATTTCTTACTAGTTCCAAGATGGTTTCCTTAAAAAAAATCAGTCAAAGGCAAAACTTTCAAGTACAACATAATTGAAATATGTAAAGCCAACAATAGTCAAGAAAACTTAGAAGATGAATAAGAACAAAGCTATAGAGCTTGCTATTAGGTTTCAAGATGAACTGTAAGGTCAAAATTACTCAGACAGTGAGGTTTAAGCTTAAGGACAGACAGGTGAAAAAGCCAAAGGACAAACTCATGCAGTTATGGCCACCTGGTCTGTAATGAAGGCATCTCTAAAGCTGCACCTGGTGGTACAGGCCTATACTCTCAGTCTCTTTGAGAGATGAGGCAGTGGCATCATAATTTCAAGGAACACTTGGACTACATAGAAAGTTCAAGGCCAGCCTGGGCAACTTAGTAAGACTTTGTCTCAAAATAAAAAGTGAAAACATGACAGGGGATAGAATTTAGTAATGGAGTATTTCCTAGAGCATGAATGAGGCTCTAAGTTAAACTGCTCCTGACACACAACACACACACACACACACACACACACACACACACACACACCATTGCCCTCTAGTAAGGACAAAATTGTCTTCTCTTGCACAAAAATTAATTTGATCTGGATCAAGGACCCAAATAAAGGCATCCAATAAATTTTATAGAAGAAAAAAATGAATATCTTTAAGGTTTCAACATAAGCAAGTGTTTCTTTAACTGAATAAAAGAAAATTAACCATAAAAGAAATGATAAATGAATCGCTTTCAGAAAACTTAAACCCACTTGCATATATTCAACAAATGACTCAAATTTAGAATATATGAAAAACTATGAATGAATAAGAAAACTTTGTCCTTTTTTTAATAGGAAAAACTTGATCAGACACTTCAACAAAAGTGAAATGTATAGCCAATAAGCATATAAACAAGTTCAATATCTTTAGTCAACTGAGCAGTACAAATTAAAATCACAATGAAATACCACCACGCCAGTATTCATAAATGCTACAAAATAAAAGGGCCTTCACCAGGTGTTGGTGAAGCATAGAACTTTCATATATTACTGACAGAAATGTAAACTGGCACATACTCTTTGGGAAACCTTTGGCCTACCTACTAAATCTCCACTGATGTCTATCTAATGGTTCAGCAGTCCCAATCTTAACCAAAAAGTTCTCAATAGTGTCCATGGCCACATTATGCAAAATAGCTCAAAGCTAAAAGCATCTCATGTTCATCAACAATAGAGTGAATGAAAAAAATTGTAGTATATTCCCTCAATGAAGTACCTCACGGTAGAAAATTAAAACAAATTTTGTTACTCACTACAAACATGAGTAAAATCCCTCTAAAATAATGAGTAGAAAAGAAATTCAATACAAGAGAATATATTTACTGTGTGGTTATACCTATATGTAGTTCAAAAACATGCAAAACTACTATGTTAATTACCATTATTTAATCATTATGCAATGTATACCTGTACTAAGACATCCTAATATACCTTTTAAATGTTCACAATTATTATTTTTATAAACTTTAGATATTTTTAACCAAGCAAAGTAAATGCATGATAATAAAGTCAGAATATTAATTATCTGTGGATAAAGGAGAATAGGCTAAAAACCCTTTGTACCTTACAGAATACAGAACTGAAATGTGATTGTATTCTTTTGTTAGCATTATTTTCATTTTCAGTTTTTAATGCACTGGAAACATTTTCCAAATATAGATTAGAGACCCTTAATTTGTGGTAACAGTAATGAGCTGCATATATAGCATACATGGGCAACACTTGACCAGATTTACCTTCTCAGGTAAGTCATTCCTGAAAGCTGTGATGTGATCACAGGCAAATGGTCTGAGGTTGGAGTACACTGGTAGGACTATTCAGGGCCAGGCACTGAGTGATTGTCAAGCGAGCAGCCCATTTTAGGAAGTAGAGCATAGAAATGTGAGGACTAACAGTCAGTTTAAGACAATTCTATGTTTCCTGTGAATGTAGTGATCATGGTGTGTTATCACAAAGGACCCAAGCCGATAGCTCTTCCCTTTTATGCTCTGAAATGAAAATTAAATTCCCCAAATTTAATTTTGGGGAAGACACAGCGTTATGTTTGCCATTTATAAAGTCATAATAAGCCTTTAAGAATTTATACTTTGCTGGCCTGTGCTCATAATCCCAGTACTAAGGAGGCAGAGACAGGCAGATCCTTGGGCTCACTGGCCAGCCAACCTAGCCTGCTTAGTAAATTCCAGGCTAGTAAGAAGCTCTGTTTCAAACAAAACAACACAAAACAAAGCAAACAACAACAAATTGGATGAAAATGTGAATGGCACCTGAGGAACAATAGCCTAGATTGTCCTCTGGCCTGCACACACAGGCCCCTCCACCCTCCAACATACACACACACACACACTTTTTTTATACTTTTTAAATTTCAATTCTGCTAAATTACTTCAGTGAAGAAAGAAAGAAAGAAAGAAAGAAAGAAAGAAAGAAAGAAAGAAAGAAAGAAAGAAAGAAGGGAGGGAGGGAAGGAAGAAAGAAAAGAAAAGAAGAGAAGAGACGAGAAGAGGAAAAGAAAAAAGAAAAGAAAAGAGGCCCAAGCCCCAGCTTTCCATTTTCTATATCCTAACATACAAAATCTTGTCTGAGGACTGAGATTACCCTTTGTATGACTCTCACAGCCTTTTTCTCTCCTCCAAAACTTCCCTCATACTCATGGGTCCTTACAGGGTTTAGAATGAGTCATGTGGAATGCTTTGTTTATAAACAAAGTATCAAATTGTCTTAAGAAATTAGAGTAGATTTAATGGTTTCCATTCTACAATTGGGAAAGAAAGTAAAGGTAACAGAAAGGCTCCTGACTTGCCCTAGCCAGGCAAAGCTAAATCATAATGAAGGGACCGAAGCCTGGTTTTATCCTGCATGCTTCTCAGAGAGAGAATTGTGCATATGCCAAGGAGTGGAGACTCACCTATGACATACCTCATACAGAGCATCAAGCCATTAAGATCTTAAGGTTTTATTTCCCAAGAGGAGGTAAATTCATCTCTGTGTTGCCACAGACAATCAGCCATCCAGTCAGAAGATTGCAATCACATAGTAAAATGCTGTGGTCACATGCCTTGGGTAGCATAAATTCTCAGGAACTAGGAATTGCCTAATAGGACTTTTGGCTCAGGAAAGTGATGTCAAAGGACTCTGGAAGTGAAAATACCCACAAATTTATAATAGGTGAGAATATTAAAGACTTTTACATTTTCTACAAGAGACATACAGTGAATAATCGCTCTGATACTGTCTATACTACTTTTTAGTATTTTCTATTTTTAGTGTCTTATTTTTTAAATTTAGACATTTCTACCCAAAACATTTATTTTACATTACATTGGAGACGAGGATGGGGAATTGTAATCAAACACTGAAATATGATTATGTCAACTTTCCAAAAGTAATGCCTGTTTTTTAGTAGGAACAACTATTTTACTTCAGTGAGATATATCAAGTAAAGTATTTATTAATGCAATGATAACTGCTTGACTTGGTCAAAGATATGTGTCACTGAGACAAAGACAGTAGGTATGTAAGAATATCTTCTATCTGTCTGAATATTCATGGTTTCCTTGAAGAAAATATTACTATTATATTATTAAATCCAGAACCTCACAGATTTAAACCCTTTAGAGTGATATAAATTCAAAGAACACTAGGCTTGACATATACCCAAGAGTTCACCTTATCCAATTCTTTCATTTCATACATGAATTTGAAAAAAGAAAACCTACAACAACCACAAAAACTAAAGTTCCCAAAAGTGATGAGGTCACATACACAGAGGTCACAGATGAAAACTCTCTGATAACAAATATGAACTACCACTGCAGAAACCATCCTGCTTGATTTCTAGCTCTTCTGACTAGTTAGACAAGCATCAACTTTAGGAAATAAAGATTCACAATAAAGGGGAATGTTTAAATAAAAATAAGAGCTCTACCTTGCTCATTTCCTTTTTAAACCAAGTATCTGGAAAGAGCTACTAACAATTTCAAGGCAAACAGAAAGTCAAGATGAAAATGCCCTCACAATCCTGATGTCTCAGAATACCTAGTAAGTGCCATCAGGGAACCATTCCAACTCAATTCCAAATTAACATCAATGTGTGTTAGTACAATGTGCATGCATGCTTCCTCACAGCCAAGAGCCTGGGCTGTGGAATGGAGCTCTGACCTCCCTTAGTCTCTGTATTATTCTGCATGAGATACCCAACTTCTCTGTGCATCAGTTTCCACATTCTGTTCAGCAGAGATGATAATAGCACTGACACTTTATTTTTTGCAGGCATATAAATTAATGTAAAATCCCATAGAACAATGTGTTGGCTACTGTCATTGCTGTTAATGGCAAAATGATTAATGATGAAGATGATGGTGATGGTGGTGGTGGTGGTGGTGGTGGTGATGATGATGATGATGGTGGTGGTGTACGATAATGGTGGTGGTGGTGGTGATAACACTTTGTCACATAGGTAAAAGGGAGACAGGGAACAAAGTTTACTTACTCGTCCTTAGTTATCAATAAACTAATTTTATTTCAAAGTTTACTTCAGGATTACTCTGAAAATTACTCTTGACTTAAATTCACCTAGGTATCCCTTCTTTATTTATAATTCTGAACTTCTGAGGTACCATGCCTTACATATTTTTGTATTTTAATCATAGCACCTCACATCTTGCCTTACATATACCAGGTACACAGTAGGCATTTGCTGAATTAATGAATGAAAGCTTAACATAAGGCAAGCTAAAGGAAAAAGAGAATACTGCTTACCTCCCCCTTGTGCCCACCCCCCATCCTGCCCAATTTATTGGAAGGCACCCAAATCACTGATGAAAGATTTGGCTCAAGCTTTCAAAATAGTACACAAATAGATAAATGGCCCCCTTTTTTTCCTATAGCTTTTAATATCCTGTTCTTTATAAATGACTTTCAGACTCATTTTATATTATGGTTATCTTCTGAAAATGTATTATATCCTAATAGCCAGGCTGCTTTCCCTACCTCCAACCCTAGCTTTTTGGTTTGGTGCTGATTTTTTACTTTGAAACATTAATTTAAGTATTCTGCTTGTCAGTGGATGAGTGAATGAATTATTCATTTTATTATGAAACATAAATTTTAAAGAACAGCATTATAACTTCTTTTTACATGCCAAAAATAGTAGATCATTCCAGAAGCCATTATGCACCCTTTATCTCACAGAGGGTGTACGTTTGAAAGCTGTGCCAAACTAATGTGTTTTAGTATAAATACAACTGTGAAATATTAAAAGAAGCCAGCACAATTTGCTTTTATTATCTAGATAACAAAAGTATCTGCTGTTATCTCAATTTGGTAATGTTACAATTCTTTGATCATTGCAACATTAACCAAAACAATTGCTTAGGGAAAATCAATATAGCAAATCCTGCTTTCCAGTCATAGCCATACTTTAAGTTCACTTCACTTATCAAAATGTTACCCACATGAATATGTGATAGGAATTAAGCATGATTGACAGAATATAAAGTTAATGTCAACATTAATTACAATTTGTTCTATCTAAAGACCCTGTCTTACTCCATACATCTGTATAAACATGCATTTTAGGCTGAAGTAAACTCGATATCTATTAATGACAACATGCCATCAGAAGTTTCTGGGTTTCCTAACACTACTATGCATTAACATTTTAAAGATGTGCCAGCAAAGCCCCAAGCATTATAACATGTCTTACAGTAATTATTCTTGCTTCCTATATATTGTAGTTTCTGCTCAAAACATGACAAAAATGATTTTTAATATGTTATTATAAATCCTGTTTCCATCCCCCCTTTCCCAAATTTATCTCTTTAGTTATGAGAACAGTGAGGCTTGGCCGATCAGCATCCCACATTCTGTTAGACTCAACAGATAATATGCAGATTATTTTCTGGCCCATCTTTATTTTTAAATATTAATAAAAAGGACTGTGAAAGACAATCATTACAGACTAAGAAACAGTCATTTCAGTGGAGGAAACAGATTTACTCAACCACAGAACAGTGAATCAATGTAGACAGTGAAGATGAGTCAGGACCATGAAATGCCACACTGATTATTTTAATTTCCTAAACTCTTCGGTGTTCTGAAAAGCTCTTTAAGACTTCATATTCCTTCACATTTGTCTGTTGCTATTATCTTGTTCAAAGCTTTCACTCACCGTGCTACCTAGAGAGACTGTTAGCATTAAACGGGCAAGATTTAATCAGAGTTTATTGCTTCAGATAAAAACACTGCCACATTTTTTTATCTTTTTATTAAATTTGCAAACTTGAGCATCTGCCTGAGAGATCAAGAGGTGATTGCTTGTTCTCTCTACTGGAATGCAATGTCATACCTCCTCCTATTGAAAAAAAAACAACAAAAAAAAACTTTCCTTTGATTTGATGAGGAGAAATGAGACTTTTTCTTTTTGGACCAGGGCTCAGGAATTTTCTTTGTGATTATCTTCAAGGGTTATAATCTCTTTAACAACAATAAAATGGTGAACATGAACATCTGGCTCTTGCTCATGGATATATTGCAAATGAAAAAGAATCACATTACTGATCACAACATTAGTGATTCAGAAATCAGACATTAAGAAAAATTTTAAATGTTCATGTAAACACAAGCATAATACCAAAAAGTAAAACTTTTCCTAATAAGGCTTCATTAAGCATCATTTTAGATCTAAAAGAAAACCCTAGAAAAACATTTGCTCCTTTGTAATGGCTGTCACCTGGCAGTTTTTTGTTGTTTTGTTTCATTTTCTTTGAGACAGGACTTCTCTAGCCCAAGCTGGCCTTGACATTGCTGTGCCTCTGAGATGGCCTTGAACTTCTAATCTTCCTGCTTCTACTTCCCTAGTCCTGGGATAACAAGTCACCACACCCAGTTTATGTAGTGGTGAGGATGAAACCCAGGGCTTTGTGCATGCTACACAAGTTCTCTATCAATTTAGCTGCAGCCTCTGTCCCTCAACTGTCACTTTTGACACCGGTGATATGCTCTAATTTGGAAACGAATGAATTCCAAGACTACTGAAATTTTAGTGCAATCTGTACACCAACACCATGTGCATTATCAATGAAAAGGTACGGTTGCTATTTAAGATTACGCTTTGTAGAATTCATTGTTTTTCTTATAAATTGCAAGTATGTCAAAGATATTTCCTTTTTCTATCCTCTCTTAATAGCTACTGTTTATGTAGCTTTACAAAGCTGATATAAGGCCTGTTACATACATTAGCCAAATAACACGGCATTTCATGAGTACATACAGAAAACAAGGAGAGACATTGTAGGAGACTATCATCCCTTTATGGTAGAATAGAATTCAAACTTAGATTTCTTCAGCTCCAGTGCCCACGCCAATTTTTTTGTTATTTACTTATGATGGATCAAATATTAGCTTAGCCCAAGACAGCTCTTTAAAGCTGGTTGACTATCTCACTATGTGTAACTCAATAGTGTCTTACCAAAAGTTTGCACAAACTCTGATTCTCTCTCTCTCTCTCTCTCTCTCTCTCTCTCTATATATATATATA
>NW_008354532.1:4121119-4124795 GCF_000622305.1 Nannospalax galili
CGGAGATTGTGGATTACCAAATATATTCCAACTCTAAACTTCTTTTTTAATTTTTATTTTTTAAAAATAACTTATTGAGAATTTCATATATGCATATAAGGTGTTTTGATAAAATCCATGCCCACTTCCTCCCCTCCGGCTCCTCTCATATCTCCCTATCACTTTTTTCTGATAACGTCATGTATTCTTTCTTCTTTTTTTAATGGAGCCTTTTGCTACTCTAAAATTCCCCCCTCTAAAGAGATAACCCTAGAATATTTTAAGGAGTAGATACAAGCTCCCGAGTACTTTTGACATTTTGGCCTTCGGAATGGAGTATGTTGCTAAGAGGCCAAGTAGCCTAGAAACTGGCTACTTTTCTTTGGGTTTTTTTTTTACCCTAACTGCCTAGCAAATTCCTAACTCTTATTCTTATCACACCATCCTCCGAAGAGGTTACCCTACTTTCTGATAGGGAATCACGTCACAGACCACTCTGGCTTCTTCCATGCTGAACAGGGACACAGGGTGAGGCAACTGGGGTACCCCTTTAGTGGGTCTATCTAAAAGACTCCCAAACTGCATAGCTCTTGTCTCTAAGGGGAAAAGAAAGTCCTTCAGTCATGAATAAGAGATGTGAAAGAGAAATAAAGGCAAGAGAAATTAGCATTACAAGCTCTAGACAGGGAACTAGAAAAAAGAACAGAGCAATTTTCAAATGTTCATGTGAGAGTCCATTGGAATTTTTTGACAAGGGCTTCCAAAAGCATCCCTCTATTGGAGTCTTCCTCATTTTTCTTTTCTCTGCCAAGGTTGGACTCAAGAGTGATGGATTCAGGATTTGCTTTCAGGAATTTTGATAGCTGTTGGAGTGGTTAGAATCTGTGTCAGTTCCCTCTCAAAAGCTCCAAGATAACTGTGAGGTTGCTGAGGTGTATGAATGACCTGAGGCTATACACACTGGAAAGCCTTTACCCAACATGGGTCAAGTCTTCTCTTCCTAGCCTTCCCCAGATTGCATACTTTAGTCCTCCCCAAACCCAAGAAACCACGTATGATTAGGACAAAATTACATACAGTTGGCTGGGAAGAGTGGCTGGATACTCCAGTGACGGTCCAATGACCCTGCTTGCCCTTCCTTTAAGGAAAGAGCACGACTGTCAACAAGCCCAGTTGTGACTATGTTTAGCAATCAGGCACAGCTGAAGTCATGATGATGGTAGTTATTTCATGCAGTAGAGACTGCTTTACAGCATCATCTTATAAAAAGGACATGTATTTTAAAAGGATTTGGTGCTAGAATCCACAAATGAGGGAGAACATACATCTTATTTTTCTGAGTCTGTTACTTCAGTTAATATAACAGTTTCAGGATCCATCCATTTAATGCAAATTTCATCATTTCATCTTTCTTTACTGCTGAATAGAACTCCGTTGTGTAAATATACCTCATTTTTTGTTAACCACTCATCAGTTGAGGGGCACTTAGGCTGCTTCCATCTCTGAGCTATTATGAAAAGAGCATCAATAAACATGGCTCTATAAGTGTCTCTACAATAGGAAGTCTTCTGGGTATATGCCAAGGAGTGGTATAAGTGGGTCATATGGTAGGTTCATTTTTAGTTTTCTAAGAGTTCTCCACACTGTTTTCCATAGGGATTGCATGAGTTTGCAATCTCACCAGCAGTGAATGAGTGTTCCCCTTTCTCCACATCCTCGCTAGCATTTGATATCATTCTCTTAATCCTAGCCCCTCTGATTGGGGTAAGGTGATACCTTAGGGTGTTTTAAATTGCATTTCCCTAATTACTAACGATGTTGAACACATTTGAGATGTTTCTTAGCCATCTTTATTTCTTCCTTTGAGAACTCTCTGTTTAGATCTTTAGCCCATCTTTTAATTGGGTCATTTGGTTTCTTGATTCTTTGTTTTTTGTGTTCTTTATCTAGTCTGGATGTTAAGCATCTGTCAGTTGTATCACTGGGGAAGATTTTTTTCCCATTCTGTGGGTTTTCTTTTCATTTTTTGTTTCTTTTGCTGTACAGAAGCTTTTTAGTTTAATGAGGTCCCACTTCTTGATTGCTGACCTTAATTCCTGAGCAACTTCTGTCTGATTTAGAAAATCCTTTCCTACACCTATATCTTGTAAGTTACTGCCAATTTTCTTCTAATAGTTTCAGGGTTTCCAGTTTCATATTGAGCTCTTTGATCCAGTTGGAGTTGACTTTTGTGCAAGATGAAAGATAAGGCTCTAGTTTCATTCTTCTACAGGTGGAGATCCAGTTTTGCCAGCACCATTAGTAGAAGATGCTGTCTTTCCACCATTGTGGGTTCTTGGCACTTTTGTCAAATATCAGGTGGCTGAAATTGTGTGTACTCAGGTTTGGATCTTCAATGACGTTCCTCTAATCTATATGCCTATTTTTGTGGCAGTACCATGCTGTTTTTATGACTACATCTCTGGAGTGTACTTTGAGATCTGGTATAGTAATCCCCCCAGCATTGCTCTTGGTGCTCAGAGTTGCTTTGACTATCTGAGGTCTTTTGTGATTCTATACAAATATAAGGATTGTTTTTTCTAATTCTGTGAAGTATGTCATAGGGATTTTGATTGGGGTTGCATTGAATATATATATTGCATTTGGTAAGATGGTCATTTCACAATATTAATTCTTCCAATCCATGAGCATGGGAGTCCTTCCATCTCCTGGTGTCTTCCTCAATATCTTTCTTTAACAATTTAAAAATTTCATTGTAGAGCTTTTCAATGTCTTTGGTCATTATTTTTCCGAGATATTTTATTTTATTTAATTGCAGCTAGTGAAAGGGAGTGTTTCCATGTACTCTTTCTCTGATTGCTTGTTATTGGTATATAGAAAGGATATAGACTTTTGCAGATTAATTTTGTAACATGCCATTTTACTGAAACTGTTAATAATTTCTAGGAGTTTTCTGGTGGAACATTTGGGATCTCTTAGATAAAATATTATATCATCTACAAAAGGGATAGTTTAACCTCTTCCTTTCCAATTAGTATTCCTTTAATTTATTTCTCCTGTCTTATAGCTCTAGCAAGAGTTTCAAGCCCTATGTTGAAAAAGAGTGGAGATAGTGGACAGCCTTGTCTGGCTCCTGATTTTAATGGAAAGGCTTCCAGTTTTTCTCCATTTCGAATGATGTTGGCTGTGGGTTTGTTATATAATGACTTTAATTATGTTGAGGTATGTTCCCTCCAGTCCAATTCCTTCTAGGACTTTGAACATAAATGCATGTTGAATTTTGTCAAAGGCCTTCTCTGCATCTATTGAGATGACCATGTGGTTCTTGTCTTTGAGTCCATTTATATGATTTATGACGTTTATTAACAGGTATATTGAACCATCCCTGAATCTCTGGAATAAAGCTGTCTTGATCATGGTGGGTGATCTTTTTGGTGTGTGTCTTTGTGCAGTTTGCAAGTATTTTGTTGAGAATTTTTGCATCTATGTTCATTAAGGATATGGGTCTATAGTTTTCTTTTTTGGCTGTGTCTTTACCTGGCTTTGGTATTAAGAGTGATGCTGGCTTCACAGAAGGAATGTGGAAGTTCTCCCTCCATTTCTATCTTTTTTGAATAAATTAAGTAGTATTGGATGTAGATCTTCTTTAAATGTCTGATAGAATTCTGCTGTAAATCCATCTGGTCCTGGGCTTTTT
>NW_008354532.1:4124837-4128338 GCF_000622305.1 Nannospalax galili
AGTCCATTTAAGCTGTTGATCTCTTGGTTTAGTTTTGGTGGTTCCCATGCTTTTAGATACCCATCAATTTCTTTTAGGTTTTCAAATTTAGTAGGGTATAGGTTTTTAAAGTATTCCCTTATAATGTTCTAGATCTTTTTGATGTCTCTTGTGGTGTTTCCACTTTCATCTCTGGTTTTGTTGATTTGGAAGTGCTCTTTCTTTCTTTTGGTTAACTGGGCTAGCAGTCTGTCAATCTCGTTTATCTTTTCAAAGAACCAGCTCTTAGATTCATTGATTCTTTATTGTTTTCTTTCTTCCTATTTCATTAATTTCTCCTCTGATTTTGGTTATTTCTTCTTGTCTGCTGGGTTTGGGTTTCATTTGTTGTTGCTTTTCAAGTGTCTTGAGTTGCAATGTTAAATCATTTATTTGTGTTCTTTCTGATTATTTAATGAATGCACTTAGAGCTGTAAACTTCCCTCTAAAGACAGCTTTCAATGTATCCCAGAGGTTTTGTTGTGTTGTATTGTCCTTTTCATTAAGTTCCAGGAATACTTTTATTTCTTTCTTAATTTCTCCTCTGACCCATTCATCATTCAGGAGTATGTTGTTTAATCTCCAGGTGTTCATGTAGTTACTAGGGTTTCTTCCAGTGAAACTGACTCTTTTTAAAATGTTATTCATTCATTTATAATGAATGAATAATCCTCATTTGTTTATGTGTACTAGGCACTATCCTTGAGGCTGGAATACAGTAGTAAATACAGTAAGAAAGAAATTGACATAAAAGATATGAGCATTAAACCAATATGTCATTGGGAGGTAGGCTCTCTGCAGCAGGAAAGACAGGGTAAACTGACTCTTAATGACTTATTGTCATACCCATATATTAATGCATCTCTCAGTTGTCACTACATAAGTTTCCTTATGTAACAGATGACAACACAGAAACCCACAACTGGCCAATGTTTAGGGAACAAGAGGCTGCAGAGTGTTTATCCATGAATAGGACACCTATATCAAACTTCTGCCCCTCAAGGTTCAGGTTCAAATATCATTGCAGAATAGTGGGCAGAGACATTGTAAGAGCCAGAGGGAGTGGATGACTACAAGGAAACAGAGCTTTCCAGATAGTTGATTAGTTACTCGTATGAATTCACAGCAATGATGACAGCATCCCAAGTCCCATGCAGTCGCAAACCAGACAAAATCTCAGCATAAACATGAGGAAGTATGTAAGACACTGCAATCCCATCTAAGAAAAATGTGGCAACTGTTGGTTGCTAGGAGGGGAAAGAGAGTGTTTCTCTTAAGCATGGGTCTCTTGGTAGGTTAACCAGGCTCCAGTGGATGGAGCCACACTGAAGGACATTTGGAGGCACAAATTAGACTCTCTCTCTCTCTCTCTCTCTCTCTCTCTCTCTCTCTCTATATATATATATATATATATATATATACACATATATGTGTGTGTATGTATAAATGTGAGAAATGGTATTACTCATAATGGGACAGCTACCCAGGACTACATTAATCGGGTTGTGTCGTGGGAAGTCATTTCCTACGTTCTCTCCAAGGTCGAGAAAATAAGTGATAGCCAAAATATTTGGTTTATTTCTAAACTTGGGCTATATCCCCCAAAATAAAATGCTTCCCAACCCAGAATAATCAGCAGAATTGCCTTAGAAAGGAAATCTAAGACTACACTCATGGGAACAACCGATCTCTTAAAGTGACCACTTCTAAGGGAACAGCATGTAGAGTACATAGAACAATTTTTAAATAATCTGTATATCCTTTCACTCCTCATAGTGACCTACAAGATCTTAGTTGGGAAACTTATGTAGTTCAAATTGATCTTCCAAAATAAATAAGAATGAAGGGGAAAATCATCCAACGTCATTTTCAAATTAGGTATGAGACATATTTTCATTAATTGCTAGATAATCTGTCTATGGTAAACACGTATAGTCTTCTCATATACCCTGTTTATCTATTTAAATACCAACATTTCCTAAGGGCACAAATCACACCCTTTCATTAAAGCCCCATAGCCTAGCAAGGCTCTTGGTAAGCAGGAGATAAATGCAGGAGGGAATGAAGGGTCCGGTGACCTGGATTCCATGCAGAGCGACCTTTGTGCACAGTGCAGTCATTGTGAAACAGGCAATGTCAATTCTTTATCAACAGCTCCATAAACTTTAAATATATTACCAATGATGTTAAATTTTGTTTATTATTTTTTTCTTTTCTCTTATTCAACCCCATTCTATCTCCTTCAAACAATAAAGAAATCTCAAGTATGGTCCCTTTATTGATGAGAAACAAACTTGCACACACTACACAAATCTTTTTTTTTGTTCTTAAAATGTGTGTCAGAAAAAATACCTCATAGCTCTGGGGAAAGGATATATTTCCAATACATTTCCACAAATCTTTCTACTTGATAGAGAGTAATTTGAAAGGGATAATTTATCTTCATAAACAGATGGTAACAGTACTATTGTACACACACACACACACACACACACACACACACACACACACACATACAGACACACCTGTAAAAGATAAAGAGAATTGTCACAATTAGAAACAATATTAAAAGTTTCTGTATGTCCTAGCAAATTTTTCTCTCTCTCTGTCTCCCTCCCTCCCTTTCTCCCTCCCTCCACATATATGTATATATGCTTCTTTACCCAAGTAGGAATCAGATAATACTATGAAGCATCCCCCTATAAAACAGTAAATAATTACCATGTTTCCTCATTCATACTTTTTTTCCCTTTTGTCCTTTTGAGACAGGGTCTACCTGAAGCCCCTGCTGACCTGGAAATCCCTATGTGGACCAGGCTGGCCTTGAACTCAAAGAGATCCACCTGCCTCTGCCTTCCGAGTGCTGAAAGTAGAGGCATGTGCCACCATGTGTGGTGCCATATTTTCTCTAGACCATTACTGAACTCTATTACTAGTGCCAGAAATTTAAGCTCAGTCTTGCCAGAGCATTTAGTTTTTCAAGAGAATCTAGAAATAAAACTGTTATGTAAATCTCTGAATATTTTCATTGTTGGCAAATATTTGTGTTTTATGTAATGTGAGGGAATTCTGCTTCTGAATAGAATACTAGAATTCTACAAGATACTCTAGCAATTAGAACAAAGTGACTGAACTAAAAAATCATAGGTTAAAGCAAATCCACCAGGCAGTTGAGAATGCAGAGAAGCATCATTGAAGTACTGAGGTCCCCTCAGGACAGAAGACATGCTCAGCTGATTTCAGCACTGATGGCAACAAGAGGAAGAATCTGCAGTATGGAGAAACCAGCCCTACTTTTTACACTCTGAAAAGATTATGTGAGTTGGGATTGTGCATTAGATTTCCCAAGAGATTTACCTAGGCAACAACTGCACGCTCACATCACCAGATGGGTCTTCACTAAGTGTATTTACTGAATGCAATGAAGGAGTGAGATTTTTGCCAAGTGCAAGGGAGCAAACCAAGGAAGTCCAGGGGCAGAGG
>NW_008354532.1:4128495-4145670 GCF_000622305.1 Nannospalax galili
GGTGAAAACGTAAAGGAAAACATATTTCTAACAAACAGACAATGATTAAAAACTCTATCATGGCTTCCAAGTAAAATACCCAACAGTTTTTAGAACTTTCTCTTAATCCAAATATGGTCCATAATTCCCTCAATGACTTATTGCCAGTCCCATCACTAATTAATAAAGGGCCAATATCTGACTTAGCTCTAACTGAGCAGTCTTATCTCCAGGTGAGAGCATCTGGAGCCCAGGCAATGTCAATGACTGGAGCTAAAGAGCCATCTCGGGAGGATCAGATGAAAGCTCTGGAACACAGAACCACAGTTTCTTTGATCTGTATATTTCCAGGTTCCCGTGCACATAAGTCCCAAACAAACACAACATGCAATAGGAGTGTTTGGGGTCAAATGAATTAACAAAATTATTTTATTAATGAGCACAAATACTCTTGCTTCGTTCATTTCTACTTCTCAATACACAGGAAAAAGCCATGTAAGAGGACACAATTCCAGTGGTTACAATGTCGATGGAGCATGGTGTCATTTCTTACTGATTTAGACATCATTGTGTGGACCCCAGGAAACCATGAACTGCTTCTATTCCATTGCTTTCATGATCTTAGGAAAAACTCTGTTATATTTGATTTCTAAAAAAGCTTACAAAGATAATATTTGCAAAATTGAAGTCTAACAATTGAAAGCTAAATATTTTAGCTAATGTTTTAGCTAAAATAGAAATGGAGACTTCAAGAGCAAGACAACAAATTTACACACAAAGACAGAGAATTGGAAGGGGAGACATGTATCACTAAAAGCCTTTTAGAAGCAGCTGTCATCTACTAATATAGTTCAGAAAAGTAGAAGCTATCCCAGATGCATTATGGGGTGATAAAAGCTCGAAAACTCATAATATTTAATTGGCAGCACACTATGGTTGTAAGTCTACAAATGAGGTAAAATCTCATTCATTTCTGAGTCTTAGAGCCCAAAATGTCATAGTTTTCATTAATGGAATTCTATCGAGAGTTTGTAAGAAACATCTCTAAATATAACCAAATTGTGGGTAGTATAAAAATTCACGAAAGTAATTATTTTTGTCGGTGGTGTTTGAAATCTAGACACGTTTAGTGTAGAGCATAATCATATGTACACTGCCTAATGCAGCAGAGAATACAACAAAAGCTCTACACACACCGTCCAAAGATACTGTCAAGAATTAAGTCTCAGTCTTTCTATAGTAACCTTTAAAACCATTGGAATCAAGTAAAGAACAAATAAGTCTATATTGTCATTGTGAATGCAGTGTTTGTTAATATTCCTGTAAAAAGAATCTTTGACAATCCTCAAGGAATACACCATGATGAAAACCAATGCCAAAACTTATCACTACAAATTTTCCAAAACTTTAAAGTTCACTAGAAAAAAAGGAGCATACATTTTTTTTTAAATCACATAAAGTGTCTGCAGATTAGAATAAACCGGACTGAACACTGTGGGTGGATGCTGCAGCAAGTCAGACGCCAGGATCACAGAATATAGCACAAAGTCCCACCTCTTGGAATGACTGAGAGCTGCCCTTGTAAGCTGTAATAGTTGCTTTAATCAAGTTTCAGAAGAAAAATTTAGCGTGGCACCTGCAAGAACCACTTTTGACATTTACTTGCTGACTGGCTGAGTATTTTAACTTTCCTGTGCCTCTGTTTCACCAACTACAAACTGATAATAATATATGTGATGGGTTTACATGAGAATTAACAGTTTGTCATGTAACGATCCATTTTTATTTTATTGGAAATTCCCAAGTGAAATCTTGTTACTAATTCAATCAGTTCCCCAAACCACATGGCAGAAAAAGAAATAGTTGAAAATTTACCTAATGTGGGACAGAATAATTTCCAGATAAGAATCTCTGTGTTCAGAAACTGCTGTGAGGTCAACAGTGACTGACAGATGAATCCGCATGAGCAAAGCTGCCTTTATAAGTTCGATAAACATCTAGAGTGATTCTGAAAGACTAAAATGTTCTCATTTTTCTACTGTCACTCCTACCCTCCAACTTCAAATACATACCCCTTTTAATGGATTCATTTACATGTTAAATGCAAATAACTAGTGATAATAATTTAAATGCACTTATTCCTATAATGGTATTATAGATTAAAATAGAGTTAAGTCATATATCAAGCCTTATTACTACAATATTTCTAAAAGAAAATTAGTGTTGGCATATCGGTCAGCTCTCCATCATTATGGCAATGCCCGAGAAGGTCAATTCATGAGGAAACATTCACTTTGACTTACAGTCTTACAGGTTTCATTCATGGTCATTTTGCCCCATCTCCGTGGATCTGTGGCAAGGCAGTACATTACAGTAGGAGCATGCAGTAACTCGTGGTGGCTGGGGAGCAAATGCGGGATAGGGGAGGAACTCCCCTTCAAATATACACCCCAGTCACCTAAAACCTTTCTGTGGGTTTTGCCTCTTCAAGTTTCACACCTTCCCAATAGTACCATAGGCTGTGAATCAAGCCTTTAACACATGGACCTATCAGGGACATTGTGAATCCAAAGTATAAAAATCAGCTATTTCCTAAGAAACAATTTCAATGCAGAGAATACTTCAGAGAATGATAAGAAGTGGGAAGAGCAAATTAAAACCTCCAAAGACAAGCTTCATTTTCTTCCTCCTTCACCTCTTGCCCTGAGCTAGAACATCTCATAAATTATAATGAATTATAAGACAGCTTCTTCACAGACCTCCTCATAACAAAACCACAGAATCTCTTCATTGTAAAGTGAACTTGGCCTGTGAAGCAGGGTGTGCCAACTGCTTGAAGCTGGTCCACCAGTCTCCACTCCTTCCCTTTCCAAGATCTGTAACACACTTTTTCAAGGTCAGCTATGGTTGTCTGTATAGCTGTTTATGACAGTTGCATAAACTTATTATAGTTATGTAACAAAATTTAAAACTCAGTTTAAAAAAAAAAAAAAGATGAGAGTTTTAAAACGAGCCATTGTTTCTGGTGTCCTTGTGACTTGCCTCCCAGAAGGCAGGATTCACATGTACTACTTGCTATGACAGCAAGAATGAAGAAACAAAAGGAGAAGGAAGAAAATATGTTTTTGAGCTGTTCATTGGTGTTAGCAACAGAGCCTGGATTTCCCTGCAAAGCTATGTAAAATGGACAGAAGAACGGAATATTCCTCTACCTGGCCTCATCTCATTGACGGGAGGGTTTCCTTCAATCCCCTTAAGAAAGGTGCACCCTTCTTACTACATGGCTCTGCATAGGCTCTGCCTAAAGTCCTCCAGCCTTGCCTTTTCCTTACAACACTTCAGCTTTACAGTCTTGTCATACTCACATTGTACCAACATTGAAATCCTACAAAAGTGACAACTGATGGAGAAACTCTGAGACCTGCTTTAGCACTCTGACTGCAATGCATTTGTAGCGCTTCATAGAGCCAAAGAAGCTGCAAGCATTGAATTCAGAGCAACAGACTTTGGTCTCCCTTGACACGGTGACAAGTATCCATTTGGTTAGTATGCATCATTTTCTAGTTTTCAACAAATATTACCATGAGTTTCACAGATTTCAAACTCTGGTCCTCCTTTTCAGTTGAAAGGAGCATTGAAAATGTCTAGCATGTAGAGTGCAACACACACACACCACATACCACCTGACAGAGTAGGTGGCATAAGGTGATCATTAATGATCACCTTAAAAGTTTTGCTGTAGTGCTGATTCTTTTGTCTATTCTATAAGCATTTTTAAAAATGACTACCAGGTGCCAGGACCTATTTGACAAACTGGGGAAACGAAGATCAAAGACAATCTCTGACTCTAAAGATTCATCGTTCAATGAGAAACCTCCTGGGTGAAGAACAGTGGATATGGAGGGATGGACCCAGATAAATTTTGTCTATTAACTTGAAACTTGTCACCAGTTTTATGGGCTTGCTAGTAAAAGGCCTCTGAACTGAGATGAACCAAGAACCAGTAAAAGATCATTCCTGAATACACTGCTGTGCTATCGATTGGCTCCTATTTGTCATACACATTAATGATGAAAAGCAACATGTAAGTGCTAAGAGTGAGTGTTGCCACCATCCAGTTAATAACTTAATGGTGACATTGGGTGATATGTCGAACTTCAAGCAACATTCAAGCTATCACTAAAACGCAACAGTATGGTGTCATCAAATATAGTCATTCAGAGATGATAAAATTTTATGTATTTTTATGCATTGCCTATGTACAAGTCAGCAAATCTGTAAGAGTAATTTGTAATAGGCATAAATTGATATTAATATAATGGCATATATTTAATGTAACTTCATTTTGTCTCAAAGTCCACAAAGCGTATAATAATCATGAGATGCAGAAAGTGTTCCCATGAGAGCCAAGGACTTGAGGCAAGAGAGAAAGCCAGCCCATGGCAACCCAGGAAGGAAGGAGTTAGAAAAGGAAATACCCTGACTTTACTCATTCCTTTCTTTCTATCTCCAGCCAGCACTCCCCTGGGTAAATACAACTAGAAGCTAGGTATCTCAGAGCTCACTGATGCCATCCAGGAGGGTACCACTAAGCACACAAGAGAGCTGGAAAGGGTAGAGGGAAGAGACAAGTGGGAAGTCTCCAACAGAGCAACAGTAACAACATAAAGAATTGTAGGCCGGAGGCTTCCTCAGGCTTCAGGCTATGATTTCAACTTTGAAACAAGGAAAGGCCCTGTTCTTGGTTCTTGCCTCTACCACAGAGGTTCTGAAGTAGCCTTGTGTTGACAATCAAGAAGAGTCATCAGTCTCTGTTTGCTTGAATAACTTCTTTATGAAACTTTAATATTCCTCAGGTGAAAATTGTGAGACATTCAGAGAATTGGCACTATCCCAGTAATCTTTCATGTAAATAATATGCATAAAAATCTGACACAATTCATTTGTCTCCTCAATTAAGATTCATTTCAAAGCAGGGAGTGACATGAAAAATGTTATGAGATTCTCTGAATATGTGTAAGAAAAGAAGCCAACAAGTTTCGAGCATTTATTATGCACTAAATACATATATTACTATATTTACCATCAAAATGTTAACAGTGCTATCCATTTTATTGATGTTAAAAACCTTGGCTTGCTGAGGTTAATAATTTAACTTATCTGAAAAATAGCCAAGTTTAAACCCAGGGGGAGCAAATGCCTCTTTGTTTTGACTTGGGATACTTTAAATATTATTTGTCTTTTTAATCACCACTGTAATTTTGCTCTAATTAAGTTGTATGTACTATAATTGAGTGACAAAATACACAAGATATCCAGAAATTCTCAGTTGAGCAATGATCGGTGATGCAGAACAGCCATGCTAACTCATGAGACTTAGACTAAGCCCAGCTCTCCCCGAGCCAGGATTTGCCAGTGCCAAGCTACTGTCCTCTACATCTGCATTTGTATGCAGGTATGCTAGGAGGTCATATTATCCTATGTCAAGCCAAATGTTTTCAGCCACGCACACAGAATGTGCTGAAACGTTCAGTGATTACTCAGAGAAAGATAGGCTAATACTTTGTGTAGGCCATGTTAATCCGTCATCATTTACGTTCATGTAATAGCTCACGGGTAGTCCAGATATACTTGAAAAATATGCAGCTTTTATGTTTCAAAGTATTTGGGAAACAACAAAGCAATTGAAAAACCTATTTCAAAATTCACTAAGAATCAATTATTTAAGAACTCTACCAGGCAGTACTCGGTGAGTCAAAATCAAATACGCAAGGAAATAAGTCATCTGCATTTATCAAAGACAGTTCTGTTGCTGGCATCAGGTTAGAGGTGCTGTGCTTTCTACTGATTTGCATTGCGTGCTTCAAAGAGCCACACATGGACTTACTAGCCCCATTCAGATTTCTCTGAATGCCTGAGCCAAGGCATGAAAGCAGTCTTGCTGTCCAGGAGGACAAAGTCACTTCCCCAGGGCCCCAAGTACTTTCCCCAGGGCCAGCATTTGGCTGAATGGCTCCAAGGCTTGTTTTCCATCATTAGGAGACAATATTTAGTTGCTCTATTGTCATGAACCTTTGGGAGAGAATTATAGTCTGCCTTCCAACCACATGACCCAGAGTCTCAGTCACAAAGCTGCTAATGTTCACCAGATGACAAATAAGGAAAGCATCCCGTTAAAAGCCTTAGAGAGTTCTATTCAGAAGACAGGACCAGAGAGGAGACAGATGAGTAGCAAGAGGTCCCACCTACTTCTTTCCCTGGCCACTCAAGCTTTCCAGTGGTGAGGAGGCAGCAGCCCTCAGTCACTTAAGGCTGTCGTGTCGAGGGAGATACTCATGGTGTTTGACTCTATTACAGCCGAGCCAAATCAAATGCACAGCCACTGCTTCCTTAGATGTCTATATTTCACTTAAACTGGGATAAAGCAAAGAAACTGGAATATTGTCTCATCATGCATTCTAAATCAGCCAGGGTAGAAAATAATGGGGAGTTAATCAGATCACTGAAACTCTAATTCACTTGCTATTGATCGGGCAGATTCCTAATGGGATGGCAGACCAATTTCAAATTACAGTAAGCTGACTTGTCCTGGAATACCAATGACCAGGCTGGAGGATGAGCCAAGAGGACCGCGAGCTCTGCTCTCCTGGTGCTACTGTCCACTGGCAGGCTTGACTGTTTAATCTGATGCGGCATTTAGCTAATTAATAGGGGATTGATGAAAGGTTCGGTTTTGAAAGCAGCCATCTCACTTGAATAAACGTGGGACCAGAGTCCCTTGGGGATGGCTGGCCAGGTCCCTGGAAGGGAGGTATACAGTGAAAGCTAATGGAAAGTAATGCAATTAACTTAAGCATTTAATTATATTAATCAGTGACTTCATAAGAGCCCACTACATACAGAATTCACTTCTTACCTCTGCCAGCTCCATGCCTCTGATTCCTGTCTTAACAGCACTGAAACCTCAACCTGAAGTCAGTGCAGACACATTTCAGTTCATTTTCACCTGTGGAAGAGAAGAAGGTACAAGAAAGAGGAGGAGAAGTATGGCAGAAGGCAGCACTGAGAATTCTTGGAGAAGAGCTCAGAACCGAATTTCTTAAGATCGGTTGTTGCTTTATGCTTGCTGCTACATTAGACTATTTGACCTGGGTGTATGAACATGAAATGGGAACACTTCATAGAGCTGGCTTTTACATCATAGACACAACCTACAAAATGATCAAGTAAAACACTGAAATGGGAGTATTTGTTCTCAAAAGAAGCTCTTGGCCTAAGTCCCTTCTTTAACCATCTTTCCCTCTCTACTGTGTGTATCTGAGCACAGTGTGGGTGCAATGTGTGAGTCTGTGAGTGCTAGATGTCTGTGTGGGTGGTGCACATTAGTGTGTCTGTGTCTGCATGGGCGTGGTGTGTGTACATATGTGGTATGTCTGAGCATGTCCCCCTGTGTGTGGTGTCCAGAGCTCCCTTTCTCCTTCTATAGACACAGCAGTCACAGCTGCAGCCAGGCAGGAGAGAGAGAGCAGGCCTAATGTGAACAGCTTCCCATATGTCACAGACCCTTAGCTTTGTGTAGGCACACTGCTCTCCCTCTTCTTGCAAAGGAAACAAAGTTGGGCTGGAGAAATAGCTCAGAGGTTAAGAGCACTGGCTGCTCTTATAGAGGACCAGGGTTCATTTCCCAGCACCCACACAATGACTAACCACCACTGTTAACTCCAGTTACAGGGGATCTTATGCTCTCTTCTGGCCTCTGAGGGTATTGCACACATGTGGTGCACTTACATACATACAGGCAAAATATGCATACACATAAAATAAAAATCAATAATAATAATAATAATAATAATAGAAAACAAAGGCATTGTTCCCACATAGGGTTCCTTTTGCCTTAATTTCATTCATTAACTGCATCTTTCAGATAGTTTACTTTAGGAAATATAGCAGGAAAGCTGACTTCTACAAACCAAGACTTATAGTAGCTTAACCCAAGGAAATGCTGCTGGTCCAGGGATTTCTATAATAAAATGCAGCCAGGCATGGTGGCACATGCCTGTAGTCCCAGCACTTGGGAGGCAGAGGCAGGCAGATCTCTGTGAGTTCCAGGCCAGCCTGGTCTACATAGTGAGTTCCAGGACAGCTCGGGCTACTGGGAGACCCTGCTTCAAAAAGACAAAAAACAAAAAAAAAAATGTAGCACAGGAGATTAATGAATTTTCCTGTTTATGTCTCTAGTAAACCAAGGAGCTAATGTTCTAATCTACTCTAAAATCTAGATCTTTCTCAGTTGAGCATGAAGGTAAAAGACTATATACCCAGCACTTGGAAGGTTGAGGTGAGGAAGGAGGATCTTGAGAGTTCAAGGCTAGCCTGGCCTACAGAGATAGACCTTCTGTCAAACAAGCAAATGGCCAGATTCCTCACGACTGTGTCCACCTGAGCTGTGGGTGAGTAGCAGAGAGTGAGTGGAGAGAAAAGGTGAAGTAAGGAGTATTGTTAATGGCAATAGCTGAGATATGGCCATTTCAAGCCAGTCTGAGGAGCAATCAGATGTTCTTCAATGTTAATACACCATTAATCAAATTTAGTCATAATTCTGACATGAAAGTCATGTATGAACCTACTTCTAAAGTAAAACACAATAAAGAACAATCACGAGTCCCTAAGAAAATGGATGAATAAACCACAGTGTCTGAATAGCATGTGATATTAACTGCTGTTTAAATAAAATCACAGTGATTATGTGGTTTGTAACACAAAGTCCAAGAAGGCAGGGATTTCTGTCTCTGTCCCCAGAAGGTACGCTGGGTTCATGGGAGGCACTAACTATTCACCGTACTTGTATTGAATGTGTTGAATGAATAAAATATTAATATACCAGTTAACTGAATAGTATGAATCTTAAAAATTATATGTATTCATTGATTAAATTTTGAGAGACCTTTTGAGTAAAATAAAATAGATGAAGACAAGGAAATTATCAAAAAGTGGTTTTAATGTAAATTTTTAAATAAAATATGATCAAAATATTTAGTTCTTTGATTATTATCCTGACCTTTTATTTTAAGTGTAAAATTTTAAATTGTAAATGCGTAGACCAAGTACTATAGAAATGTCACATCTAGGTCATATAACCTGAGAAACTCCAGCAAATCTACATAATTCAGAAATTTTTTAATAGCCCAAAGACTGAGCACCTAAATAAATAAACTGTAATCTACAAGGTTAACTAGAATATAGGGGATGAAATGCTGAGTTAGGGTTGCATTGTGAAGGAGGATATCTTTTAAACGCTTATCTTTAAGATCTTGCAGGGGAATTTATATAGCATATTAAATTGCTATTGGTGTGTGTTACATAATCATCTACACAAAATGCAGAGAATAACATAACATACATGTAGGCTCACTATACTATTACGATGCATTAATATTTTGTCAGTCACATATGAAAATCTTTAATGTTCATGTTTTTAAAACATCTGCCATGTATGTTCTTACCTATAAACAGCATAGTATTATATATTATACTTCATATTACACCAATAGTATATACTCACATATAGTAAATACTATTATACCTTTTGCATATATAAAATATACATTTACAAATAAATAATTTAATAGAAATACACATTCAATACATTAAAAGAAAGGAAAGGTTTTTGCTTGAATTTCAGATTGCATATCATAAATTGTTTCATCTCTGTGTAGCTTTTGGTCATGGGCTTGAAGAATATGACTGAGGTATACAAGAGAGGAACTCTCCCTTCCTTAATGGAAACTATGCCTAATGCATTTACACTGTTTACACTAGTTTGTATTAACCTTCTGTATCTGGTAGAGAGAATGTGGACCTCAAAATAAATGACCAGGAGAGATCACTGAAAGCCAGAATCAAAGTTAAGTCAGCTCCCCCAACAATGCAGTTCCACATAGCCTGCATGAGAAGCACCTAGGAAGATAGTTATAAATAAATCTTTCAATATTACCCCAGATCTATCCAATTACAGTTCACCAGGCTGAACCCAAGGATCTGTACTTTTTACAATAATTCTCCAGATAGTCATTCCTACACACATTAAAATTTAAGAATTACAAGACTAAATTGTTGACCGAATTCAACCATTCTCCTGAGAACCCTGTGAACATGTGGTTTCTTCTGGATGGGAACCAAAATTCACTGAAGAGTCTAAGAAAATATTGGGGCTCTTTGAAAAAGGAAAAGAGAAAATCTGCTAGTCATGTGAGGATGGGGAAAATACAAGACAGGAATGGAGGCTGTGAAACTCGTGTGTGTGTGTGTGTGTGTGTGTGTGTGTGTGTGTGTGTGTTTAGGACAGCACTCTGTTGCTGTTTACTGTGTATTCTCCAAGGTAGCTGACCCACAAGTTTCTGGAGATTCTCTTGTCTCTGACTCTCATCTTGTTGTAAGACCACTGGGATTTACAGATGTGCATTATTATCCCCAGTTTTATGTGGGTTTGAGGGATTTAAACTCAGGCCCTCATTATTTGCAACAAGTGCTTTTTCCTTGATGTCATCTCCCCAGCCAAATTTGAGGATCATACAGCCATTCTAAAGATGACATTCAGATATTTTCTCAGAATCATAGATGTGAAATCTGCTTATATAAAGGGGACAGTCACCCTTATCAATAAGCTGTTCAATATGGGGCAAGCAAAATCAAGGAAACACTGGTAACTTCTGTGAAAAGACTAGCATAATTCTTGGCTTATACTACATGGTCAATATTGTATGTGGTAGAAGTGCCCACTCAGGACTAGGCAAAGGAAAAGGTCTTTGTGGGAGCCAAGCAAAATAAACTCCTGGATTATTGCATATATATATATATAAAAGGGAGACCCTGTTTCAAAAAGACAAAAAAAAAATGAGGAGAAACCAGGCCCTAAGGGTATATCAACATTAATGTACCCCAATTTGTCACTTCTGGAAAAGAAAGAAATACCAGTGTCCTCCATCTCTGTGACGGGGTAGAGGCAGAAAACAAGGGCAAAAGAGAAAATTATTCTTCCCATCTTCCACTCTTTCTTGTTTCAGAAAACAGCTTCAATTTTTACAGCAAGATGAACTATTAGTTGCCATGGGCCTTAGTCTATAATTTTCAGCATCTCACCTCAAATGAAAAGGGATTCACTGGGGGGAAAAACTTCCCTCCATCCCCTTCCTTCTATTTGTGATAGGAGAGAGAAAAGCTGTAGTCACACGGTATGTTTTTATTAAAAGGATGAATCCAGAGAGCTGCTCTCACTTACTAAAAAAAAAAATGTGTTTCTCCACTTGACTGCCTTTGGCTTTGTCCTTTTCTGTTCTTTTTCAAGGGAACAAAGTCACAACATACCTCTTCAGGACCCCAATCAATACATTCCTTCACTGAGTTTACCATGCATTGCCAAGCCTATTCTTTAGTTCCAGAATAAAAAAGCTTCTTCCAAACGAGTTTCTTTAAAGCATATATCTGTTTACTAATGGGAATGTGAAGTTTGAACCGTACTAAAGAAATTTCACCAGCTGGCACAGTTAGGTCTTCCAGAGTGAAAAATGAACTGACCATAATAACAGGGTCAAGCTCTTGATACCACTTCCTTGATTTTGTTTGTTTCATTATTTGTTTTGTTTTAAGACAGCATTTCACTCTGTAGCCCAAGCTGGCCTTGAGCTCACTATGTAGCTCAGGCTGGTCTCAAACTCAAAGCAACTCTCCTGTCTGAATTTCCTGAATGCAAGGAATACAGGCCTGGACCAACATGCCAGTTTAATATCATTTATTTGGTAAGAAACCTCTTTGTGTTAAAGATATAGAATGCAAAATCATAAATGTTATCATCAAAATACAACATAAAATGTCAAAAAGTAGAAAATATTGTGCTGGTATTAAGATTTATAGCATATTCAGACAAAAGGTCACAAATGGCTAAAGAGTAGAGAATAAGAGTCTAGAGAGTGTGGGCCCTTGGATAGGACTCTTATATTAAACTCCATCCACACAGGGCTCAGGGATCATTGTGGAAGAGGGGGTAGAAGACCGTAAGAGCCAGGGGAGGAGGTGCATAACCACACAGAAACAGAGTGGTGCAGGCTCCTGAAACCTTGCTCGTATGAACTTACGGCAATGGTTTCAACATGCACAAGACCCATGCAAACTCGAGGAGACAAAAACATAGAATAGAACTGGGAAAATGGGGATCAGACCCAAACCTTAGCCAAAGAACTACTGGCAGCTGATTACTGCTGGGTGAGGAAGAGTTGATCTTCTTTAAGTGAGTGACTCCAGATAGGCTGACTAGACCTCAGTGGATGAACTTGCACTGAGGAATGTCTGGGTTCTCTAACTTCACTTGATAGACCTTAATGTAAATGACAGAATGCATAAAATACAACGGGGCATAGGCTATAAGAGGGTGTGGATAGATGAGGGGTTTAAAGATGATTAAGATATTTTGTATGGAATACAGAAAAACAATAAAAATTTTAAATTTTTAAATCAAAAAGTTTCAAAATGGAAAAAAAAGATTTATGGCATGTTCAGACTGGGAAGATGGTTCAGTGGGTAAGAGCTCTTGCTCTGCAAGAATGAGGACCTGAGGATATAAGTTCAAAGCCCCAGAGCCCACATTAAAATAAAAAGCCAGGTATGGTTATATATGCCTGTAACCTCAGGACTGGGAGGCAGAGAAGAAGAACCTGAGAACTTACTGACCAGCCAGCCTAGCCAAAGAGTCAAGTTCAGGTTCAATGAGAGGCATTGTCAAGGCAAACAGCTAGAGAATGATAAAGGAAGATGCCTGACATCTCACTCTGGCCACCACATGCAATACACACACACACACACACACACACACACACACACACACACACACACTTAATTTTTGAAACTCATAAACTACAAGAAAACAACACATAAGAGACTTTAATCTGAGTCCTTTGCCAGCCAATCAATTCTGTGTTCAATCTTACATATGCTGTGCTATTAGGTAAACATTATACTTACAGCTATAAATTTCAAATCTGGAGATCAAAGACCTTTGCGTTCAATTCTTTTGATACCATGGGGATGCCTGAACATCCATGTTTATTATGGCACTATGGTGGTCAAGATAGGGAATCAGCCTAAATATCCATCAGCAGGTGAATGGACAAGGAAAGTATGGTATGTACACAGAACAAGCTTTATTCAACTATAAAGAGGAACAAAACTATATCATTTCACATGCTTTCTCTCATATGCAATATACATATTACTTCATATATATATATATATGAAGTAGAAGTACACTATTGGTATAAGGAGGAGAATGGCAAATGTGATGGAAAGAGGGAAGAAGAGAGAGTAATGGGATAATGGGAGGTATGTGGATATGAGCAGCAAAGTTCATAATGTGCCTCTATGAAAATGTCATAGTGGGACCTATTATTTTACATGTACATTAAAATAAGTACAAGATCTTCAGTGAGTTCTGCCTGTGACTGAAATATCAGGTAATTCCACAGCATCCTAGAGTAACCAGATAGCTAAGAGTATAGCTGGAACATCCACTGAGGTTATTATTGCACAGCTTTTCTCATATATGAAGTGCTGAAGAGAGCGGCACTTGCTCCCCATGTCAGCAGTCCCTTCAAGTAGTGTTCCTCAGGCAGGTTCCCCAGCAAGGTAACAAATAAATGCCATTAAGCTCTGAGTATTTTAAAATTGTGAGAGTATACCTTAACAGTCAGCACAAGCTACACTATACTGCAATAATAATGAAACCCCTAAATCTCAATGGCTTTACACAGCAAGGATTTACTCCTTACTTCTCTGATGTAGTTTGGTAACGGACCCTGTCTCACCATCATACATTGTCACCGACTGAGAAGGCTTCTATCATCTTGTGTCCCTGCCATCTCAACATTGCCAAGGTAGAAAATGAGACAACAGAAGGCTATTCAGAGCTTTCCTAAGCTGTACATATAGATCCTGCTAACAATCCATTGAACTAAACTGATTTCCTAGGTCACAGCCAACAATAAAGTATCTGAGAAGTATAGCCCTCTGTGAGGACTGAAACTTCTACAGTGCGTATCAACTTCACCTAAGGAATAGTTCAAGGCCAGATTTGGTAATCACCTATGATACCAACAATCAGAAAGCTTGGGCTGTGTATTGAGACTGTTTCAAAAAGTAACTGAATAAATAAACAAAAACAAATCCTTCTAATTATGATGATGATGATGATGATGACGATGATGATGGAGATGGAGATTTTACAGTTCAGAGGATTAAACCCAAGGCTTTGCACTTTGGCAGGTAAGTTATCAAAAACTGAGCTACATCCTTAGACCTTAAGTTTTTGAGACAGTGTCTCACTATTATAATCTACCTGGCCTTCGATTCATAATCCTCCTACCTCAGCTCCCTGAGTTCCAGGATCATGGGTAATCATGACTATCATTGGAATAAAAATTTTAAACATCTCCTATGGTGAGATATCTTTAAACACTCAATTTTCTAACACATCTATTCTTTAAAGTTCTGAGTTGCAATATGAATGTTTTTAATTTTATGTTAACTCTTTTTAAGATATTATTAACATGAGAAAACCATCATTGTGCATGCACATTTTGATAAATTTTGGTAGTTCTGTACAACCATGGAAGTACTACAGTCAAGTGATAGAAGTCTTTCTTTACCTTTGAAAGGTTGCTGGTGATCCTTTGCAGCCAGTGAAAAACCCAGTCTGCTGCTGCCATGTGACCAGTACCGCTATTTCACTCTGAGTAACTTCGTAAGTTCTGAATTTAATTTTAGATTACTTTTATCATCTAAGAGAAAAATAGAAGTATTTTATTACAGTTTGTTATTCAGAAAGGCTATATGGTATTTAAAACTGCTCACCATTCATAATGTTTCTATTATGTTATTTGGTTGCTACACCTTGCATCCAGATAAAGGGGGGTAATACAGAAGACTACGCAGTTTTGGAAATGTAGCTAATGAGACTGAGAAACTGAATTCTTTTTAAGAAATATTTTATTTATTTATTTTCTTATTTTATGTGTATGAGTGCTTTGCCTGCATGTATGTAAATGCACAACGTGCATGTAATGCCCAGCAGAGACCAGAAAAGAGTGTCAGAGCCCCTGGAACTGGAGTTACAGATGGTTGTTTAGCCACCATGTAGGTGCTGGGAATCTCTACACTTTGGCCATTTGTGGCCCTTTGTGTTCATTGCCTACTGTTGCATGAGGGAGTTTAGTTGATGAGAGTTGAAAGATGCATTAGTATTCTCTCTATCCCTTGTTCTATAAGCTTAGGTGTAGAGGTTCCATTGTACATGTGTCACTTAGCGTTGGACTTTTCACAGATATGTGCAGGGCCAGTGGTGCAATGGATAATGCGTCTGACTACAGACACTGAATTCTTTTTAAAAAAATGTTTTATTGATTTTATTTAATGCATCTGAGTGTATTGCCTACATGTTTGCAAGTGCACCGGTGCATGCAATGCCCACAGAGGTCAGAAGAGGGTGTCAGATCCCCTGGAACTTGAGTTACAAATGATTGTCAGCCACCATGTGTGTTCTGGGAATCAAACCCCAGTCATCTGCAAGAGCAGCCAGTGCTCTTAACCACTGAGCCATCTCAGCAGCCCAGAAATTGAATTCTTAACTTTTCTTAACTTCCATTTATTCAGACTTACATACCTACAGGCACAGGGTGGATTCTGCATTGAACATCAATGTTCCAGATGTTTTCTATTTTCTTACTTTTGTTCCCCAATGTTTTCCTCTATTTTCCACTTCTAGGTGGTGATAAGTTAACACAGAAACCTGATGCAGGAAGGAATATTTCAATGTGGAACTGTAGTACTCTCTTAAGGAACCGCTTTTGGTTGAATAGTGTCCCCTCAAAATTATATCCTTCTTAGACCTTATTTGGAAATACAGGCACTGAAGATGTGCAGTCTCCGCCAGTGGCGGCCACTCCTCCATTCTCGTGGGTGCTGCTCCTTTGATCTCACAGGTGTTGAGCCTGCTCCCCCACTCACCCTGGGCTGAGGCCATTCTTCTGCCTGCCCTGGCCTGAGGCCACTCTTCTGCTCACCTGGTGCTGAGGCAGCTCTTTTGCTTACCCTGTGCTGCCTCCTGTCATCACTGCTTCTGCCCGGACCTGGACCCCAGGGCTGGTGAGGAGACTGTGTCAGTGCAGCCACATTCAGACACAGGAGACCAGGTTCAGTGACACAGGTCTGCTTTATTGCAGGAAGGCACAAGCTTATATAGGGGTAGTGGTCCAATCACAGCACAGCAAGTAGGACACCTCATTAGCATAACAGATTTAGCGTCCTATCATAGTACAGCAAGTAGGATTTAGCATCATCCTATTAGCATAACAGACTTAATGTCCTATCACAGAATAGAGGGTACGATGCCTCATTAGCATACTGGGTTTCAGATTACAGAGCCAGGATTCCTGGACCCTGACAGTTGCTATATCACCCTAGGCTCAAGCTTGTCTCCCACAAAGATGCAATTGGTTAAGATGGCATTATGCTAAAATATATAGATCTTATATCCTTATAAGGAGAGATGAAGAGAATGTCACATGGCAACAGGTGCCAAAACTAGAGTGACACATTGGCAAGCCAAGGAACAATGAGGATTAACGTCTAAAACTAAGAGGAAGGTATTGGACATGCTCTCGTCTGGAGTCTTCAGAGAGACTCCTGCTCTGTGGACATCTTGATTTCAGATGTCACCCTCCAGAACCACAAAATAAATTTTTGCTGTTTTCAGGCATGCATTTTGTGGTAATTTGTTTAGATGACCCTAGAATTTAATACAGGTCCCCAGATTGTTTTCTTTTGTTTCTTCATTATTATATTAAGGATTTTATGCTCTTAAATTTATTCCCCAAATTTTCTCTACCATAGGTGAGTTTGCTGCAGTCCAACTATTCTTGCAGGTATTTCTGAGTCTTTGGTGCAAGTGTTCTCTTAAGAATCTCAAACAAGACCTTAGCAGATGATAGGTAGAGAGCGGGAGAGAGCGAGCAGATGGAGGAAGGCACCAAGGCACAGATGGAATTCTCAGCAGGATACAGATTTATTTCGCACGGGGCACCTTTCCCTCAAGGAAGGGAAAAATGTCAGCGAAGGGAAAGATGTCAGGGAAGGGAAGGGAAGGGAAGGGAA
>NW_008354532.1:4145793-4149231 GCF_000622305.1 Nannospalax galili
GGCTGTGAGCTGGGACTTTATATATGGGGGCTTTAGGGTGTGGAAGGGGGGAATGTTTGGGGGGAGAAATCAGGGAGGGGGAAGCAGGAAAAGCAGGTAGGATTAGGGTCTGGAAGTGTTTACTTTTTCCCTCTTAAGATAAGAGAAAAACAGCTTCTAAAATCTCTGGTTATCAGGTAGAATCTGCTTATCCTATCTTTGGAGGTCAGAGGAAAGGCAGGCTGCTTCTCAGCAGAGTTTGTTTCCCTTGACTTCAAAGGTCAAGGTGCTTATCAGCTAAGTTCCCTTTTTCGAGCTCCAAAGTCTGTAGGTCCCTGTTGGGGAGGGGGGAAGCTGCTGCTGTTTGGAACCCTAACAGCAGACAGCCTGAGAGTGGCTGTTCTGGCCTTTATCTGGCTTAGATGCTGAAAACTCAGCAGACTGCCTGCAAGAACCTGGATCCGGCAAACTCTACCTATGGTAGAGAAACAAGCAATGGAATATTTAAGAAGAGTAAAGAGCAGGTGGTACATTGACAGTGAGAGTTTCTTGTTTCCACCCATCTTGATTGTTCTCCCAACTTTCCTTCTCTCTAGTTAGGAACCTCTTTCATGTAGCCTGAGACCTCTTTCTGAATCAAAGACATGTCTTAAGTCTTAGAGGAAAGCTTGGCTTCAGCCTAAAGCCTATTACTGCCCTTAAGGCTGCTATGATCACATAAAAAAATAAAGCATTCTTCATCCAGGGGAAAGCCATGACAAGCAATGATGTAGCATTCCTAAAATGTAGTATTCCTTGAAGACTTCCTAAAACACATGGAAAAGCATACACACCTACACATGTCAGCATCATTAGTTTGGTTTCTGTTACTTTGATAAATACCATACCAAGGCAACTTATAAAAGGAAGAGTTTAATTGGCTCACAGTTTCAGAGGAGTGAGAGTCCATAATGACAGGGAAGGCATGGCAGCAAGAGGTGGCCTGAGCTTTCTGCTCAACTTTAAGCAGGCACAAAAAGTAGAGAGCGACTGGAAATCTGGAGAGGCTAGAAAGCTGAGGGAGCACAACTTTAAGCAGGCACAAAAAGTAGAGAGCGACTGGAAATCTGGAGAGGCTTAAGAATTCTCAAAGTCTAACCCCAGTGACTTGCTTCCTCCATCAAAGTCACACCTCCTAAAGCCTCCCAAAACAGCACCACCAACTGGGTACAAAATGTCCAAATACTTGAAGCCTATGGGGACATTCTCATTCAAACCACCACATTCTATTTCCTGGCTCCCATAGGCTCATGACGATACAAAATTCAAAATGAATTTAAGCTACCTTCAAAAGTCCCCCACAGTCTTTACCAGTCTGAAAACTCTTCAAAAGTCCATGGTCCAAAGTCTCTTCTGAGACTCAAGGCACTTTTCTTAACTTTAAGCCCCTGTAAAATTCAAAGGCAACTTAAATACTTCCAATATACAATGAAACTAAATACACATTCCCATTCCAAAAGGGAGGAATGGGGGCACACTGAGAAAATACTGGACTGAAATACAACACTGAAATACAAGACTGAAAACTAGCAGGGAAAACACCAAATCCAGTCACTCCATGTCCAGCTTCTGGAGCCTTACTTCCAAAGGGCTTAGATGGCTCAGCCCCTCTAGTTTTGATGCATGCAACATATCTCTCTCTCTTAGGGTGGTACCACTCCCCCGTAAGCAGCTCTCTTTGGCAGCTGTCTCACAACTCTAGCACCTCCAGCAACTTCTGGTCTCTACTGCCAACTAGGCTTCAACATTCACAGCTTCACACAGTGGCTTCTCAGGTTCTGTTAGCCTGTTAGGGACTTCTTTACACAGAGGCATCCCTGATACATGTTGCCTGGCCTCAGTGGCTCTCTGAAACCATGGAGAAAGAACCATGACCCCTTCACTGACGCATCTTTCATGCCTCTAAAGCCAGCACTACACTGCCAAGTTCTGCTGCCCTGAGATGGACCCTGACCTGCTTTATCCACATTAGCATATTTTTTATGCTGTGGTTTTCTAGGAGCAGAAAACCCCTCTGGCCCTTTCCTTTCATAAGTTGGAGGCTTCGCTGGGTGTGGTCTTGCCCTGAGGGTACTTGTTCCATTTTTTTCAGTGTAAATCTGGAGGCCTCTCTATAATGGCTCTAATCTTCTTTTCAAATGGAGCCTCTCCTTCAGCCCAAGCCTTGACTCCAACATAATTAAGCTCCTTAGTGCTCTCTTTCTCTCCAAACTGTACATTCTGCATTTCTTGCTGTCCCACCTGCTTTTTCATTGTAGATCTCTGTTAATAGTCACCATTTCTATGTTTGGCTGTCTTGAAATTTCCTCCACCAAAGAAATTAGTCCATTACTTTTCAACTTGGCCTCAGGCAAGTTCTTAGGCTGTGGGCAGAACGCATCCAGATTCTTTGCCAAAATATCTCTCTTTCTACTTAAGTCCTTATTTCCCTCTGGAGCTACATTGCTATCAGCACTACTTTCTTCCAGGCTCCTACCAGAATAGCCTGTTAAAGTCTGCTTACAAAATCCAACTACTTTTCTAGCCCAAATCTCCAATATCTTCCATATTCCTTCAGAATCCCATATGGTTAGGTTCTTCACAGTAACACCCTACTCTCTGGTACCAAATTCTGCATTAGTTTGTTTTATGTTGCTCTGATAAACATCATGACCAAGGCAACTTATAGATGGAAGAGTTTATTTGGTTTATAGTTCCAGAGGGGTAAGAGTTCATAACGGTGTGGGAGGCATGGCAGCAAGAGGTGGTCAGAGCAGAAAGCTGAGGGAGCACATCTTCAGGCAGTCACAGGAAACAGAGGGTGTCTAGACATCTGGAGAGGCTTAAGAGTTCTCAATACCTGCCCCCAGTGATGTGCTTTCCCCAGCAAGACCACACCTCCTAAAACCTTCCAAAACAGTGCCACCTACTGGAGGTAAAATATCCAAATACTTGGAGCCTATAGGAGACATTCTCATTCAAACCATTACGATGTGGATGAACATTCAGTCAATATCTACTGTATAAAGATGGTTTAGTAGATGATGAACTACCTATACAATGATGGTTCCATAAGATTATATGGCCTAGGGATACTATAACTATCTTAATGTGTGTTAGTGATCCAGTGTTCAGGCAATAAAATCACCTCAGAATACATTTTTAAGGACATGTCCCCATCAGTAAGTGACTTGATGCTATATTGTATGGGCGTACCATGGATATGAAATCTATTTTCCCTGAGTGACTAAGAGATCCTTCATAGAGGCTGGAATCCCATCATTGAATTTCCTAGAGAAAGCTACAGCCTTGCATTTCAAAACACAGCCAGTATGCAGTTAAGTAGCTATTGATATCAGCCCTGAGGACTACATCAAAATGATCAAGAGCTAATCTGAAAGACAGTCAAAGGCCCCAACGCCTAAAGTTCTTTACTGATGG
>NW_008354532.1:4151489-4151847 GCF_000622305.1 Nannospalax galili
ATTAAGATGTTTGCACACGCATTTCTAATATCTATGTATCTGATTATTTCTAGTCACAGTTTAAGCTCCTTGGCATCTGAGCATGGATATTAACTTGTCAGGTAGATTTAAACGATAGAAGCAAATTTTTACGCTTTGAAGAATCGTCTTGCTTGAGATTATTTTTTTTAATTTTTTAATAACTACATGATTAGAATAAGCATTTCATTACAGCTTTAACATATTCAGTAACACACTCCAGAGCAAGAGTAACATCTCTTTCACAAGTGGGTGCAAGTTTCTAGGATCACAGTTCAATTAATACAGTTATACAATATTGAACTCAGTATAAGCCCTGTAAGACATAAAATTGAATGAG
>NW_008354532.1:4152613-4156201 GCF_000622305.1 Nannospalax galili
TTTTTTGTGCTTAAGGCCATACAGTTGACCCAGATAAACCAATTTATTTTTACTCTTAAGGCTGTTTGAGGATCTGTTCCTCAGGGGTCACATGGGCTTGGGAGGAGACCCTGGCTCCTTTCTTTTACCAGTTCTGCCTATGTGAAGATAAGTCAAAGGCCCTGCTCAACCATGGTTGGCTTTGCTTGGAAGCATGGAGGAAATGTTTCCTCTGTGTTCACCCTCCTTTTTGTAGACTGGATACTGATTCAAGTCCATCTGGTGGGGGACTCCTCGGCCTCCTTGATCAAGAGGACAGGTGACCCATCACAATTACAGGATCTTTTTAGAGATGCTCATAGTCCCCTGGAACTAGTCGACCTAGGAGGGCAAGGAGCAAAAAGTGTCCTTTACGTCCCTCTGACCAAATTATTATAGGCCTCAAAGTATGTCTGTTAAACATCCAAAAAGGTTAGTTCCATCAATCTGGTACTTTAGTGTCATGTAGATAAATCCTGGGCAGAGACCAGTTTTTCCCAGATAAACCTTACCTAGACATATATTTCTTGATCTGCTATGTATAATTTGTCAGTAAGATGTTGGAGTAATACAGTTCCAGTGGGAGACAGGCTTGAGCCTAGGGTGAAAGTCTTATTGACAGCCATACAGCAGGCCCAAGGCAATGGCCCAACCACTGGAGCCACAAGGAATGCCTTGTGACATTTTCTCCCATTGGCAGATCATAAGACTGATGCCTAGAGTTCCCCACTCCCTAATTACCACCCTTGGAATCCAAAATTGCAACACTTAGATGTTGCAACAGTCAGGGTTAGGTGGTTTCCAGGAATCCAGGCTCTGTAATCTGAAACCCATTATGCTAATGAGGCATCTGGCCCGCTATACTGTGATAGGAGGCTAAGCCTGGTATGCTAATAATGTATCCTACTCACCGTGCTATGATTGGACCACTACCTTATATAAGCTTGTGCCTTCCGCAAATAAAGTGGATCTTTGTCACTGAACCTGGTCTCCTGTGTCTAAATGAGGCTCCGCTGACACAGTCTCCTCACCAGCCCAGGGGTCCGGGACCAGGCAGAAGCAGCACAATCGGAGGCAGCACAGGATGAGCAGAAGAGCTGCCTCAGTGCCAGGAAGGCAGAAGAGTGGCCTCAGCCCAGGGTGAGCAGAGGAGCAGCCACGGCACCCATGAGAACGAAGGAGCAGCACCTGTGCAGAAGGAGCAGTGGCTGCTGTGGGCGGTGGCCACAGGTTCCCTCTGGTTTTTAAAACTACCCAGACATTATTTATCTTTTGCATTGTCTCACCCCTCCATCATGGTTTTCCCACTTAAGGCACCCCCATTCCCCCCTTTCTTCCTTACTAATATTTTTTCCTATGGTCCTACCTCTCTTGAGCTCCTTCTTTCCCTTTATCCCCTAGGTTCCTTGTATAGCCTTCCTTTAAACTAACCCAATTTTTACACATATCTCCCTTATTAAGGCCTGTTTCCTATTGTTCTGCTCTTTCAGGTTATTTCTTTTCCTTTACCTCCCTGTTTCCATTCCATTATCTTGGTTCCTGTACCTACATCTGGTTGCATACTTATTTATCAGAGTCTGGTTCTAGGATCCACATATGAAGGAGAACATATGTCGATGTTTTTTCTGAGTCTGTGTTACTTTACTTAGTATAACAGTTTCTAGTTCCATCCATTTACCTGCAAATTTCATGATGTCATCTTTCTTTACTGCTGAGTAAAACTCCATCATATAAATGAACCACATTTTCATTATCCACTCATCAGTTGAGGGACGCGTAGGATGCTTCCATCTCTTAGCTATTGTGAAAAGAGCAGCAACAAACATGGATGTACAAGTGTCTCTGCAATAGGATGAGTTCTTTGGGTATATGCCAAGGAGTGGTATAACTGGGTCAAATGGTAGGTTCATTTGTAGTTTTTTAAGAGTTCTCCACACAGATTTACATAGGTGTTGAACAAGTTTTCAGCCCCACCAGCAGTGGAATGAGTGTTCGCCTTTCCCCACATCTTCTCCAACCTTTTTATCACTTGTTCTCTTGATCTTAGCCAGCCTGACTGGGGTAAGATGAAGTCTTAAAGTGGTTTTAATTTGCATTTCCCTAATTATTAGTGATGTTGAACATCTTTTAAGATGCTTCTTAGCCATCTTTACTTCTTCTTTTGAGAACTCTCTGTTCAGCTCCTAAGCCCATCTTTCAATTGGGTTACTTGTCTTGATTCTCTGTTTTTTGAGTTCGTTATATATTCTGGATATTAAACCTCTGTCAGATGTGTCACTAGTGAAGACTTTTTCCCATTCTGTGGGTTTTCTCTTCACTTTTTTGATTGTTTCTTTTGCTGTACAGAAATTTGTAATTTAATGAGATCCCATTTATTTGTCCCACTTATTTTTGCCCTTAGTGCCTGAGCAGCTGGTATCTGATTTAGAAAGTCCTTTCCTACGCCTGTGCCTTTTAAGTTGTTCCCAATGTTTCTTCTAACAGTTTCAGAGTTTCAGGATTTACATTGAGGTCTTTGACCCATTTGGAATTGACTTTTGTGCAGGGTGAAAGATAGGGGTTTAGCTTCATTCTTTTACAGGTGGAGATCCAGTTTTGCCTGCATCATTTTCTGAACATGCTGTCTTTCCTCCAGTGAATATTCTTGGCCCCTTTGTCAAATATCAGGTGGCTGAAATTGCATTTCTCATATTTGGATCTTCAATTTTGTTCCATTGATCAATGGGTCTATTTTTGTGCCAGTGCCATGTGGGAATCCCCCCAGCATTGTTCTTAGTGCTCAGGGTTCCTTTTGCTATCTGAGGTCCGTATGAATCTTGGGTGGTTTTTTCCAATTCTGCGAAAAATGTCATGGGGATTTTGATTGGCATTGCATTGAATCTATAAAAGAGTTTGGGTAGGATGGTCATTTCACAATACTAATTCTTCTACTCCATGAGCACGGGAGGTCCTTCCATCTTCTGATGTCTTCCTCAATCTCTTTCTTTAAAGATTAAAAATTTTCATTGTAGAGCTCTTTAATGTCTTTGGTCTGGTTTATTCCAATATATTTTATTTCTTTTGCAGCTATTGTGAACGGGATTGTTTCCATGTGCTCTTTCTCTGATTGCTTGTTATTGGTATATAGAAAGGCTACAGACTTTTGTAGGTTAATTTTGTAACCTGCCACTTTACTGAATGTGTTAATATTTACTAGGAGTTTTCTGGTGGAATTTTTGGTTTCTCTTAGATATAATATATCATCTGCAAAAAGGGATAATTTTATCTCTTCTTTTCCAATTATTACTCCTTTAATTTCCTGATCTTGTCTTATTGCTCTTGCAAGAGTTTCAAGCACTATATTAATGGAAGTGGAGATAGTGAACAGCCTTGTCTGCTTCCTGATTTCAATGAGAATGTTTCCAATTTTTCTCCATTTAGAATGATGTTGGCTGTGGGTTTGTTATATATGGCTTTAATCATGTTGAGCTATGTTCCTTGTAGTCCAATTCTCTCTAGGACTTTGAACATAAATGCATGTTGAATTTTGTCAAAGGACTTCTCTGCATCTATTGAGATGACCATGTGGTT
>NW_008354532.1:4157779-4175259 GCF_000622305.1 Nannospalax galili
CAGAGGCCCAAGTCAGATGAGGATCAGATGTTCTTAGGCTTTCTCCTAAGGTCTGGATCCCTCCAGGAAAGATTTTGGACTCAGGAATTTGGGAGTTGGACTGACCTGGGAGCCGGGCCCCGGAAAGATGCTGGTCTAGGGCAGCTGGTGACTGTGCCACCCAGAGATGCCCAGGAAGATGAGGGCAGGAAGCAGCCCCAAGGGCTCCTGGGGACTGCACTCAGGAGCTGTGTTGGTCTGGATGCAAAGGATCAGGAAGAGGAAAGGTCAGCCCCAGCAGGTTGTACAGGGCCAGGGAAGCAGAGGAGGGTGAGGGTGGGGCCAGGCCCAGAGTGCTCCCCATAGAGAGGCGTGTGTGTTGGAGAGGCTTGATATTCTTAAGAGAACTCTTGCACCATAGACTGATAAATACATGCAAGAATAGTTGGACTGCAGCAATTTGATGAGGAAAATGCTAAGAGAATATAGGATAGAAAATTCTATTTCTTAGATAATCCTAATATTTATTCAGAAGACATTGTCTATTGATTCTGTATAAAGTCAGGACAACCTCTCCTTTATTGTGTGTGACTCAGAAATATCAGGCTCTTTTAATGAATGTTTGAAACTATAAATGGAGAATAGATGCCCTCCTGAAGTGCAGGAGTCAGTGCCATGCCTAGGACAGAGGAAAATTCACTGGTTGCGTTCCTATCTGGCAGGACTCTGCAAACACTTTCCTTTCTTTCACCTACTGAGGCTTCAACATTTGGCCAATGATCTTTTATTTTCCGTGAAATATATCCTAATATCTCAAATTCACATAGAGGCACAACTTTTTTTAAAAGTCAGTAATTTAGAAATTCCCCATTTCTATTATTTGCATGTGTTCAAGTGATAAATGTGGTGCTCCACAAATAATTTGCTTAGCCACCCCCCACATTGGTCTAGCTTGCATGTCTCGGTCTGTCCCCACTATTCTTTAAAACCTTTAACTTCTCTCATTTGAAAATCTAGCTCAGGGATTACACAATGATGGAATCAGGAAATATATTTTCAGCTAAGCTATTTTATTGCTTAGATAGGAATAGAGTGTATTCCCAATGTATTTCAATGTATCTTACAGTGTTACTTGTTTAACACTAATTACTGGGTTTACAGTGGATAAAATTTTAGATGTACCAACAGAAGGAAAGATTTGCTATTCCTATTTGCAGAGGAAAATGCTAGTAGTAATGATTTGTTTTGTTCTGCTAAAATGTGATTGTTTTGAACTTGGAATTTGACTTCCATGTTTTAATGTCATATAATGTTCTATTAGACTTAGCTTAGCACGACATATTAAAAGGCAATGGGATGTACAAAGACTTATTAATAAGCATCCCATTTATTAAGATTAATGGAGAGGTATGCCATCTTTGAAATTACCTATTGTATCTAAGTTTATGTACCAAATTTGAAGGCAAAATAATCACAAGTCAGCCTCACAGTTTCAAAGTGTAGAGCATAATAGTTGATCGTACAAGTAGAGGTTAAGACCAAGAACTCCACTATCACACATACAAGGCCCTATTCTATTACCTGGAGACTGTGCAAAGTTACCTCATTTTCCTAATCCATAAAATGGGACTGACAACACTTCCCTTATATTGTTGTTGCTGTTGTTTGTAACTTTTATTGAATTTGTTCTTTAGCAATTTCATATATGCTGTTTTTAATGAGAATCAACAAATTGACCTATTTAATATGATTACTGCAGTATATCACTCCTAAAATATATATAAAGGTTGGTAGCTATTAATCTTTAATAATATTTATTTTTAAAACCATAGCGTATAAAGACCATCTCTAGATACAAAGACTATACAAAATTTAAGGACGAGTGAATGATAAAAAATTAATTAAATTTCCCTAAGTTGGTGGAAGCCCTAAGTGAGGAATGACCAACCATAGACTGAGATATACAAACTAATCAGAGGGGTGTGGCCAAACTGACGGTCTGTGGAACACCACATTCATGCCCCCAACTTTTGATCTTCAAAACATTTAGATTTGGGTGAAAAAGCAGATACTTTCAAACTTTAGTGTTTACATTACAATTGTCAAATAAAATGTATCACTATTTCTTAATCAATTCTTTCCTCAATCTTAATAGAGCAAACATGGCCATGCTGCCCTATTTTCTAAAAGTACATTACTTTTTGGAGATGCTGAAAAACAAGTTTGAATAAAAAATAAATATCTTAACTAAAAGTTGATTGCTATTCAAGTGGGAGTCACTTTGATAATCTATAAATACATTCTCCTGATTTTCTTTGGCCCTGTATAGTTATCACACTGGCATATATGAGGAAGTATTTTCCTGCCATTGTTTAGAATAAGTCTATTTATAGTATACTGTTACGGAATTACATTCTGAAGAGTCAATAACCATTTTCCCAACAACCAACCATGTCTGACAAAAAAGCAGAACTCCAAAGGAAAATTTACTCAGAAATTTTCTCTGGTTTCCATAGAACAAAAGGTAGCATTACCAAGAGCCAGTTTTGGGGGTGATCTTACTACAGGGCCCAGCAGGTAAAGATAAGTTAGTAGACAGAGTTGGAGCTACTAAGACAATTTTAAGTCATTCTACCACCTATACAAAAAGAGGTGTCTGAGAAGACAAGGTATATATTGAGGCAAAAATCTTAGAATTAAGGACAAATTAGCTATGATAGGTTTAAAACTCTACTCTTGAGAAACTCTTTCCCAGGTATATAACTGAATGAGGATTAATATCTAGAATATACAAAGAACTCAATAAACTAAACCTCAATAAAACAAACAGGCCAATTGAAAAAACGGGCCACAGATTTAAACAGATGACTCTCAGCAGAAAAAAATACAAATGACTAATCGACATTTTAAAAAGTAGTCAATCTCACTAGTCATCAGAGAAATGCAAGTTGAAACTACTTTGAAATTCAATATCACTCATGTCAAATTGATTAGCATCAAGAAAACAAATAACAGCAAATGCTGTGGGGGATAATGGGTAAGGGGAATTCTTATCCATTGTTGGTGAGAGTATAAATTGGTACAACTACTATGGAAATCAATATACAGATTTATCAAAAAGCTAGAAATAGAATTACTATATGACCCAATATATACCATTCATAAGAATATGCCTTAAGAACTCTGTATCCCACTACAGAGGTATGTATTTATCTGTGTTTATTGCAGTTTTCTTTGCAATAGCTAAGACGTAGAATCAGCCTAGATGGCCATAAACTCATGAATGGATAATGAAAATATGGTATACATAGAGAGTGGAATTTTATTCACTTGTAAAGGTAAGTGTAATTATGAAATTTGCAGGAAAATGCATGGAATTGAAAAACACTATACTGAATGAAGCAACGCAGGCCCAGAAAGACAAATGCAACACCTCCCATATACAGCTTCTAGTTGTGAATTTCAGATTAGAGTGTTTAATTTGGAATGTTTGTAGAAGCCAGGAAGCTAGCAAGAGCCCATTGGGTGGGGAAAAAAAAAAAGACCTTAAGTAGGGAAGGAGATGGAAGAACACGTGAAATGAAAGTGTATGGGTATAGAAACTAGGGGTGGAAAGGTTTCAGAGGAGAGGAGGGTGGGAGGATCTGGGAGGGGAGAAACTGGTAGAAGAGTCAACAAAAGCTAAGCATGTATTTAAAAAGCTGTGTGGAAACCCAGTATTTTAAGCTAATTTAAAATATATACTTAAAAAGATTATTTATTGAGAATTTCATACATGCATGTAAGGTGTTTTGATCAAATCTATGCCCCCTCCCTCCCCTCCAACTCCTCCCATAGCTCGCCATTACTTTTTTCTGATAACTTCATGTATTCTTTCTTCTTCTTCTTTTTAAATGGGGCTTTTTGCTACTCTAACACTCCCCCCCTCTGAAGAGGTAACCCCAAACTCTTTTAAGGATTAGATAAAAGCTCCCAAATACTTCCTCCATTTTTGGCCTTTGGAATGGAGTTTCTGTGGAGGCACCCTCGTGGGCAGGTAATGCTACTCCCCAAACCACAACTTACTAAAGAGAAATCCCAGTGCCAGTTGTGGAATACCTCCCTCTGAGTTGGTGATGAGGTCCCAGAGGCCCCCAAAACAATACAAGTTACTGCCATTACTCTTGCTTACACACCAGAAGCTGATGATAAGACCCAATTGCTGAAGAAACTACACACTTTATGAAATAGAGAAATCAAGCTGTACCTGAGCTACAAGTTTCCTCCCTACTTGCTAGCTTTTGTAGTGTCCAAAGGTACTATGCAAGTCACTGGGGGAGAAAAGTCATCGGTGGTCTTACCCAGCAGTAGACCCTGTGAGCTACAATGTTCTCAAACTGCCTTCTTGATATGTATGTTTGTACCCATAGAATAGTGCTCCTTTCAAGCTTGGTCAGAGAAGCTTCTTTTTACAATGGACAATGGTTAATGCACAGGCTCACATGTGGCCAAAGTGCTGGGAATAGTGACTATTGAGTACTCAGACCTAAAATAGACATTTATCTCTCTCTCTCTCTCTCTCTCTCTCTCTCTCTCTCTCTCTCTCACACACACACACACACACACACACACACACACACACACACAGAGGCATGTTTGGGAAACAGCTCAGAGAAGAGTGAGGAAAGAATGTGAAAGCTGGAGGATCAGAAGAACCACTATGAAGTGATGTTCTGGATATGACATGCCCATTGTGCATAGGAACTCACAGCAGCTGTGGTTATCAGACTGAGACTCACACAGGACTGAGCCCATCAACATTCCAACATGGACTGGGGAGACATCATGAGGCTCCATTGTCCATGCAGCAGTAAATATTCCCATGTATGTGCAAACAATTAAACTAATTAAATTCAGTGAGTCATTTAATAAGCATAAAATAGGAGGGAGACTTGTTAAGAAAGGGTCCAGAGGGGAAAAGGGGGGGATATGAGAGGACATTAGGGGGATATAAAAATTTATTATATGCATGTAGGAAATTCTCAAAAAGTAAATTTTAAAGTCTTTTAATATTGGCCTTTCATATCCACTTTTCTATTATCCGTAATAGAATAGTACTCTAATTTTGAAAACCACGACTGCTTCATCTCATTACAGGGAATCCAGAACAAGGGATTGTTTGTCTTTAGATAGAAGCTTGATAAGGCCCCTGTACCTGGATGAACAGAAAAATTCAATACATGAGAACCCCATGAGGGAGGAGGTATGGTCAGGTCCAGAAAAGTTCAGTGCCATAAAAGGGTTAGAGCAGATCAAGTTAGGCCCATTTAGTAAGAAGCCACAGTGTGTCCAAGACTCTTCCAATCCATGTACCTGCTAAAGCAAGGAGGATTCTAGGTCCAGATAATACTAAGAAATCTATTACTTTACATCTAAAAATTCAGCAAATCTAAAAGGAAACTTACTTGTTGCCATCCATTGCTAGTTTCCACCCCCAAATCTCGTGCCTCTAATAATACCTTTGAGTGGCTTTTCTGAACTTGTCCCCCCATTTGAAACCTGCAATGTTGAGCCTTAACCCGTCTGCTTCTAGGAATCTATCACACACACACATTAGGTCTTAATCTGCACTCTCTTAACCATATCATCCCAGCATTTTCAAAAGTAACAACCAGCTTCAAGCTCATGCCATGCTTTTTAGGGGTTCCTGAAGTATTTCTGCAACACTGGGCCAAGTTCTCCTACTACTCCGTAGCACTGAATTCCTGTTTTCATTCTCTTTGCACACATTCTGTCCTCATGAGTTTCATTCAACCTATTGTAAGTTCCTATGACTGAAAAGCACATTCCTTTAAATGTAACATCCTGGTGAAGTGTGGTGGCTCATGCACCTGGGAGGTTGATGCAGAATTGCCATAAGTTGGAGCCCAGCCTGGGCTACAGATGTGTCTGTATATATCTATATATAAATAAATTACTGACAGTTGATTCTGAGTTCTTTCCAAAGCTCAGTTATAAAGTACTGAAAGGCAGGGTCCATCGTATCTACATCACTAACCACCCTCTTGCTCACTCAAAATAAATTTGAAATTTTTACAGCACTCTATGTTTGTGCCTTTATGAATTACATGAACCTAATTTTCTAATCAGTCACCAAGGAAGAGTTTGGATTTGTGAGACTCATTCCTTGGGCTGTAGGGGGTAGAGATGGCCTAAATTTTAGTATTTTAAATACTATAAAATATTCTTTTGTTGCAATTATAAATAAATTAACCCTTGTGTTCATGTTTACAATGCCATATAAAACATGCAAATAAATAAAGTCAGCTCTCTCCTATGAGTAAATGATCTAATTTGAAATATTAAAGGAGAACTCATCAAGTACAGGAAGTTCCTTTGTCCCTTCAGAACCTTTAAACCTATACCACATTCAGGGTACTCAGACACACACAAACAGTATTGATTTCCAGAGTTTCTCTATGGAATGCCAAAAATAATAAACAAAAAATAAATCAAAAGCAACAGGCTCCTTCCATTATGTATTAAATATCCTCCCCATGAAGTTAGGGCAGAGATGTATATAGAGGCAGCGGAAACATAAATCTAGTGTCGTAGCAATCGATTTTTGCCTTGTTCCTTCATTTCTAGTAAATAATGATGTTAAGATCTTTCTTGGTGGCACTATAGTAAAAGTCAGCTCCAGGAATCTTGGGTGTGTTTCATCTTTGATAGACTCTGCTGTTTCTTTCCCCAAAGCCATTACAGTGCTTGCTTTGCTGTTGTGGAGAGAAACAGTATTTTAAAATCACAAGAAATTTACAAAGAATGTTGGCTTCAAGAAACATCTGTCTTGTCCTGTATATGGCCAGTAAAGCTTTTTATATTGTCAAAAAGAAAGGAGAATTTCTCTAGAAAATCTAGTCCACACATATTACTGCTAAGTTTACCAAAAATGAAAATAAATCATGGTATTGATAACTAGAAAAACAATGAAGAATCTTAACTATTAGCTATGTCTGATTAAACCTGAAACTCAGTCCAAACCCAAAATTCTCAGTTTATGAGATTAAAAGAGAAATAATTCAATCTATTTAGATATGTGAATTCAGTAAGAAGAGCTCACTACAGTCATTTGTCCAGACCTTCATGATCTTTACCTTTGCTCATTCCTCAGCAAAATTCACAGGATGATTCATGATCGAGCCAGATCATTAGATTTTAGAGCACATAGGAAGATGCCAATATATTTATAAGATAAACAATTGAGTTTGAATTCTGAATCTGGCAGCTAATTATCTATATGCCTTGAAAAAAATCATGTAACCTTTCTATCTAATGAGGTAGCACAGAGGTATACGTGGAAAGTGATAGATAACTGTCAAGCATCTGTTTAAAGCATGTCATTTTATATCTTAGTTTGAAACCACAATGCTTTCTGGGGCATGAGGAAAAGGATTTCGAGAAGGAGAAGAGAAACAAAGCACAGAACAAAGGTTAAGAGTTAATCTAGAATAACCCAAAAATAAATCTAACACGAGTCTTTTTTTCTTTTATTAAGGTTATTATTATTTTACTTGTGTTGGTTTTGCTCCCAAAGGTCTCTCATGAAATAAGCATGCTTGTACTCAATGGCAGAGCCCCATACATTTTAATAAATCCAATTATATCCGTGAGTCATTCTAAGCCAAATTCATGCCTTGCCCCAGCCCCTTGCTTCATTCAGGATGTATACCATATCTAAATTTCTATGTTACTCTTACATGGAGATGTATGGACAAGCTTCTGTTCTACTTTGTAGGTGGGTGTCAAAAATAAAATAAATGCTGAATGAGTGTTATAGAGAAATCAATTGTGTCAACCACAGATTTTCTGGGTCAGCAGGTTGAATGTAATAGAAGTAATGACAGATGCCTAGGACGATGACTCTTGTAGTCACCAATCAAGCCAGTTAAAAGCACAATGTGGAAAAGAAACTGATAACCTACAACCAAAGAGGTGAGAAGAAACCACATGCTTCGTGTGCTAGATTAAATCTGTGATGCCATCAAGGAAGAATTCTTCACATTCTTCCTCCTGGCAAAGTTACCTTGGGTAACTCTAACATATGTTTTTTTCTGAAGCCCATGGACTCAATTACACGTCAATACAACTTGGCAGTTCTTTACATGTGAATTTGTTTTTCTTTAAAAAAATAAAACTGTTGGTATCTGTTCCCAACACCCACCTACCCTCTTGACCTGATAGTCATGTGAAAGATGTGCCTCTAGTGACAATTCAATTTTCTTTTGCAAGAATTTGCAAATGCAGGCAAAGTCAACTGAGAGTGACATATCTGTTATACAACTCTTACATTAAGAAGAAGTGAGCTCTATTGGATTAGCAGCATAGAGGCAAGAATGGTAAAAACTAAAAATGACATGTTAGCTAATCATTACTTTGACAATAATTGTCACGAACAGATTTTCTTTATAGATTTTGGATGTAGCCTTTGAAGCAAAAAAGATTCAGATGCTGTGTCTGGCTGAGCTAAAAGGATTTTAAAAAATTTAATCTTTAAGAGAAGCTCCCAAGATACAGGCTAAAAGACTTTATAAAGGTCATAAAAAAATTAACTTATCTTGCTGACTGAAGCTTTTTTAATGCACTCTAAGTTACAAAGGAATCGCATCTGGAGCCTTTAGGCCAATGGTCTACTATATTTTTCTCTCATTAGTAAGGACAGCAAAAATCTGCATTTGGAGTTTTAGCACCGTAATCATCTCTGATTCATTAGTCTTTGTGATTGAATACAGGGAGAGCAGGAGCCAATGATGTGGGAATATTCTGCACTTATCTTCTGGCCCACACATTATGTCTTCTCAGCCAGTGGGGATGGCCTGTCACCAGGGCTGAGAGGAGCTAAGCAATTGGCTTCCAGGCGTACCTGGGAATGAGTGTACCTGCGTGCATGCGTGTGTGTGTGTGTGTGTGTGTGTGTGTGTGTGTGTGGTATAATGAAAACTCTTTAAGGCAAGAACAATTGCTTAAATAAAGTAAAATTCATACTTCTCCTGACATCTAGCTTCAAAAGCAAAATATGGAAGGTCTCTTCAGACATCACTGCTACTATCTGGAGCGATCCCAAGGAGAGAAAGAGCCTGTACCATCAACTGAAGATACTTGTTCAACAATAAATTGAAGGTTATCACCTGGCTCTGCTGACCTCACAGTCTAAGTCACTGTAAAATAATATGATGGAAAAGATTTTATGGTGATTATGCATTATTATTGTCATATTGACCATCATGAACTTAGAAGACAGAGAATGTCATGCAATACTTCTGAGAGAAGATAGCTACAAACTATCTAGAAAGCAATTTGCAAGTTTTTACTGAAGGTCTTCCAAAAACAAAGCATGGCTTTGACTTAACAATTGTGTACCTGGACTTGAAGGACTAAGAAAATTAAATAAAATTGTACACAAGAGTTCATCAAAAGTTGCTTATAAGAATAAAATGTAAGAAACAATTTAAAAGTCCATCAGAAGGGGGTTGTTTAAAATGAAGTATAATTAAATAAATATGCAGAGCTAAGCATGGTGGCTCTCTCCTTTACCTCAGCACTCAGAGGATGAGGAAGGAGGGTTGCAAGTTCGAGGGCAGCCAGTGCTCTGTAACAAGAGCTTAATACGATTCCTCTCCCACTCCAACAGTGCCTCTAAGAAAGTACTATGCAGAACAGGGGTGGATTTTGAAACTTTACGTTATAACCTAACCCAAGAGCACCTTTCAGCTGGTGTTCTTACTAGAGATACTGAGTAGGTTATAAGCACCAAAAATAGGATTATCTCCATTTCCAAATAGAAAAAAAAAAAAAAAGAGAAAATGGAAGGTAATGAAAATGCACAAAAATACCCGCAGTGGACAGGGATCATGGCAAAGAATTTTACTTCCTTTTTTGTCCTACTACATATTTTCTGATTGTTATTCATTTTACAACTAATCACAAATTAGAAGTAACTCCTTCTTAGAAAAGTAATAACATGGTTTCAAGAGTTCCTGCAATGAAACAAAATTTATCATTCATTGGCATATTTAGTAAAGTAAAACTTATCATTCATTGGCTTGCAAGGATCTGAGTTTGACTACCAGAACCACATTTCATTGATTTTTATTTTTTATGACTTATTTATTTTATGCATATGAGTGTTTTGACTGCCTGCGTGTAGTGCATGTAGGTATACCTTTGTGTGCAATAAGTGTGGAGGCCAGAAGAGAATGTCTCCAAGAACTGGAATTATAGATGGTGGTTAGCTGCCATGTGGATGCTGGGAACTGAACCTGGGTCCTCTGCGAGAACAGCCAGCGCTCCTAACCACTGAGCTATCTCTCTAGTCCCCAGAACCACATTTTTAAAAGCTAAGTATGATGATACACAAATGTAATCTCAACACTGGGGAGGCAGAAAGGTGGATATTTGGAGTTTACTGGCTGGAAAAGGGGGTGGTTAGCTACATAACGAGTTCCAGGTCAGTGGACAGCACCTGAGGAACAATACTCCAAGTTTTCCTCTGGCTTTCTACATTCACACACACATACCCAATGCTCATACATACCAAAAAGAAAAAACAAAACGCATGACGATCATGGCTAAGTGCAGAAAACACATGTAGTAATTCAGGTGTATGTCCACTCAAGAAATTTACCTTATACCCCATGTCCTTAGCATCAACAGTTCCAGGCACATAAAAGACACTTAACAAACTGATTCAAATGAATGGAGAAAACCATTTTATAAACACAATAACTTTAAGACTCTTTTAAGTAAAAAGGTCTCTACAAGAGACCTTTAAATTTAAATTAAACAAGGTTTAATTTTTTAATCTTTCTACGTGCATTATATTTAGGAAGGACTTACAATAGATGTGAGGCTAGGCAGGGGAGTCAAATGACCTCAAATATTGAGGTCAAATATTCCATATACTAGCCAAGACATGTTATTTAACCTTCTTCCTCTTTTTTTAAAAAAGAGATAATAATGGTATCAAACCCGCTTGTTGTTAGGAATAAAAGAAGTGATGTCCATGTAGAGTGTTTAATACATGTCTGGGTCATGGTAGGCTTTGAAAGTTGTGATTAACATCTTACTGCTATTCTTTATCCTTACTGATATCCACTTCATTGTTGCACAAACACGGTGGAGTTTCTCAAAAAAGTCAGTGAGTGAATGAGCCAAACTGGCTGCTTGGCATTATACAGCCACTCTTCTAGATTCTGAAGATAAAAAACTGGCTTTAATTACTGTCATTTGGCCTGTTCTTGGGACTGACTAGCAGAGAGTCAATGAATCAGGCCTTTTCTTAAATGCTTATGAGATGTGTTAACTGTGCTGCGCTGCTGGTTTAGGTCCATCCTCTGATACCCAAGTCATCTTTTGGCTGGAACTGGACTGCCTCCCTTCTACCTAAATTATTTTTCAAATTGGAAAACTTCCAATAAGCCAACCATTAACAAGAAGGTCATGTGGTGTGCCTCTCTGAAGTCAATTGGATTCTTCTCATTTGTATTCATAACAAGATGGCCTAACAATAGCTAGACAACAGAAGGTAATTTTTAATAATAAGAAAATTTAATGACATTTGCTTAGCAACATTTTTGAGATGTCTTGCTAGGGTTTTTGTCTGCTTTGACTAAATCCTGTGATTGGAGTGGAGGTTCGTGGCATCCATGTTATTTATTACAACTTGTTCCACATAGGGGGTTACCCTCTTCTAGCCTTTTTAATCATGATGATGACAGTTGAGAACTGACATTGTGCCCTGCAGTGTACCATCAAATGCATAACAAATACCTTAATCAGGCTTAAATAGCTCAACAACCACAACTGTTTATTGCAGGTCAGAGGCAAATTTCTAGGGAAGGCAAGTAGAGATGTCAGGACAGTGATTTCAATATGCTTTGTCCTAAACTATATCACTTAATTTGATCAAACCATTGTGTTTCATATGCTACCATGGCTCTTTTACAGTAGCAGTAACCTGTATCAAATAATCTAGACAGAGACATTAACTAGACCTAACAAGCACTTTATATGAGCTATTTTGTTACTTTGGTAAGTTTACAAAGTCAGAAATTGACAAATTAAATATAGTCCATTTCCTTAATCGGCTGAGGAATTTTAAGAAAAAAACAATTTTTTTCCAGCTGCATAGTGATAGATTCTGTAATTGTACTGTCTATTTCTCATCTATCTCTAAGATAAGGGAAGAAACTTACAAAATGAAGTCTTCATCCTTTCCATACCCATCTCCAGGGTCCATATGATTTCTCCCAAAATAGAAGTGGACCCTGGGGACCCCAGTAAAATAGATGTGCTACAAACTCAGAGGGCAGTGATAACAGCACATTCCAACTGCACAGCAGGTAGGATTAACTGCATCAGGGCCCTATTCAAAACTCTAGGCTTCCCTGCTCCTTAACACTTAAGGCAAATTCTTTGGGTCTACTCTAAGCTTGCCAAGATGGGAGTGGGAGGCATTTATTTCCACAGCAGGAGGCCTGTGGCAACACTCACTTGCTCTGGCTTCACATTTATTATCCTAAATGACCGGTGCATAGTTAATCACTTAGCCTGAAAGAGTGCTGGGGATGCTCTGGCTTCTCTGTGTGGATATCGACAGGCTGGCTTGGAGATCAGCTAGCTTGGTGTTTCAGTCAATTAGAAAACACCTTATCCATGAAGTGGACTGACTGTACTTTCAAAATAAACTTGAGTTGGACTAGAAGCTTTTCTATTCCAATATGAATCTTTAAATCATGATCAACAAAGTCAATGTACCTGAAATTAGTCATTTGTCCTATTTGGAACTTGCTGAACTCTGGCTGTCTGTAAGCATTTCTAAAAATATTAATGGGATAATCAGAATGATAAATTCTTGGAACTTTTATGCTGATTTTATAACCATAGCAACTGTTTGCAAATATTCTATTTCTCCTTGTTCTCCCCAGTCCAGCTAAATCACTCAACTGTACCCAAATTACCTTGTGTGAAATAGGCAGCTTATAAGCAAGTGCCTTTAAATTGCATTTTGAGCTCAGGTAAAAGACATTAAGCAACTATATTACATTCTGTTTTATAGAAACCATTGTCTTTTTGATATAAAAGAAGTACTATAGCATTCAAGCTTTCATTCTTAACTTATATCTTTTCTACTCACTCAGTCAAAAAATCTCAGAGTTATCTTCAGCCTTCACTTTCTCCCCAGTCTGTTGCCAAGTCTGTTGCTTTTACTTACATATTAGATTCCTTCTTGTCCGTTCCCACTGCAAGTCTTCTATTTTTGGTTGTTATTTCCTTTCTCCAGGACTAACCAGTCTCCTGATACCAGTCTCTACTGTTTTTCTATTTTACATACTAAGACTGTAATAGTCTTCCAAAAGTACAGATTAGATCAAGTCATTTCCTTGGCCCCAAACTCTTGATGACAGCATATTGCTTGCTTTTCACAATCTAATGACCTGGTCCAGTGTTCTTGGATGACCCCAGCTCCATACACCTGTCCAGTCTCATGTTTCTCTACTTGTCTTTGTTCACTCACCAATTCAGTCTGAGGACTTAGTCACTAGCCATTATTCATGGCCTGTGCTTGGAATTTCTGGGTGCAAGTATTTCCCCATGACTTCCCTGACTGTATTTCCCTCTCCTGCCCCCATTTGACATGGCCAAATCCTGTTACTCAAGCTTCCTTCCTGTCTGGAAGCACAGCACCAAAGACCACCGACCACGACAACTCCATGGGGAGGGGACAGCAGTTTACTTGAGAGCAAATAAACTGGGCTGTCTCTCCTGGAGCAGAGAAACAGCAGCAAACAGGGGTAGTCAGACATCTTTTATAGGTAGTTAGGTGGTTGAGTAACTTTCCATGACATAGGCATAGCAGTTTAGCTCAGGATTGGTTGGTTTCCCAGTAAGCAAAGGGCCTTTCTTGGGGCTGAATTCAAACCCACCATTTTAAAATGCTGGGAGCTGTGGCTCCATTTTAGGAGCCTGCCGGGAACTTAACATTTCCAACTAGAAATAATGTATCCTTTTATATCTATATACTTTAGGACACCTCAATTTGAACAATATTTATATTTCATATACCTTAATTTTTTATAAATACCTTGAAAGTAGAATCTTGGTCTTATTCATATTTATATCCTCCATACTGCTTAGAGTGACTGGCATATTGTATGCATTTAATAAATATTTATGGGTACATTCCATCAACAAATGAATGGAATGAATCCTTAAAGCATCATAAATTAATTTTTTCAGACACTTACTTTCACCTATTCAGATCCTGAAGCGTGCCAAATTCTAACAGATGTTCATGGACAGCTGGGAGAAATTACACTGCAGATACCAAATCATCAGCCCAGCTCTCAGGATCACATCTTCACCTGGTTATGTACTCTGGACAGCTGTGCCTTCTTGGAAACGCACTTGGCTTCAGGAGCAAGCTCTATTTGTAATACCCCTATAGCATTCCAGAATAAACATGACAGGCCTCGACGTGGAGTAGCATACACACACGTCCCTGATCTATTTATGTTCTTCTGAGATTTAGGGCAGACTCATTTTGCATTTGTAAAAATTTTGTTTTAATCTCAAAGCCTCACTCAATTTCAGATCACAGTGATTTCACTTTTAATTAAAAAAAATTAGCCCAGATATTCTGTGGTAGGGAAAATATGAATAAGGAGAATGTGTAGTTCAGCATATGTTGGAGGCCAAAAACATGACCAAATGATGCATGTTTGCGCTCACTTTTCCTGAATCTGATGCATGTTCTGCATCCAAATGTGCATTAACTTTGGCAATTGAGTCGTTTTTTAAACTTGTCTGCTTCGCAATGGTCTCTGGGGACTTTGGCCAGAGGTAGGACATTAGTGAGTACCCCTGTTACCTAATCTCCAGGGTGTATTTTATTCCTTGCCCTCTGTTTCCCTTCTTTCCACTTGATTATTCACATGTACCCCTTCCTGTACTCCAGACTGGATGGGGGTGGTTGGGGAAGAAAATAAACATGCCTAGGGGTGTCACTAGTAGACACCAGTTTATAAATAGTACTGGTTTGACTATGCACTGGTTTTCTGAATATGGGAAGGTCAAGAAAAACATTTTCTTTTGAAATGAAAAAAGGAGGTTAAAACAAGAGTTTTAATAACAGGCCTGACACAGAGCAGTGTAATACCGACATGAATTACACTTGGTAGCAGACTTTATTGGAAGTCCCAGATTGCTTTGTTCCTGTCGCTGACATAATATTCAGAGTTAGGTTTATATTTGTCCAGAACAAAGCTGCTTGCTACAGTCCATGCAAATCGAATGCTTGATTTATGCACCGTTCGACTGGAGGGTGTAACATTAAATTTAATTTTGTGAGGAAAGCCTGAGGTGCTTCAGTGCCTGGGCCTGACATTGTGAACTAGGTAGAAAGGTGCACAAGAATTCATTACCATTTCCAATATGCGAAATGCAGCATTTGAATGAAACATTTGTCTCTTGTCAAAAAGGCGTCATGTCTGTTCTTGGTAAAATATTTCCACCCCCACCCACTTAAGACACACACCAGCATATTTTTGGCCTTTATCATAGATCTTAACAAAACTTGGGTGACTACAGGCCTAAGGACACATCAAAAATTATGTGGTTATAAAATTAATAAATATCAGTATCATCAACATGACTGTCTTTATCATGACTGCTGAATTTTGCCACAGAAAGTTGGTATAATATTGCTAATTGGTTGCACGATAAATTTGTGGGGTTTTTTTTATCTTTAGTTAGATGTGGTTTACCAATTGTGCTGTTCACTGCTAGTAGCTGGGCTCCCTTTCCTCTCCCCCATAGCAACTATTCAACCTAACTACACTGTCCCCAGTATCCCAAACTTATTGCCAAATTCTTGAGTCTCCATCCTATCCCAGGAGACTCCGGGTCAATGAGCTTTCCTTTTATGTGCCTCATAATGTGTCTGTAAACATTGGTGTTCCTCCAGTGCTCATGGAAGGGAGTCCACACCCTTTAACCTGGAGGTAAGTGTTTTAGTAACCTGTCCTGCCCCAGTCTTCCTATTTCATCCTTTGTTCATCTTCCACACAGTCTGAACCTTCCAAGATGGGCCTGTGTTTTCCTCCACTTCATCAGCAGCAAAATCTGCTGCTCTGTGAATGTCTCTGACAAGTCTTGCCACAACCATCCACAGCATTAAGATGCAAACTGCTTCCCAGTAGGTGCTAGGCCTGCAGTGCTCCCCAGCTCAAGTGCATTATTTAATTGTGAATCATCAAAGACCAAAATCCTGTACAAAGAAGGAATTCAATAAATGGTTTCAGGATTAAATGGAACTAAATGGTCGCTGAAGTGGGAAAAAACAAATATAAGTCAAACCACAAACCCAAACTTTTAAGAAAATCTAGCTATGAAATCTAGTAATGGTACAAATTACCTGTGTCCCTAAACTTTTCTTTAATGATTACATAAATACAGATATATAAAACCTTAAGCATGTTTCAATTTTTCAGTGTCTTAAAAGTCCAGAACTTGTTTTATGAAAATTTCCCTTAAGAAATATTTATTTTAAATTTTTTGATTGAAATTTTTGCATATTTCATACAGAAAATCATCTTTATACTCCTTCCCCTTTGGCACCCTCCATAACGCCACCCCCCCCCACTGAAGTTCATACCTTCTGTCATTTGTATTAAGGCCTATCATGTAAAGTCAGTGTCCCCAGATGTCCCTCAGTGCAAGTAGATCCCCTAGGATTTAGTCAGCCTTTCTAGAGCCTCCCTTTAAGAAAGTCAGCTCTTCCTCACCCAGCAGTAATTAGCTGCCAATAATTCTTCAGCTAAGATTGGGGCTTGCTGTTCATTTCCTCAGTTCTGTGCTGGGTTTTCATCTGCTTACATTTGCATGGGTCTTGTGCATGCTGACACCATTACTGTAGGTTTGTAAGAGAAGGGTCGCAGGCGTTTATAAGACTATTTCTGTATGGTTATGCACCGCCTCCCTGGCTCTTACAATCTTTCTGCTCCCTCTTCCATACTGATTCCTGAGCCGTGGGTGGGTGGATTTTAATATAGGAGTCCTGTCCAAGGACCCACACTCTGTAGGCTTTTATTCTCTGCATTTTGGCCATTTGTGACCTTTTGAGTTCCTGGCCCTCTGTTGCATGAGGGAGCTTCATTGATGAGAATTGAAAGATGTATTAGTATTCTCTTCATCCCTCATTCTATGTTCTATGAACCTTAGGTGTAGAGGTTACATCCTAGATGTACCACTTAGGCTTGGGCAATTCCCAGACAATCTCTATGTGTGACCAGTTGTGGAACTCTGTAATTATCCCTGTTTCTTGAAAAAGAAACTTCTCTGATGGTTGGTGACTGGAATACTTGTATATATATATTTAAGGATCCATATTTTGCACATAGTAAGAAATTACATTTGTCTAGGGCTGTGACAGCCTTGGAGTTTTCTCTAAGATCTATGACCTC
>NW_008354532.1:4180522-4186835 GCF_000622305.1 Nannospalax galili
GCGCCACGCAGGGATGCAAAGGCAGATGGGGAGGGAAGAAGCCCCAAGATTTCCCAGGGAGTGGATTGAGTAGCTGGGTTGTACTGGATGCAAAGGATCAGGGAGAGTAAAGGTAAGCTTCGGAGCCCCAGAAAGAGGCTGTCAGCCCCAGAAAGAGGCTGGTGGGTATTGCAGGACCAGGGAAGTAGAGGGAGATGAGGGCAGGGCCAGGACCAGAAGCGGTGCTCCTGGAGCCCAAGAAAGGGACTGAGTTTCTCTGGGTGAGAAGGATCAGGAAGCAGTGTCTGGGGCCCCAAGACTAGGAATGGTGCACAGCCCAAACTAGGAGTATAGAATGGCGAGGGAGGGGATGGAAGGGTGAATGTGGCTTAGGGAGTCCCGGCGCAGAGAGCTGCGCTATAGACTTACCCCAAGAGCTTGAGTGGGTTTTAAGTCCAATTAGGCAGCTGTTGATACCCCCAAGATAAAAGTGCCACTACTGCACCAATGTCATTTTCTATGCTGGCCATTGCTGTGGTTTTTAGACCTTGAAGCTGGGGTTGGACCATCAATTGATGTTCTCCCTAGCAGCTTGCATAGTGCTCTCCAAAGCTATGAGAGGTAGCCTTCAAGGGAGGTGGCTTCCAGGTCAATTCCAGCCCCATTGCTCCAAATCCCGTGTCCAAAGTATGACCTGTCTTCAGCAACAGGGCCTTACCATCAAGTTCTGGGAGGCAATCAAGGACTGTGCCAATAGCCTATGTAACTTTGGGAGCCTCTTGAACTGTTCTGGCCAACAACTCAAAGGAAGGTTTCTCTTGTCTGGCACTGTTTCTTGTTATGTGGTCTTCACAGATTCATGAAGATATTGTACGTGTAATTTTTCAGCAGGTTTTTGCACTAATGTGATTGCTTCTGGTTTTTTACACTAGCTAGGTATTATTTATCTCTCTCCTCTATCTCCCTGTCTAACCCTCCCTCCACAGTCTCCCCATTTAAAGTGTCCTCATTTTCCCCATTTCTCCCTTGAGAATTTCTGTCTGCTATGGTTCTACCTCTCTTGAGCTCCTTCTTCCCCTTTCTTCCCAAAGCTCTTTGTATAGCTCTCCTTCCCCCTCCCCTTTACCCCCTTTTTACTCATTTCTCCATAAGTAACACCTGTCTCCTACTATTTTTTTCTCTTGTGTTCCTTCTTTGCCTTTACCTCCCTGGTTCTCTTCCATTTTCCTGGTTCCTGCAGTTCCATCAGGGTGTGTACTTATAAGGATTTGGTGCTAGGATCCACAAATAAGAGAGAACATACCTCTTTTGTTTTTCTGAATCTGTGTTACTTCACTTTAGTATAACAGTTTCTAGATCCATCCATTTACCCGCAAATTTCATTACTTCATCTTTCTTTACTGCCGAGTGGAACTCCATTGTGTAAATGTACCACAGATTCATTAACCACTCTTCAGTTGAGAAATAGGTTGCTTCTATTACTTAGCTATTGTGAAAAGAACAGCAACAAACATGGTTGTACAAGTATCACTGCAATATGATGAGTCCTTTGGGTATATGCCAAGGGGTGGTATAAATGGTAGGTTCATTTTTAGCTTTTTAAAGAGTTTTCCATACTGTTTTCCATAGGAGGTTGCACTAGTTTGCAATCCCACCAGCAGTGAATGAGTGTTCCCTTCTCCACATCCTCGCTAGCATTTGGGATCATTTGTTCTCTTGATCTTAGCCAGTCTGACTGGGGTAAGATGAAATCTTCAGGTGGTTTTAATTTGCTAATTACTAATTTCCTAATTATTAACGATGTTGAACACTTTTTAAGGTGTTTCTTAGCCATCTTTATTTCTTCTTTTGAGAACTCTCTGTTTAGATCTTTAGCCCATCTTTTAATTGGGTCATTTGTTTTCCTGATTGTTTTTTGAGTTCTTTATATAGTCTGGATGTTAAATCTCTGTCAGATGTGTCACAGGTGAAGAAACTTTTATAAATTTCATACAATATATTTTGATCATTTTTAGGTTGTCTCTCATATCTGTGCTTCCCTTTATAACCCCCCACAAAATTTCTGCATGCCTATAGGTTTGTGTGCCCAAATGCCCTTTAGTGTGGGTTCATCCACTTGAGCCTGTTCTACTTACTTACTCATCCTTAAATGAGACTGAATCACCCCTTCCCAGGAGTCATTGTTTGCCAGTAGTTCCTCAGATAGGGTTGGAGTTTATTACCCACTTCCCAAGTCTAGTTTGAGCTTACATGGTGTAGGACCCTGAGACCCTCTTCATTCACCCGCTACCCCCAATCCCTCCAGACCTCCACTAATTGCTCTTTTATCTTCTGTAAAATGCTTGGCCTCTGCTTTAGACATGCCTAGACATGCCCTGGCATGCCCTGACCCCCACCTGCTATCCCCAGCCCTCCTTTCCAGGAAACTATAGATTAAGCAAGCCCGGGCATGAAAACTGCCCTATAAGGTAAAAATGGAGACTCCTGGCCCCACAGGTAACAGTCAGCACACTCCACAGCCCTGAGAATAGCACCTACCAATAAGAAACTTCCAGGGCTGCATCTTATACATCCAATCAGTTTAAAATTATGTTGACGCGCGTGGGCTCCTCAAACTAACCAAAATGTATCTTCGGTACCCCCCCCTTTGTCTAAATATAAAAGGCTCCACTCTCCTTTACTCTGGGCTCTCAGCATGGATCCGTTGAGTTGGTGAGGTCTGAGAGCCCGAGCTTGCAAGCCCGAATAAACCATAAACCTTTGCTTTTGCATTTTGGTGTGTTGGGTCCTCGGTGGTCTTTTTGGGGTCCAGTGGATGAGGTACAACAATGGGATTTGTTCACATTGTCAGCATTGCTGTGAGTTCATATGAGTAACTGACCAGCTGTCTTGAAAGTTGTGGTCATCCACCTCCTCTGCTCTTACAATCTTTCCTCCCCTTCTTCTGCAATGATCCCTGAGCCTTGGGAAGCAGAAGTTTGATCTAGGTGTCCTATTCAGCAATAAGCATGCTGCAGCCTCTTATTCTCTGCATGTTGGCCAACTGTGTTTTTCTGTGTCAGTCACCATCTGCTGTGTAAGGAATCTTCCCTGCTGAAGGTTGAGAGATAAAGAATTGCTTTTTAAAATTACATCTCTTTGACTTCATAATAAAAACCAGTGATATTCCTTTTAAATATTTACTTAACGTATTTTGGGCTTGAAAGGTCTAACAGCTTTCTTTTGTCAACTGATAAAAGTTATTTGAAAATGACCTTATATGTACCTCTGTATGCAACTAGCAATCCCAGCATGAAGACAGCTGAGGCAGGAGGATCAGCAAGTGTTCAAGGCTAGCCTAGGCTACTTAGTGAGTTTGAGGCCAGCACAGGGTAAATGATACTCTCTATCAAAATCTAAAACCAAAACAACTTAGAAAGGACCTCATAATGTGTATGAATGTTAAACTCTCCTGAAACATGTTTATTTACATTTTATCCAGCCTGCTACTAGCCCTGCTACTAGTCAACAAAAGAGGTGAAAAGGAGGATAAAGCCCTTGACCTGGAAAATGTCAACCAGAAGCAATAAAATCAACATTCCAAACTGTGTGGCCACTGGCCAAAAGTGAAGAAAGGGATCCTGGGAAGGTTGCAAGTCTGTGGGCTGAAGAAACCAGGTCAAAAGGAAAAGACTTATTGGAATATTATAGCTTCAAATGCTCATCCAAAACAAAATGACTCACCAATTCAAAATGTTCTCCTGTCCCTTAGCCTTATTCTCCAGACTGAATCTCCTAGCGTGTGCAAGTATGCACACACACACACACACACACACACACACACACACACATACACACACACACCCCAATTGAATCTCATTGAAAGTTAGTCCCAAGAGTTTTCACAGTTTTGTGGTCTATCTTCTATCAGGAATAAAGTAAAAAGCAATCCTCAGTTACAGAAACACCTGTGAAGGAAGGGAAATGAGCTGCTCCTCCATTCTGAAACCCAATTCCAGAAGCTCCAGAAATAGCAAGAAATCAGAATTGTAGTGTAAGCTCAAAATCTGGGGTCAACCTAGGTAAGTTCTTCTGTGTCTGCTTCCTCATCCTACACTTGAGTGAGCTGAGGACAGTGTTTCTCTATATTGTGAGTCCTCCTCTGACCTACAAGTTCTACCTGTGAATTCAGCCAACTGTGGACTGAAAATATTCAGACAAAACAAAAAAACCCCTATGTTTCCAGTGACATACCAGAAGTAAGACTATACAAACAGCCCACTTTAGTGCAGGTGATGGACAGGGGTGTTCGGAACTGAAAAACAACTATAAAATCAAATAAAAGCTAGTCTGCAGGTTTTTGCTGAAGATTCTTATTCAATTATAAAGAGGTAAACTACATAGTTTGAGAAATCATTTTACATTACCATGCATGTTTTAAAATGAAAAATTCTGATCATATTTCTGAATTAATTTTTTTGAATGCACTATCTATAAAACCTGGCCTTAAGGACAAGTCTAAAACCTGGATAATTATCAGGAAACACATAACTAAGTGAAGAAGGTGCTTAAAAGTGTCTCAGAATTGTTTTCAACTTAGGGGAACAGTGACGCTATCACCTACCCCATACTACATATCGCAAAAAGGCTGGACAGTAAGACACACATTTTTACATACAGAGCACCAAATACAGCTCACAACTAAAAGAGAAAGACTGGAGTTTCAGGTATCCAAATTTTAAACATTAAACCTTTCACACATTCTTTTTCTTCTTACATAAAAAAGATATCAGGGTGGAGAGATGGCGATTAAGAGCACTGGCTGCTCTTGTAGTGGACCAGGGTTCAATTCCCAGCACCCACATGGTAGCTAACAACCATCATAACTCCAATTCCAGGGGATCCAACACCCTCTTCTGACCTCAGTGGGCATTTCATGACATTAGTGTACCTACACACATGCAGGCAATATACTCATACACATAAAATAAAAGTAATAATATTTATTTGTGCTGGATAGCTTTAGTTGTCAACTTGACAAACCTGTGTAGAGGGAACCTCAACTGGGGAATTGCTTCCATTAGACTGGCCTGTGGCCATGTCTGTGGGGCATTTTCTTGATTGTTGAGTGATATGGGAGGGCACAGCCCACTGTGGGTGGTGCCACCCATGGGCAAATGGTTATGTATTATATAAGAAAGCAGGTTGGACACAGGCCAGGGGAGCAAGCCACTAAGCAGCATTCCTCCATGGTCTGTGCTTCAGCTCCTACATCCAGGTTCCTGCCCTAAGTTCCTATCTTGGGCTCCCTCAGTAATGAAATGTAACCTGGGAGTTGTAAGCCAAATAACCTTTCCTCCCCAAGTTGGTATTTGTCAGTGTTTTGTTACAGCAATTGAGGGAACACTAGTATTTTTTTAAAAAATAAAAAAGATTATTTCTCATATAATAAAAAGTAGAAATTATTTGAACATAAGGGGGAAAGTCTAAAAGGTAAGCTATAGCTAATACAAATTCCATTAAAATTCAAATGGGAAATAAAAATGAAAGTTTACATAAAAGAGTAACCATTTATTGTGATTCCCACTCCCGAAGTAGATAAATTACACTACAAAGAAATGTATATGAACCAAGACACTTTCTTGCTTTGATATATGTAAATAAAAGTAAAATCTATACTGTGTAAGTTTTATAGTTATATAATTAAAAAAGGTAATTTGGGGCAGGAGAGAAAGCTCAGTGGCTAAGAACACTGACTGCTCTTGCAAAGGACCTGGGTTCAGTACCCAGCACCCACATGGGCTCTTACACCCTTTTCTGGGATCCAAAGTTATTGCACACACATGATACACTTACATACATGCAGGCAAAATGGTCAACACATAAAATGACAAAAATAAATTTTAAAAAATATATAATTTCAGTTAGCCAGTTGAAATAAGGTAGCACAATCATTGGTCCTACATACTGGACATAACTTATTATTTTTCTCTACTTTCCTTGGATGTGTGAAGCATGGCATAAGATGTCCTGTGTTCCCATGAGTAACGCAAACATTTTCATGTCAGATTTGGCAAACACACAAGGGTCAATGGCATTAAGGAGGAAACCAGATTCCACACTCCTTAGTCTTGTTTTTCCTCTTTCTCAAACTCTTTGACATCTCGGGTACTGTAAATAATGCTACTTGGAGTTAATGACTGAGAACAGTCCTCACTTTCATGTAACTGGGAGGCTTAGATGGTTTTATCATCATTTTCCTCATCAAGTGACTTTGAAATCATTCACTGTAGATTTTTGTTTTTGTCAGAGAGAGAGAGAGAGGGAGAGAGAGAGAGAGAGAGAGAGAGAGAGA
>NW_008354532.1:4186892-4188358 GCF_000622305.1 Nannospalax galili
AATCAGGCACATCTAATCCTTCTTCTGCCTAAGCTGCATTTATTTTTAATAGTTAAGAGACTTTATTCTTATAGCTATAATTACAGCGGTTGCTGAAATGAAAACTGAAACAAACACATGAAGCAGTTAATTACTAATTGTTTATTGAAATCAGTAAAAGGTTTCATGACATCATAAAACGAGCTCTGAGGTGCCCCAAGATAAATATAACAGCTCCAGCTTCTTCAGTGCTTATCAAAATCCAAAAGAAAAAAGTGGAAGTCATCTTTGGATGGCAAATCAGACCCTTGCAGGTTGAGAGAGGAAGCTACTTTACACATAAAGATGGGGGTTCTCAGGGATGCGGGTCTGGAGTGGACCTGACCCTTCCAGCATGCTCACACTCCAGCTTGAATGCACAGAAGGGAGACTATGCCTAGTGTAGGTTTTGCAGAAACAACCTGAATAGCTAGTGCATCGGACTGACTGTGGGAACAAACCACGATCCGCTGAGTGGTCACAGTAGAGCCCCTGTGATTCACCTGCCTTTGGTCACCTGCATTCCACAACGTTGTGCTTGTACTTGTGATCACATAGTCACCTAGGGGTAGGCTGGGGGCCATTGTGGAGTGCAGGGCCAGGCCTTGTCGTTGGTTGGTGTGTAGCTCGGTGGGATGGCAGCCCTCACTCCCAGCTTGCTCTTGGGCTCATTCTGTTGCTCTGACAGGAGACCTGGATCTTACCAGCTAAGATGAAATTTTTGGCTTTTTTCAGAGCTATTGGCTTCACCTATCTCTTTATTGTCTAGAAGTCAGTTGTCTCAAAGGACTCAACATCTGGCACCATGTGGTGGAATTGGAGGATCTGTTTCATTGCACAAAGCAGACTTCCACTAGTGAGCTAAGGAGATTTCAGGATCTTCAGTTAAGTCTGTATTTTTACCCTGCTTCATTTGCGGTAACTCGATGTACCTCACCTTCCTCTGAGAGTTCTTGTCCTTCACTAAAGCTGTGCTCTTCTGAAGCAAGAGATTCAACTTCAGACTCTACACTAAATGGATCAGAAACTGAACCCTGATCCAGTCAATCACATGAGTGTCCACTCATCAAGATCCAGATTTGAGTCTCTGTGGTCCACTACTAGTGCTTCTTTCACAGCCTCCCTTCCTTGTTAACACCAAAGCCTGGTTTTCATCAAGGGAAATGGAAGCACTTTCAAATCCATGGAACCTTTTTTGTCTTTCTCCTGAAGTTCATCTAAGTTTTTTCCTGTTTCTTTTTTTTTTTTTAATTAAAAGAAGCATTTCATTACAACAGGATTAACCTATTCAATAACATTTTTCTGAGCTAGGGTACATCTCTTTCAAAATTGGCTGTACATTTCTAGGTTTACAGATGAATTATTATGCTTATATAATCTTTTACTCATTATAAACTCTATAAGACATCAAATTAAATGAGGTTCCAACGTTTAAAAAAGATCTCCAC
>NW_008354532.1:4188449-4195622 GCF_000622305.1 Nannospalax galili
TCTATATACATGACTATCACTGGTCACAGTCGCCCACCTTCTTGGCTCCTCGGCATCTGAGCATGAATACAAACTCGTCAGATAGACAGCCTTCCTCTCCCACTAGAGGCTCCATACTCTGTCATCCCTGCCACTGTCCACTGTGCTGTCAGCACCCCCATCTATTCCCCCCTATCTGCCCTTCTGGTAAATCTAGTCAGCCAGAGGTCCCTGTTCCAGGAGGATCAGCTGTTCCTCACCTACGGCAATCCATTTTCATGAATGACTTTCCTTCTAGATAAGGTGGTTCTAGAAACCAAGTGTGAAGATGAAGACTCCTCTTCATGTTGGTCTTGTTAGGGCCTTTTGATCACTCTTGCCTTTAAGGTGACATCTGTTCTCGCTCAGATGTGCTACAATCTGATAATTCTTGCTGATTGACAAAGTTTCTGCAGAGAAAATCATTTGAACAATATGCAATATTGTTGCTTCATATCATCTTTAATTGTAATAGCAGAGATAAAATATAGCCTTTTTCATAGTGTGTCTTTTTCCACACCAACAGATCAACAACTCCTAACCTGGATCAGTGTGGAAAACATGCCGTGTGACCACAGGCATGTTCTACAATTCCCAGCTGCTCCTTACCATGATGGGTATTTCATACTTGGAGTGTGGGCAGTGGGGAGCAGGTCCTTCAAAGCACCTCAGTTCCCTTCACTCAGCATCCTCCTCCAGTTAGTTAAACCATGGCTCTCTAGGCCCTAACCAGGGGAGGTCAGTAGAGCACCTCCTACCAGGGAGCACATGCTAGAAGCCATGGCTGTGTCTGCATCTCAGTGTCACAGAATGCTCAGGATTCTAAATGAACCATGTCAATACCAAACGCTTACTCGAGAAAAAAAACTGTATTGGCCAAAATTTAAAACAATTGTTGCAGATAGTATGAAATTTTAATGACAAACTGTATAAGCTTCAGATCACTCCAGTTGTATGATCATCCATTGATAAGCAGAATAGTCTACATGGAAGGCAGCTCAGAAAACCTCTAGTCATGCACTCAGCTCAAGCTTAACTTTGGCCACAGTTTGGAGCTTCAACCCTGTGTCTTTAAATAGCAGTTTCTAAATGGCCAGTGTTAGTCATCACAAAGAACTAGAGCTCATGTTGATTCAATACTGTGACCCATTCTATAGCAGTGGATGAAATTATGCTAGTGTTCACTGTGATCACTGCCACTCAATTCATGATTTTTGTAGAAAACTAAACACAAGAGAAAACTGACAGAATTTAAGAGAAATTTGTGATAAAAATTCTTGCTGAGGATTTTTTTCCCTATTCATATTTTTTTTAATTAAAAGAAGCATTTCATTACAACAGCATTAACCTATTCAATAACATTTTTCTGAGCTAGGGTACATCTCTTTCAAAATTGGCTGTACATTTCTAGGTTTACAGATGAATTATAATGAGTAAAAGATTATATAAGCGTAATAATTCATCTGCTGAGGATTTTTAGTAGGACTTTTGGACTATTTATATGGTTGCAAACTTTTAAAATTGATCCTGGAAGAAAAACAAAATAAATTGTATTGAAATTTCTGGATTTTGTGAAATGAAATCATTGAGAAATTTCTGAGAAACCTGTTTTTAAAACTTTTTCTGGTTTATAAATCTGTTGCTCCATCTTCAGATGTTTCAAATAGCAAATTAATTAAAAATGTTCTTTAATCAGCTATGAGCAAAGATAGATTGTTGTATCTTACTCTACTGAGCATGAATATGCAGAGGAAATCAAGTCTAACACTACTGACAACACTGAAAACAGAGTGAAGCTGTAATGCTTTATTCATTACTGTGACATATAAGGTAATTTCAAAAAACATGTTACTGTAATCACAGTGTTTTAGTCTATAGCTTTCTCTTTGTACCATAATACTTATTTCATTAAAAATTTTATCTTCTACTAGAATAATTATTTGATCAAGATCAATGTTTTAAATGTCAATTTCTACATTTCTTTCCTGACATTATTAATTTTGTTTCATTCCACAGTTATTACTGAGAATAATTTTGTCACATGAAGGAGGGTATTAAAAAGTGATTCTCTGAGTATCAAGTATGGTAGATTCTGAATATGACTGTCCCTCTAAGTCCTGAATGTAAAACTCAGGGTTCACACCTAGATACATTGTACCTCCTGAAGCTGGAATCAATGTATCAAAGTTCCAGAGCACCCAGATGAAGTCGAGGAATACTGGACATCTGAGGAAGGCAGAGTTGAGCCTGGTGCTTATACTCAGAAACACAGGCAACTTTGGCTTTATGAGAACATGAGCCCTTTTTATGAATGTGTAAACACTTAAAAGCACAGGCTTCAGCAAGAGTATATTTGTCTTGGATTTACTGTCTTTTGTGTATAAATCTACTTGGCTTATTCCCTGGTAATTGAGTAGAACCTTATATGACAGCTCTTCTCTAAACTTTAGCAAAATAAAAAAAAAACTTTCTTTTCTCTTCCCTTTGTTTAACTTTTCTTAGCATTCAGTCACTTTGCATTGGCTAGGGGATAGTAACTGGGGGGGGGATATCAGAATTGTTTAGGGACATTTTACCATGTATATACAGCAATGGACATGTGTTTAAAAAGTGACCTTCTTTGAGAAAAATTTATTTAAAGTATTGTTTTCTGAATTGTGCTAGTAACAATTAGTGGATCATAAAATGTCCATGTTCAGTAGGTGAAAAGTAGCAATAAAAATGTACTGTTGAACTGGGCATGGTGGCACATGCCTTTAATCCAGCATGTGAGAAGCAGAGGCAGAGGCAGGGCAATCTCTGTGAGATCAAGGCCAGCCTAGTTTATATAGCAAGTTTCAGGCTAGCTAGGTCTACAAGGAGATACTCTCAAAAACAAAAACAAAATAAACAAAAGTAACAAAAGCCTGAAATCTTGGAATTTTAACACTATATACATAGTGTTAAAATTCTGGAGGTATAGCTTAGTGGTAGAAAGTTTGCCTAGCATGTGCAAGGCTTTAAGTACCAGCATAAAAGCAGACACACCTGGTGCAAGATGAGGTAGCAACTGATTTTTGACATAGAGGCCAAAACACACACTGGAAGAAAGAGAACATCTTCAACAAATGGTGCTGGTCAAACTGGATAGCTACATGAAGAAGAATAAAACTAGATTTATATCTCTCACCCTGCTCAAAGCTCAACTCCAAATCGACTCAAGGATCTCAAAATAAGACCTGATACCTTGATTCTGATAGAGGAGAAAGTAGGGAATTCACTGGAAGTTGTAGGCACAGGAAAGGACTTTCTGAACAGAACCTAAGAAAACTTTCTGAATAGGACTCTGATAGCACAGGTATTGATATTAATAATTGGCAAATGGGACCAGGTGAAAATAAAAAGCTTCTGTGCAGCAAAAGATACCACCATTTGAATGAAGAGACAACCCACAGAATGGGAAAAAATCTTTACCAGCTATACATCTGACAGAAGGTTAATATATAGAATATAAAAAGAACTCAAAAACCTAATCATCAGGAAAAAAAAAACAACCAACCCAATTTAAAAATAGAGCATGTACCTAACAGAAAGTTCTCAAAGGAAAAAATACAAATGGTTAAGAAATAGTTTTTTAAAAGTTCAACATCCTCAGCCATTAGGGAAATGCAAATTAAAGCTATCTTGATTTCATTTTATCCCAGTTAGAATGGCTAAGATCAAATAAACAAATAAAAAAAAATAAATAAATGACAATAAATTCTGGCATGGATGTGGAGAAAGGGGAACATTTATTCACTGCTGATGGGACTGTAAACTGGTACAGCCACTATGTAAATAGTTGGAGGTGCCTCAAAAAGCTAGACTAGATCTACACAAGATCCAGCTATGCCACCCCTGGACATATACCCAAAGGACTGTATCCTACTACTGAGATACTTGCTCATTTATGGTAAATGTGCTCTACTCAAGAAAAAGGAAAGTATGAAATTCACAAGCACATGGAACTAGAAACAATCATCCTGACTAAAGTATCCCAGACCCAGAAAGATAAGCATGCATGTTTTTTTTTAATATGTGGATATTAGCTTTGAAAATTTAAATGTGTGTGTTTCATGTGGAATACCCCAAAAGGTTAGGAAAATAGTAAGGGGCCATAAGTGAAGGAAGACTCTATCAAGAGAAAGGTAAACAGAATATTGTGATATAAAGGTGGAAAAGGAAATAATGGAACAGGAAGGATTAAGTGGGTTTGTGTTGGGGTGAGTAAGGTAGAAGAGGGGAAAAGGGAGAGATAACTAACACTAATGACCTTTTCAAAAACCATATGGAAACCTATTACTGTAGAAAAAGAGGTTAAATGGATTTACCCTATAACAGAGAATAATACCCCAACTAGACACTTTATCCTAGCAAATAAAAACCCCAGCAGCAGGAATGCATTACCTCTCTTCTAGTTCTTGGCAAATGGGATCTCACTGACCCCCAAAGAATATAGGCTATTGCTATTGCTCTTGATTACCCTATAGAAATTGAGGTAAGACCTTATTGTTGAAGACAACACATACTGGAGTCATAAGACATGGAGAAATCAAAAAGGTTCTGAGCTAGAAGCTTCATCCCTACTGGCTAGCTTTCATAGTGTTAGAAGGTGCTATACATACTACCTAAGGAGAAAAATAATCCTGAGTCTTACCCAGTTGTGAACCCTGAGAACTACAAAAATGACTGAACTAGCAAGATATGGTCAATGGTGCAATAGTGGCACAAATGTTATAGGAGTAACCTACCATTCTAAACTAGAATTTAAGGCCCATTGCAAGAGATGGACCCCATACCTGGCACCATTATGTGAGTCAAGAACCTATGACTAGATAGGTCATAGGCTTTAGGAGAGAACCTATGAGTAATATTCTTCTTAACAAACACAGTAAAAGACACCTAGTGACATATTGCTGTAGCTATAGATTAGAGCATCTCTCAGCTTTCATCAAAGAAACTTCTTGCAGTAAAAGGTGGACACACCACTGATCAATTTGCAAAGAATAAGAGAGTATGGAATGTTAAACCTTAAAGAGGAAATTTATATTACACTCCTGCCCTCAAGGATCAGGGATTGTTGTGAAAGACAGAAGAGAAAGATTGTAAGACCTAGAGGTGGTGGGAAGCAGTGTTTTCCAGAGAGTGGAACATTTTCACTTGTGACAGCACTCCCAGAATCTGTTGAAGTTCAAGTCAGACAAAATCCCAGCATGGGGAGGGGTCAGTACATTCAGTCCTGAACTAAGATCAGGGCTGCTGAGAGAGGAAGAGTCATTTTCTTTAAGGATGTGGCCTTTGGTATATCAACTGTATTCTAGGGAATGCTCCACACTCAAGAATATTGGAGCAACTCGCATTGGACTATATGAGAAAAAATAAGAGCACAAAGGTGAGTGAGCTGGGAGATGGAGAGTGGATCTGGGAGGAGTAGGGAGAGGAAGAAATGCGGTGAAAATATATCATATGAAACTCTCAAATACTTAATTTTTTTAAAAAGACAGTAAAACATACACACCCACAAAGAGGTTGAAAAGAATTTTTTAAATTATTTATTAATAGCCATATAATTAGAAGAGGCATTTCATTACAACAGCATTGACATATTCAATAACAATTTCCAGAGCTAAGATATATCTCTTTCAAAATTGACTGTAAATTTTTAGGTTCACAGTTGAATTAATACAGTTATACAATATTGAACTCTGTATAAAGCCCATAAGACATAAAATTGAATGAGGTTTTAACCTTTAAGAAACATCTGCATTTCATTTTAAAATATATTGTTTCATACAGAAAACAATATCATTTTTAATGCTACCAACACTTAGATGTTTGCATATGCATCTCTAATCTCTATGTACCTGAGTATTACTAGTCAGAGTCGGTTACTTTCTGAGATCCTTGGCACCTGAGCATGGATATAAGGTCATCAGGTAGATTTTAATGGTAGTATTTTTCACCTCTACTAATTAACATGAAGCAAATTTTTATGCTTCTTCCTCAAATATAACAAATTTTTTATTTGTTGATTTTTTGTGTTTTTCATACAGAACATCACAAACAATCTTATTCATCTACATACCCACATCCCAAATGACAGCCCCCATAAACTTTCCCCCCTCCATGGACCCGTATACTTTGTCATCCCTGTTATTGTCCACTGTGTTGTTGGTGCCCCCAGCCATTTCCCAGTAACTGCTGTTCAATTTCCCAGTTCTATGCTGGTTATTATCTGGGAATCCCTTTGGCCACCCTGGCCAACAACTCAAAAGAAGGTATCACCTGTCTGGCATTGTTGCTTGTTATGTAGCCTTGGGTGTCTAAGGCCATACAGTTGGTCCAGATAAACCAATTTATTTTTAGGCTTAAGGTCGTTTGAGGATCTGTTCCTCAGGGGTCACATGTGCTTGGGAGGAGACCCTGGCTCCTTTCTTTTACCAGTTTGACCTATGTAAAGAAGATAAGTCAAAGGTCCTGCTCAACCATGGTTGGATTCGCTTGGAAGCATGGAGGTCATGATTCCTCTGTGTTGACCTGGGGTCATCACCAGTGGTGGCTACTCCTCCGTTCTTGTGGGTGCCGCTCCTTCGTTCCCATTGGCGTTGCGGCTGCTCCTCTGCTCACCTTGTGCTGAGGGAGATTTTCTGCTGTTCTGGTGCTGAGGCAGCTCTTCTGCTCACCTGGTGCTGAGGCCACTCTTCTGCCCACCTGGTGCCATCTTCTGTCATTGCTGCTTCTGCCCAGTCCCGGACCCCAGGGCTGGTGAGGAGACTGAGTCAGTGGAGCCACGTTCAGACACAGGAGACTTGAGAAGGTTATTTCCACCAGTCTGGTAGTTTTAATTACTATGTGTAATGTAGATAAATCTTGGGCAAAGACTAGTTTTTCTCAGATAAACCTTATCTAGACATACATTTCTTGATCTGCTATGTATAATTTGTCAGTAGGTTGTAGGAATAATACGGTTCTCTCTGGTTTTCAAAACTAGCTAGGCATTGTCTATCTCTCACATTGTGTCACCCTTCCATTATGGTTTTCCCACTTTAAGGTGCCCCCATTTCCCCCCTTTCTCCCTTAAAAATAACGTTCTCCTATGGTCCTACCTCTCTTGAGCTCCTTCTTTCCCTTTATCCC
>NW_008354532.1:4195668-4195863 GCF_000622305.1 Nannospalax galili
TTCAGTAGGTTGTAGGAGTAATATGGTTCCCTCTGGTTTTCAAAACTAATTAGGCATTGTCTATCTCTCACATTGTGTCACCCTTCCATCATGGTTTTCCCACTTTAAGGTGCCCCCATTTCCCCCAATTCTCCCTTAAAAATGACGTTCTCCTATGGTCCTACCTCTCTTGAGCTCCTTCTTTCCCTTTATCCC
>NW_008354532.1:4196427-4196734 GCF_000622305.1 Nannospalax galili
GTCCTTGTTTCCTGATCAATTGACGTCCGAGTTAGAAAATCCTTTCCTATGCCTGTATCTTGTAGGTTTTTCCCAATGTTTTCTTCTGATAGTTTCAGAGTTTCAGGCTTCAGATTGAGGGCTTTGAGCCATTTGGGATTGACTTTTGTGCAGGGTGAAAGATAGGGGATTAGTTTCATTCTTCTACAGGTGGAGGTCCAGTTTTGCCACAACAATTTGCTAAATATGCTGTCTTTCCTCCAGTTAATGTTCTTGGCCCCTTTGTCAAATATCAGGTGGCTGAAATTGCATGTACTCATATTTAGAT
>NW_008354532.1:4199504-4199911 GCF_000622305.1 Nannospalax galili
ATTTCTTTAATTTTGGGAAATTTTCTTCCACGATTCTGTTGAACGTCTGGTCCATGTTATTATCTCGGGATTCTTCTCCTTCCTGTATGCCTATGATTTGTAAATTTGGTTTTTTTATGGTGTCACACAATTCCTGCATATTCCAGTCTTGTGATTTTTTAAAATTTTCATAATTTTTGCTTGAGTGGTCTAGTTCGTCCACTTCATCTTCCATTCTTGATACTCTGTTTTCCATTTCATTCATCCTATTGGTGAGGCTTTCTCCTGACGTTTCTAATTGGCTTACTGAGTGTTTCACTTCTTTCTTCACTTCAGCCTAAGTATTCTTCAATATTTCTAACTCTTTTCTGAATTCATTCAGAAGTTTATCCCTATGTTCCTTCAGATCTTTGATTTATTTGTATGTT
>NW_008354532.1:4200088-4214266 GCF_000622305.1 Nannospalax galili
TCCTTTGTTGAGTGTAGATCTGCTTCTTTTTGTAAACTTTATGTGCCTTTGTGGTTTAACTGTTGGGCTTGAAAAGCTAGTTGGTCTAGGCTTCAGGTTCTCTCTTTTTATTTTATATTGGATTGGCCAGATTGCTTTTGTCTTCAGGAGTTCCCACAGAGGTCCAATTCAGATGAGGGTCAAATGTTTTCAGGCTTTCTCCTAAGGTATGGATCCCTCCAGGAACTATTTTGGCTTCAGGAATTTGGGGGTTGGACTGGCCTGGGAGCCAGGCCCAGGAAAGATGCTGGTCTAGGGCAGCTGGTGGCCGTGCCACCCAGAGATGCAAAGGCAGATGGGGTGGGAAGAGACCCCAAGGACTCCTGGAGACTGTACTAAGGATCTGGGTTGGTCCTGGAGAGAGGCCTGTGGATAGGGTGAAAAGAATTTTTAAAATCAGAGCACTTCACTTTTGATATTGAAAGACAGAGTTTTCTCAGGTATTCACATTTAAACAATGTTTATGTGAATTTATATGTTCACACATGTACACACATGTAAATGCACGTATTGAGTCATCAATACATTTCTAACTGTGGGGAACACTGGAAAGATGAATGGGAGACATCACAGAGGGCCAAGACTCAGGAAGTTCAAGAAACGGTCATGAATGCCTTTCCTCCTGTTTCTGCAAAAGCCTGAGTTTCCACCTGTCTTTGCAATGGAGACATGGTATCACTACATGACTCCAAGTAGGTTTCCAAAGCCCTGTCCCCTGTCTTCTCCCTCAGAAAGTCAATAGAACGAGAGGAGAGTGATGGAAGAATCCCCTAGGTCATACCAAGCATAGCCAACATCAGAATTGCATCTGCTCTAAAGTCATTAATGAAAAAAACTGTCCAATTATTTCCTGCTCTGTCCCTGACTGCCCATCATGCAAATGTATTTAAGAGATTAGACAAAAGCAGCCCTTTGCCTCCTGTGATAACTCGGTAGGCATACTCTTTGTTGGCATGAACACTGTAAGCTCAGCAGCCTTGCGGTATGGATCTATGCATTGTGATGTGGCTAGAGCTTCCCCTCCTCCTCAGTCCTAGTCTTGTTTCCTATGTTGTACTATGTCTATACCATTCTGTTGACAGGTTCTCAAATATCTTTTGAATAAATAAGTGATGCATCATATATATATATATATATATATATATATATATCTCTTTTTTAGGCAATAACGTTTTCTGAGACTTAAACAAGTCAGAACTAATTCTATATTATTAGTATAAAAAAGACAAGAAAAAGCAACCAAAAAGGAATAAAATCTCACTTTTATATAAACTTTTGATGTTTGTTTACCTCTAAATAATGATTTTCTTATTTTATTTTCTTCATCTTTTTTTCTTTATTTGCTCTAAATTCATATCATGTTGATAACAACACTCATTTATAATCAATGCAAACTTCAAGACCTATTCTTTGCTGGAGGAAATAACAATAGAGAGAGTAGTGGAACATCGAGGTAGCATGAGAATTAGCAGTCTATACATTAAAAAAAAATTGCATTATGAAATTTTTCCATGAGGCAGAAAGGGTAAGATCTTGTCCTCATCCTTGAGCAATTCTATAGTTCTTACAGCCTGGTAGTGTATTGTATGATTCACTTACTGATTTTACTTTTTATTCATTTCTTCCACTAAAATGCATCTTTTGTAATACCAGAGGTATTTTCCCACTGCTCTATCTTCAAGTATCCTCTCATAGTGCAAACTCAACAAGATCCATGGTCCACACTTCTAAGCAGTCTATTCACTTCTTGAAGCCATCAGCAGTCTCAGCCCCCCTCCATAGCTAAATGCTCACTGGAATCTCTTAGGCATTAGTATGTCTTTTTCTTTAAAGATTTATTTTAAATTATGTCTATGTATGTCTGTTTGTGGGAATGTGCACATGAGTACAAGTGCCCATGGAGGCCAGAGGTGTCTGATACCCCTGGAACTGGAGTTCCAGACAGTTGTAGCCACCAAACATAGGTTCTGGGAACTGAGCACTGGTCTTCTACAAGAGCAGTTAACTAAGCTCTTAATTGCTGAGCTATCTTTCCAACCCCATGTGTCTATTTTTAAGGGAGATATTAATACTTTCAAATGAAGGGTCCTAGTCTGAACAAGAGTTTTGATATTTTTCTATACTTTTCTCATTCTTCAGCAAGTCCCCAAATGCTCCAAAAGGAGGCTGTGTTGTTCTTAAGCCTAAGCCTACCTACAGACCATGATGAGACCAGCTATTCTGCCAGTGAATGAGTCTCCCTGTGGCCCTGTGTGCATAAGAGCAGCTGCAGACACAAACACAGATGGTCAGCTTAATGGAGTATTTCTCCATTTCTTGTCTTCCTCATTCCAGTCAAAAACAAATAGTAGATATCAAAAAAGTAACTTAAGTACACTTAGTTGGAAGCCACAAAGCAACTTAGACTCCAGTCTCCATTGCTCTGTGTTTCATCAAAAAGATCTGGAAACAAATAAGTATTCAGTTCATTCTAGAAATCTTGATTACTGAGAAAACAGCAGGGCACTGTGCAAAGCCTACCAGACTTTAAGTTTTAGGTTCTGGTCATACTTTGGTGACTGATTTAGCTTTAGGTAAATCAAATCCTTTCTGAGATCTAAGTTTCTTTCTAATTTATAAAATGTGAATGATGATCTCTAATGTTTGATGTGATAGTAGAATTAAACAATATATGTGGAAATAGAGGGTGCTACATTAATATAAAATATACTAATTCTATAAGTTCATCCTCTATGAAATTAAAAAAGATAACTCAGACATAATTGTAAGCATGTGCAAAAGGCAGGAAGAAATGGCAGGTAAATGACAGGTGGATATCTCAAAGTATCTGTAAGGCATCCAAGTCATTTTCTTCCTTCCTAAGTTTACCAGATGGAGTCTTTAATAATATATATATATATATGCATTACTTTTCTATTTTAAGAAAAATTAAAATGAGGACTACAAATCATTAATTTAATCAAAATGCATTTATTGAGTATTTCTAATTCAGTCACTGAATGTTAAAGAACTTTCCTGAAGCAACACTAATTAGGCAGCAAAGTGAGGATTGAATACCGAAGTCAATCTGAATCTAAAGCTGATGCTAACAAAATTGGTAAGTCTCTGGAAGCTGGAAGCAGACTAGAATTTATGCGTTCTCAACTCAACTCGAAACAGAAACACATTCTGTAAAAAAAAAAAAAATCTTTGCATTATCAATAACTATAAATAAGCCATAGACAGGTTGCTGATAATATTCTCAGATGAAACAGCTACAATATTGCATGACAAAGCAGAATTTGTTGATTGACCTTAACAATCATTTTCTGGTTGCCTTGGATGCGCAGGTGATATTTTAGGTGACTGTATAGGAACAAGTGTGAATCAAGTATTTCCCTGCTCTAGAGATGCACCAAATTATTGGGGAAGTAGACACAGAGAAGGACGGAGGCATTGAAGACACCTGGAGATCACTGTGAACCAACTTGATCTGAGTTATGAGAGGCAGCCACTGGGTATGGCTCCTCTGTTTTGTGGTAGACTTTATTGTGTGTGTGTGGAAGGTGAAGGGACATGAGCATCTTTAGTAAACCTGAGCAAGTAAATTTTGTGTTGTCCCTGTGAAGATTGTCTCACAGGTGTATTTTGTAAGGCCTGAGAGAAACTCGTTAGATTAAGAATAATCAATATTTATCTATGAATCTATGAACAGCAGATTAGCATTTTATAGTTCCCCAAACATTTCATCAAACAGATTGTGCCATTCAAGTAAAAACATTAGGACTTACCAAAAACACCTGGATAATTCTTCACTCAGAAAATGAAAGCACGGAAATTCTATTCTCTTGCTCCCTTTCCTTCACTGCACAAAATCGGCTCTCCTTCACTCACACTATTGTTTGTCAACATCAGTCTTTTCATGTTACACTGATTTCGGTATAGGAGAGAAAAGGTATGTCTTCCTTTTTAATATTCTGAATGTATGTGGTAGTCAGGCAGAGAACTGCATTGCATTTCCATATAAAGATTCAGGATTACCAGTAACTTGATGAAAAGCTAAATTATCTTTCCCAGGCATAATTGTCAAAAAGGAGCTTCTCTCCCCACCACATCTTCAATTTTTAATGATTATGCATGCAGTTAGCAGACTGCAGAGAAGGAAGGCATAATTTCTGAAGTTTAAAGTTTGTTAAAATGCATATAACTGTACATATTAAAAACTCGAGACTTCTGTAGCCCAAATGCATGAGGGAACTGGGCTTGAAATTGAAGATGGGAAAGGAAAGTGCAAAGCTGTTCTATTTTCCCTCTGACACATATTCATCAGGATGGAGCTGCACAATAAATTCAATGAAAGAAGATTAGTTTTCATAACTCAATGGGAATTCTAGAAGAGCACCTGAACACAAATTTTGTTATTGACAATGGAAAGACTTAGTTCCTCGGTCCAAAGCACTGATGCAGATCTTATGAATATTAATGAAGTCACCACACCAAAGGGCAAATGGCTCTTTAATTTTCAATATTTCTACTTTTTAGGGTTTTACCAACCCCGCCCCAAGAACAACTCTTTCAATACCTTCCAAACAATTCAAATAAATATCTCATGTTTTGAGTTCTGAACCTAAGCTATGCTTATTGATGTAATTTCATGTAGACGGTGTTAAGTTTTGAGCTGCCTCTAGTGTTACTGATTACTTTCAAGGAATACGTCCAATGCTGAGATAAGGTAACCTGAGCCAGACATGCCAAGAATGCTGCTGAAGACAGTCAGCTCAAAGCAAAGATCAGTCACTGACAAGTCTCAAAGATGGGGACAGAAAGTTTGTTCAAGATGGAAGTTTACAGTGGAAAGAAAGGAGCGATAGCTGACAAAGCGTCTACCTGGACTCTGGTACTTCCTTGCTGTAGTAGTCAGCTTTCTGTTGCTAAAACAAATACCTAAGCTAATCACTAATAAATAGAAATTGTTTGGGCTTACCGTTTTTGAAGTTTCAGTTCATGATTAGCTGGTGCTTTCAGGCCTACAAATGGGCACAGCACCACCGTAGTGTGGTGAAATCATTCACTTACAGTGCAGGGTGTGAAAGGGGACAGAGGAGGAAGAGACCCAAGGTCCCAGTGTCCCTTTCAAGCCACATCTCCAATGACCTAAAATGTCCCACCAGGTTCTACCTTTTATAGTTTCTACCACTTCCCAGGACTCCAAACTGGGACCATGTTTTTAACAAACTAAACTTTGGAGGGTTTTCCACATCTAAATTGGAGCAGCTGCATTATCTCACTTGATTCTTAGAGCTCTTTGAGGTGAATATGTCACCCTCTCCCTACAATTAATCAATGTAGTCAGCAAATACCTTTCAGCAACAATTCCATACCACGCATTGTTTAAACTAGACTGCAAACTCAACTTGTTTGTGTTGTTTTATTAGATGATATCATTTTGAAGGGCTTTAAATCTATAAAACATTTATACACAAATATTAAGAGAGAACTATAAAATAAATAACTATGCTAGCCTGGTACACATTCAATACTTTTGAAGTTCTTTTTCAACTGTACAGCAAATATAACATTCTTACTTAGAACATTACAAGATATTATTAATAATACATTAAATATCTTCTGACTGGTAAAATGGGCATAAGAACCCCTATAGCTGTAGTTATTTAAAAGGTTGCATGAGGTAGCAGACATGCATATTATGGGCTCAATAAATGTTATTTTTCCCCTTGATTTCATTTTCTAACTCCATGTTCCTCAAACACCATTTACCACTGAGTGAACTAAAAAGTAAGAAACATTTTTATTGGAAGGAAGTGAATAATTTCCACTGGCTAACATCTGTGTACTGCAGTAGAGAAAAGCTTCTTGAATTTTAAAAACAATTTATTTTTGTCTAAACCACTATATAATCTCAAACAGCTGTGAAAGTTATATCAGTTTCATCACATCAAACCTGTGAAAGTGTGTACCACATTCTTCTTCTAGTATATCTAAGACATTATGTTAGAAGAAACATTAAAATGAAAACAGAAAGTTTCACTAAAATATCAAAAAAAGAGTCAGTAATACTAATATTAAGAAGTATTTGGTAATAAATCTTTGCAAACCTTAAGATACTATACATTTATTCTTTCTACTCATCCCTATTTCTGTCAATTATTTTCACAACATAAGAGGGTTCAAAACAATATATTGCCTAAATCTCCAGCAGATGGTTATAAAGATATTACCAAATTGGACTTAGGATTCTTCCCACTAGTTAAAAAGATACTAGCAGCCTTGTGTACTTTGCCAGCAGTCTTTAGTGATGGTGAATATTTAACAATAATTTGTTCTTCATCTTGGCAAATTCCATCAAAGAAAATTCCGGAAGAGAAGGCAATCTCAAAACAATTATCTTACTAGAAATGTGTAAACCCATGGATCCTATTATCTAAATGAACATTTTCCGATTTTCTCCAAAGTCCAAAGGCATGCCTATAGACTAGTTTAGTCAGCATTCCAAGAAGCGCCCGTGAACATCTTCTGGCAATAAATATCCACAGGAGATGCCGTTAAATCAATAGGTCATGATGTTTTGACCAAATTAGATCCAAAAAGGTCAATATTCTGATTTCCAAAATATCTTAAGCATTCAGTTTTATTTATTTATTATTTATCTTGGTGTTTTTGAGACAGGGTCTCCCTGTAGCCCCAGCTGGCCTGGATCTCACTATGTAGACCGGGCTGGCCTTGAATTCACAGAGATCTGCCTGTCTCTGCCTCCTGAGTGCTAAAATTAAAGGCATGTGCCACCACACCTGGCTAAAATTTGAAGAATAATTATTCATAACTATCCATGCCTTGTGATTATGTCTTGTAGAGGATTCTAGATAACAGTTTGCTATAACCATGTGACCTTTTACATAAATGATTGCTCCTCTGTCTTCCTGTCACTCAACTACAACATGGGAAATCTCCTAGATCACTGGTTGTAAGCAGTAACCCACATCCACTATTCCACCCTCACCATACCCACACTTCTACCAGGACACTGAAAATGTCTGCAGACATTTTTGGATGTCACACTTGGGGGATACTACTGACACCTAGAAGATAGAGGCCAGGTATGTTGCTAAACATCCTGCCACGTTTAGCAGCAGCCTCCATAATAAAGATTTAGCTGAGTCAAAATGCCAACAGTACCAAGAAACCAATTAGATGATCTATGCATTCACATTGAAAATTTACTAAGTAAACAGTATACTATGTTAAAGTTACTATACATATATTCAGCTTGAATTTGTATTAAAATCAAACTTCTCACTTAAGTAAATCTTAAATTTATCTTAAGATTCTAAGAATGAGAGAGAAATGCCAAACTCATAACTGGTCTGCTAAAAAACATATCTCATACAGGCATACAGCACTTGCACAGGAAAAAATCTTACAATATGGTTTCGAATGAAATTAGAAGTCAGCCGTTGTGAGTACAACTCAAATGGAATAGAACAACTGGAGGCCATTATACTCTGGAACAACACTTCACCTCAAGCTGAATCCTGATGGATTCCTAAGCACTTTTGAGTTGTTACGGCATACTTGTCCTTCCAGCAGAGAAATTTACAAAGATTTTTAAATACTTTGTTCTTCAAAGAAATTTGTTCACAGACTTGAGGAGATGGCAATGACAGTAGCCCAGTAGAGGTGTAAAATATTTCCAGCTTACCCACTACAATAGAGCGACCAGGTAACACAATCTAAAACTCATAGATCATATTTACAATAATACAAAATTCCAAAGTGTTCAGGTGATATGAAGCTAAAACTACAAGCAGGTAAGGCAAACCACCATATAAGATGTGTATGGTGCCAACATGAATCAGGGAGCCACAAAGGAAATCAACCAACCTCTGTGGACTGAGACCTTGATGAGCCCCAGAGGAGCGAGCAGATATTCTTGGAAATGGTTGTGGACAACGAAAGGTTTGCTCAATCCAGGTTGTATGAGTACAGCATCACAGGGAAAGACCTAAAGGAGCTGGAGCAGTACAGTACTGAAGCACACTGAAACTGAGCAGCCAGGAAAGGCTTCCGGGATAGGCTCTCTTGCTGGGGAGAAACTACTAAAAAGTGGAATCAGGAATAAACAGGAAGGAGAATGAAGACAAAGGAAATGGTCCATAAGAAGTGGATCTGGGGAAAATACCAAATGGTCCAGATAAAAGTGAATCTCGGAAAACACCAAGACGTCTTGGCCGTCAAGTTATCATGCCATTGTCTGAAGAAGCAAACAAAGGAATAGAGAAGAGGGGATGCCACCGCAAAGCTGAAAAGATCTAAATGAAGGATCTTCCTGTATTCCTCAAACCTAAGTTCACATAAAAATGAGAAAGCATACAGGCCTATATGTTAGGCAGTTGTTATGAGAAAAAAACACAATAAGAAGCAGACCAACATCCCTATAGCATGGGGCTGTGAAGTAGAACTTTTCTCAAAGAGAGAAAAAGAGGAGGCTGTAAAGATGGCTTAATGGTTAAAAGCACTGGCTACTCTTCCAGAGGACGCAGGTTTGATTTCCAGCACCCACATGGCAGCTAACAGTAATTTGTAACTCCAGTTCCAGGGAATCAGATACCCTCTTTTGGCCTTGAGGGCACTGAGCACACAGGTGCACTTATGTACATACAGGCTAAACTCTCATGCACATAAAATGAAAGTAAATAAATAAACAATTTTAAAACAAGAAAGAAAAAAAGCATTTTAAAGGAAATAAAGTTCTCAGGATATGCGGGATCCAGTATAGTAGTTACTGTGCAAATATTGCTATGAACTAGTATGTCTTAAAAAGAAACAATTTTATTAAATTCTCATTATTTAAATTTTAAATTGCTATGTAAAGCTAGAGGGTAACATACTGAACAACAAAGCTATGACAATAAAGTTTGCCGAAAGTACTTACTCAGATTAGATCAAAACTGTAACATAGGCTTTCAAAATAAGCTAGTATCATTAAGAAATTCATCATGAATACCAGCTTCCAATCTCTGATTTTGTGTGTTCAACATGGAATATCTCTAGAATCCAGGAAGCTAGTCAGAGGCCATCGGGATAGGAGTGTCTTAATGCAGGAAGCACAGTAGAATGTAGATAATATAAAAGTAGAGAAGGGAATTCCTAGAAGTTGGAAGGTTTAAGCAGGGAAGGGGCCAGGAATAGAGGAGATGGGGAGTGGGATGAGGTCAACTAAAATAAAGGGGATGTGAAAATCTGTATAGAAACCTACTATCATATAAAAATTAAAACCTATAATTTTATATACGTATTTAATATTTATTATCTATGTGTTTTCCTAATTATTTTTTTTCTCAATGTATTTTTTTTATTGAATCTCTGTGTAATCAGACAAAACCCAGCATAGAACTAGGGAAATGGGCAGAAGGCCCTAGCCTTAGGCAAGGAACTATTGGCAGCTAATTACTGCTTGGTGAGAGAGAGTTGATCTTCTTTAAGGGAGTGATGCTAGGAGAATTGATCTTTAAGGGAGTGATGTTAGATAGGCTCACTAGACACCAGGGGATGATCTTGTACCTAGGGACATCTAGGTACACAAGTTTGACTCAATGGGCCTTAACATATTTATTAATTTATTCTTTAAAAAGAGTTTAAAGGGATATATTTGCATGGCTAGAAAAAACTGCTTCTAGAAGCTGTGGCTTATTAAACAAAAACCCCAATAGCAGAGGAGAGATATCTCCTAAGGAGTTGCTGGTCAGGTAAGGTTTCAGAGCCCCCAAAACAACACAGGCATCTGTCATTCCTTTTTGTTGCCTACCAAGACTAGTTGATCAGACCCTACTCCTGAAGACACCATATACCTTCATTGCAAGATATAATGAAATCAAGCTGGAACTGAGCTGTGAAAACCCATGCTTAGTACTGTAAATGTAAAAATCATGCTACGGGAGATCATAGGCCCTGTAGAGAACTGGGTTCTGTGCTTAAACTGTCATAGCACCAAACTCCCTCATAAATATTTATGAGGTGTGACTAAGAAGACCCAACACAGAGACAATGAAAATACCATAAGAAAACTGTTGCTATCGAGCACCAGAATGAATTCTAAAGACTGTAAGAACATGTTCCTGACTTCAAAAAGATTTAAAACCACATAGTGAAAATGCATACTCTAACCCTGAAAAATCTAGACTCAGAATAACTGAAAATAAGAAATAAAGATATAAACAAACAGCAAAGAATGGGAATTTTTAAATATTTTATTTACTTTTCTTATTTTATGTGTATGAGTGTATGTGTCATGCAATGCTGTGGAGGTCAGAAGAGGGCTTCGGATTCCCCTAGAACTGGAGTTAAAGACGGTTTGTAGCCACCGTGTGGGTGCTGGGAATCGAAACCAGGAATTAAAAAAAAAATTCAGAGTCAAGCCTAAAAGAGTACATGATTTGTATAATAGACAGGTCATTAGCTTGTCAATGATGCTTTGTGCCAAAAAGAAACTGAGTAATTCAAAATGCTCAAGGATTAGATGCAGTATGAAAACTAACCTTCAAATAAGTAGGAAATAAATCAAAGCAATAATTTAGTTATTATTGTGCTCTTATCTCTTGAGGAGCCCTCTAGAGAACAAGCTTCAGATAACTATGACACCTAGAGACTGGTGCAGGCCTGAAACACATACCTGCTTATAGAATTAGGAATAAGTGAGACTTGAGAGAGAAAAATCATGAGTGGCTCTGTGGTCTGATAATGTAGATTCAGTGCAACCAGTAGAAACTTTGAGTGCAAAGAACTAGCATATAGAAAAAAGATGATAATAATATGTCTTTCGTTTTTCATCGTTGGTCGGGGTCCTATTAGTACTGTTAATCTGATAGAACTGTAATACCATGTGAAACAGAGGGATAAGAAAGAACTGTGTTTTTTTCTAATTCTATTTCTCCTTGCACCCTTGAGAATAAGGGTCTCGGTGTAGAGTTAAGAACAGAGTTCTAATATAGATCATTAAGTAAAGTACCTTAAATAAAACTGTAAGTTAGAAATATTCATGTGAATTTATATTTTGTATTAAAATATATATTCCATAATTTTTGTATTTTATATTAGATGACATGTGCTATATATTATAAATTATTAATACAGTGTGATATGTTATATAGAGATATGTACACATAATCTTTTACATGAATTGCATGTATATGTGTGTGTATGTGTGTGTGTGTGTGTGTGTGTGTATGTCTTAGATTTGTCCAATGAACTGGCCCAGGAACAACGAACAACCCAGTACATATACAGTTCTCCCATAAAGCTCTTGACGGAGAAAAGATCCTCTAAGGCTTTGAAACTAATGTGGAGAAGAGAGCTCACTGAGTTCCTGCCTCCCCTGAAGAGCAGGGATGCTTTCTCTAAGTACAGACAGCACAACTTAGAGTGCTTCCCTATATGCCTTGTCACTGCAGTGTCAAGCTTATTCTCTTCCGTATGCATCTAACTAGTGCCATGTGGCTTCGACCTCTGCCTTATGTGCATAAATGTCTACTGAGGATGAATAATTACAGATTAGAAAGAGATGAAGGAAGAAACCCAAATCTTGATGAAATACAACAGTATGGTATTAATCTTCATGCTGCGAAGAAATGAATTGTAAGAGAAAATTTGGAGGATGGGGTATTGGTGTTGGCTTGTATTTATATGTTATTTCCTGGGTCAGTCACTCATTCTTAGCTTCATCCTAGCCATCTATCCAAATAGATAATATATGAATACTCTCCCACAAGAAATGTTACTAGTTTTATGTGTCTAATTTCATTTGAATGACCTGTAATTGGGGCCTATAGAACCTCACAGAGTATTTAGAAGGAATTATATTATTTACACAAGAAAACCATAACAGTTAGATTTGGATAAAGCCCAGGTTTCCTTCAATAGGAAATGATACTATTCCCTCTGCAACATAGAAACTACATTTTAAAATTCTCCTTTCTCTGAGTTCTAGTATATCACACGAATCTTACAATCTACATAGCATTTCAATCGTTTCCTTATTTTTCTGGCCTTTCTTGACACTTGTTTAAAAATCTCATTGCATTGGCTTCCTGAGCCTGTTGGAGTAATATTATGAAGCAAATGACCAGACATAATGACTTTCCAAGGTCCTTGTGCATCCTTATTAGCATTCAGCTAGCATAAGTCCTGACTTTATTATTGACTACATTTAATACACAAGACACTGACCTCTGCCATCTGCAACTAAATCTCTTCCTGCAGATCTATCAGAATGGTTTCATATAGAGAGGAAGCAAGAGAAAACAAAGCAGCAGCCACTTATCTTTTCTGTCCCTAGAAACTTTAGCACCCTCATATCTGTAGTCCAAGAAAGGAAAGAAAACCCTCTTTGAATTAATTACTGTAAAATCTGGAAGGACATTTGGAACATAGCCAAGAAGAAAATATCCAAAATGGCAACCAGATTTCATCTTCCTAAACTAAGACCACTGAATAAACTGAAGTAGATACCCCCTTTTACCACAGTGCAAAATGATCAGCATATATGATTCACTACTGATTCTTCAAATCAACCAATACAGCTCAAAGAATGTTTAGACTATATAATGATTACTTTATGTGTGTGAATATCAGAGTTGTGTCAATTCGAGATTATTTCACATTTCCATTTGGTCATACACAGGAATGGATTGATTACATTTCCTAAGTAAAATATAAGATGACACATGTACCCTAGTCTCGAAGCTTCTGCTGAGTCCCAGAAATGGAGCCCAGGAGACACCTAAGATATAATGCACTGAGCTTGATTCTGAAGATCTGGGCTTTAGTCTTGATTCTCCACCAACTGTGGAACGGAGAGTAACCTCAACTCTCTGAATCCCAATTTCCTTATTTCACAAATGAGAGGCTTGTAGATGAGCTCATGCCGACATGAGCCATTTAGGTAGAAATTTATCACCATTCCTGTTTTTCCTTGCCTCTCTCAAAGTGGATTATGCCTTTCTGGCAGTACAGGAACGCATAGTCCCATATATCTTTCCTACCACAAGTGAAATGATTTCGTCACATGTCAATTTTCAAAGATGGCAAAAAGTAATAGTTTGCCAAGGTAGGCTTTTTAAAAAGTGACAAGTTTCCCCTTAGCATATATAATTGAGTTTTTAATAGGAAAGTAGATAGAAGGAAGGGCAAAGACAGTAGAGGTGAAAAGGAAGTCATGCTATGACAGGACTATAGTGTATTACTCACATCCATCTATAATTTGGAGGCTTCTGGAAAACTGAGGCTGCTCTGAGACATCTCCTTGTTTCCCAAATTCCTTTGGCAGTCTGCTTAACGAGAAAGCAAATGCATCTAGATTTGTGTAGCATTTGGGATGTTTTTTGTTTTTATTTTGGTCTTTTTGAGACCAGGTCTCCCTGTAGCCACAGCTGGCCTGGACCTCACTATGGAGGCCAGGGTGGCTGCAGCCTCAGACTCACAGAGATCTTCCCACCTCTGCCTCCCCAGTGCCTGGGTTAAAGGCGTGAGCCACCTGCCTGGTAGACAGCACTTGGAAAATTGTAAAACTCTTCCAGCATCTCATTTAGCCATTAACACAGCCCTCTCATTTCATATAATTGTGCATGTATACCTGCTTCATGACTACCATTTACAGGTGGGAAAACTGAGTTTGAGGGGAATGAAAGATTGCTCAAATGTTTCTATAAATAAAAAGGCTGAGAGGTCACGCAATCCAGGCTTTCAGATTCTAAACCATTTTGACTTTTTAGTCCATAGAGTGATTACCCTGCCTCAATGTATCAAATGAAGGAGTATAAGTTTAGGAAAGTCTTACTTCCTTCCAGATTTGTGTAAATAAATTTTTTTTTTAGATTTAATAAATGTTTGTAGCATATTTCATCCAACAGCTGTGGAATATACATTCTTTTCAGCAGTCCAGGTATCTTTTTCTAAAATAAATCATATTTTTTTATTCTTATTCTTTTATGAAGTTAGTTAAAAATTAACAAACAAGAAATTAAAGAGACTGCGCTGCAATTAAGTTAGAATATTCTAACTGAAAAACAATTACTGTGAAACTATTTACATTCTCATAGAATTATAAACATTTCTCAAGGAATACTTTACAGCACAACTTTTTTTTTT
>NW_008354532.1:4220089-4225473 GCF_000622305.1 Nannospalax galili
GTAAGCCTCGGAGCCCCAGAAAGAGGCTGTCAGCCCCAGAAAGAGGCTGGCAGGTGTTGCAGGACCAGGGAAGTGGAGGGAGATGAGGGCAGGGCCAGGACCAGAAGCGGTGCTCCTGGAGCCCGAGAAAAGGACTGAGTTGCTCTGGGTGAGAAGGATCAGGAAGCAGTATTGGTTCCCCAGGTGTCTGGGGCCCCAAGACTATGAATGGCACAGGGCCCAAACTAGGAGGTATAGAATGGCGAGGCGGGGGATGGAATGGTGAATGTCGCTTAGGGAGTCCCGGCGCGGAGAGCTGCACTATAGACTTCGTGTAAATAAATTTTTAAAAACTAAGAGCGAGGGATTAATTACTTAAGAATTAAGTTTTGGGCACTATACCAAGAGAACCAATGAAAAACAAGTAAGGTAAAAATTAAAATGCATACAAGAAAACCACATTGGATAAAAGCAGCTATGTTTAAGAAGAAACCTTGAAAACATCATAAATTAATTCTTAATAATAATGGGAGATAATCTTCAACTGTGTTTTACTGCCTTAAAACTTTAAGAAAAAGCAGACTTGGGTCAGATATAAATAAAATGTGTGTGTGTGTGTGTGTGTGTGTGTGTATGTTTGTGTGTGTGAGTACATATGTGTGGAGGTTACAGAACACCTTGGCTGTCATTCTGCAGGAACACTTTATCTTGTTTTCTGAGACAAGGTTTTTCAATGACTTGGGGTTCAACGATTTGTTGACTGGTTAGTCAGCAAGCCCCAGGAATCTACTTGTCTCTGCCTGGGGTTAAAGGCATGTACCACCATACCCAGTTTTAACACTTTTTAATAACTAGGGAGAAGTGGTATACCATTGACAAAATTTCTAAAAACAAAGAATCCTAGTAAATAAATGTGAATTTATAAATTTCACTTAATTTTTAAAATTTTTTCTTCATGTTTTTCTTTATTGAATTTTTGCGATTTCTACACCTCCACCCACTGTCCTCCCACCCAATTTAAGGTACTCTCATATGTACATATAATATGAGCTACAGAGTTTGATTTGTGTCTCAAATGTCCTTCAGTGGGGTTCATTTACTGGGCCCACCAAGAGTCTCATGCCTGTAAGACTCTATCTTTCCCCGTCTCAGCAGCCGTCAATTCCAATCATTCCTTAGGTTGGGCTGGGATTTCTTACCCACTTCCCCATGTCTATGCTATGATTTTGTCTGGTTTGAGCTTGCATAGGACTTGTGCATGCTGGCCCACTGCGTGAATTCGTATAGGTAACTGACCAGCCTGCTATCTGAAAGACTGTTTCCTTGTGTTCATCCACCCACTCTGGCTCTTACAGTCTTTCTACCTCTTCTTCCTCCATGATCCCTGAACAGAGGTTTGAAATAGGTGTCCTATTCAGGGATAAGCACTATGTTGCCTCTTATTCTCTGGACATTGGCAAATTGTGGGTTTCTATGTTAACCACCATCTACTGAATAAAGAAACTTCTTTGGCGAGACTTGAGAGATGCATTATTCCTTTGTGTAAAGGTTGCATCAAAGATGTGTCACTTGGGGTTAAATGTCATCTCAGAGATACTCTACATTTGACCAGTCTGGAACTCTTCAATAGCTTCCATTTGTTGCAAAAAGAAACTTCTTAGATGAGTAGTGAAAGGTACACTTGTCTGCAAATATAAGGATGCATATTTAGAATAAAGTAAGAAATTACAGAGAAAAGTAGGGTTTTCTCTGAGATTTAGGAGCTCTCCAGCCATGTGTATTTGGTTATGTTTATAGCACCACACATGAACTCTGTCCCATTTAGTGGGCCTTAATTTCAATTAGACAGTTGTTGATTACCCCCAATACAGAAGTGCCAGTACTGCACCAATAGTGATATAGTTTGCTGGACCAGTCGTTGTTTATTAAGCTTTACAGCTGAGTAAGACCATTGATTGGTTTTTCTCCCTTGGCAGCTTATGTAGTACTCTATGATACCATGAGAACTAGTCTTCAAGGAGGAGGCTTCCAGGTCAGTTCCAGCTCAATTACTCTAAGTCTTATGTACTAAGTATGGCCTGTCTTCAGCAATAGAGCCTTGCCTTCAAGTTCAGGGAGGCAATCAAGGGCTGTGATAATAGCTTGTGTTATTTTGGGGAGTCTCTTGGACTACCCTGACCAAAAACTCAAAAGGAGGTTTCTCCTGCCTGGCACTGTGATTTTGTGATATACCCTTCAGCTATACACATGCATTTATATATTTATTATATGTGTATTTTTTGGTAGGACTTTGAACTAAAGCATTTTCCTGTGGTTTTTCATACCATCTAAGCATTTTATCTCTCTTCTCACAATTTTATGTAATTTTTTGTATTTTTTCTTATCAAAATATTCCCCAGGAAGCTTAAACCAGGTTACCAACACCAACACCTGAGTACAACTACCCCTCACCAACACTGACCATGACCAAGAACAACAGAGCCTTTCTGACTATACTGTAATAAATGAAGAATATTTCACTGTGGTTTTAATTTGCATTTGTTTAACTGTCCATTAGCAGACTATTCTGCATAATATTCTTTAGATTTGTATAACTTCATTTATGAATTGCTAATTTTAAAAACAGAAATCTTCAATAGTGATTACAGTTCTCTGAGTTGTAGGAATTCTTTTCTCTGGATACTTTATTAGAATTTCCCAAACAAGTTCTAAGAAAACAATTCTCATAAATTGGGTGAACTAGATGAGTTCTTTAGACCTTTACGGGTCCTAAGTTGCACCCATTCATGTACTCATTTGCTGAGGGCTAGCTGTACTTGCATAATTCTTGACATCAGGACTTCCTCACTGTGAAGCTGTGCTGTCACTACAGCTGTCTCCACAGTCCCAGATCAAGTGCTGCAAACAGCCTGACACATATCAGTGGCCTATCTGGGAGTAGCACCATGTAGCTGACACTGTCCAACTTCACAAGCACCAGGGTGACCCTGCACATGACCACCCAAGCATCCCTTCCAACTCACGTTAACTAATCTAAGCCAGTTATGCATTGCTCCCTTTGTGAGGATTGCACGTGGAGCTATTCCTGGCCTGTGAAACATGAGTGGTGGTTTATTTGACAGCATCTGGGAGAAAGCTTTCTTAGAGAGGAGGGACAAAGAAAGAAATGATCATGCTCTCATTTCTTCCTGACGTTGACATCTTTGCACATGAGCCCTGTAATAGATGCTCCTTTCTTGCCTGAGAATGAGGTCAGGAAAGGGAAGAAGACTGAGCCAAGAGAAATGTGGAAGGAACTCTAGCATCCTAAAGTGTTCCTACACTTATAACCTTGTTATCTTAAGCATCCTTATAGAACTGGACAATTCAAGCCAGAGTTACTTGAAATCAAAGACATATCACTGATTCCAGCACCACGTTTCCCATGTCACCATTTATTAGTTTTTCAAGGAACAAACTTTTTTTTTTTCCTAGCCTGAAATTTCTTCCACAGATAATAATAAAAATATTTGTAGTAGTATAAAAAATATGCCTGGAACACAATATTGAAGATTATGCTTGTTAAAGTTATATTAAAGATAAGTACTTTAATTAGATCAAAAGATTCTAACTTATTCTTAAATATTCAAGTGGCTTCTATTTTGAGTCTAGGTTGGTTTCATTGTGAGAACTCTATCATGTATGAGAACACAAAGTGAACTGATTCAGAAGATGCATTCAAGACTTCATTTTACTGAGTTTGTTTTTAATTGGAGCCTGAGAAAAGAGTCCATGTTTCAGAAAGAGGATTAGAGCATGCAGGTTTCTAACACTAGGAATCATTAAGTCATGATAGGAAAAACCCAAGAGAAGATGCTTCCTCCTCAAACATGAGTTTACAACCAGTTTTGATTTGGGACCTGAGCAAAGTGATTAATTGTCAATAAGAGAGACACTCTCCTGCTTTACAATGGCTAGACTTACATTTTGCCTCCTTGAGGACTCCATAAAATCTCTTCCTAATCGGTCTCCTTCTTCACAAAGTAACTCAAAGCATAAAGGGCTATTCTGGCTCATAGTTCAAGGGTATAGTACATCATGGCAGGAAGACTGAGAAGCCTGAAGGAGCTGGTCACATCATCCACAACAGGAAAGCAGAGGGATGACTGCGTGCAGCTACTCACTTCCCTCTCTCCATCTATACACTCCAGAGTGTCACCTCATCCAGGGAATGGTGCCACCCACCGTGAGCAGGTCTTCCCACCTCAGTTAACATAATCAAGATAATCCCCCATAGGCAAGCCAAAGGCCCATCTCCCAGGACTCTATATCTTGCCAAGCTGACAATTAACACTAATAGCCCCTTTGGAAATTTTGAATAACCATGACATTTTTGTGGAGTACTTTTAGCTATGATGCTCACTTTTCTGATTCCATGTGAATTTTAGGTTTTTTTTTTTTTTCTAGCTATGTGAAGAATGTCTGGGGATTTTGATTGGCATTGTATTGATTCTATAGACTGTTTTTGGTAAGATGATCATTCTCACAATATTAATTCTATCAAATCATGAGCATGGGTAGGTTTTTCCATCTCCTACTGTCTTCCTCTATCTCTTTCTTTAAATATACAAAATTTTATTGCAGAGATCTTTAATGTCTTTGGTTAAGTTTATTCCTAGATTTTTTTTTTTTGAGGCTATTGTGAATGAGTGGTTTTCCTTGAATGCTTTTTCTGATTGATTGTTATTTGCAGACAATAAGACTACTGGTTTTTGTAAGTTGATTTCATAACCTGCCACTTTACTCAAAGTATTCATCATTTCTAGCAGCTTTCTAGTGAAATTTTTGGGATCTCTTATGTATAATATCCTATCATCTGTAAATAGTGATAACTTCTCTCTTCTCTCCCACTTAGTACTCCTTTAATTTCCATATCCTGTCTTATTGCTCTAGCAAGAGTTTCAAGCACTGTATTGAAAAGGAGTGGAGATAGTGGGCTTCCTTGTCTGGTTCTTGATTTTTGTGGGAATTCTTCTAGTTTTTGTCCATTTAGAACAATGTTGGCTGTAGATTTGTTGTATATAGCTTTAACTATATTGAGGTATGTTCCCACTAGTCAAATTCCCTCTAGGACTTTTAACATGAATGCATGTAGGATTTTGTCAAAGATGTTTCCTGCATATATTGAGATGACCATGTGGTTCTTGTCTTTGAGTCCATTTATATGATTTATGATGCTTATTGACTTACATATATTGAACCATCCCTGCATCTCTGGAATAAATCCAACTTGATCATGGTGGATGATCTTTTTGTTATGTGTCTCTATGCAGTTTACAAGTATTTTGTTGAAAATTTTTGCATCTATGTTCATTAAGGATATGGGTCTATAGTGGGTTTTTTCTTTTTTTTTGGGTGTAGAGAAG
>NW_008354532.1:4225595-4226739 GCF_000622305.1 Nannospalax galili
CTAATAACACTTAGATGTTGGCACATGCATCTCTAATCTGTATGTATCTGATTATTACTAGTCATTGTCAGCACTCAGATCCTTGGCACGTGTATATGTCTATGAAGTCATTGGATAGGGTTCAATGGTAATGTTTATCACCTCTACTAATTAATATGATGTAAATTTTATGCTTCCTCCTCAAATATAATTCATTTTTTAAATTTGTTTAATTTTTTGAGGGTATATATAGTTTTCCTTTTATAGTTGTAGCTTTACCTGGATTTGGTATTAGATTGATGTTGGCTTCATAGATAGAGTTTGGAATTTTGCCCTCTCTTTCTATCTTTTTGAATAATTTAAGAATTATTTTTTGTAGATCTTCTTTGAATGTCTAGAGGAATTCTTCTGTGACTCCATTTGGCCTGGACATATTTTAGTTGGGAGGGTTTTTATATAAGTTATTATCTTTTTCTTTTATTTTCTTATTTTATGCATTTGGGTGTATTGTCTGCATGAATGTAAGTGCACCCATGTTGTGCAATACCCATGGAGGTCAAAAGAGGATGTTGGATTCTCCTGGAGCTGGAGTTAACCATCATGTGGGTGCTGGGACTAGAACCTGGGTTCTCTGCAAGAATAGTCAGTGCTCTTAACTGCTGAGCTATCTCTCTAGCCCCAAATTGCCCCGACCCGTGGAGCAACAGCGTGGGGCACCGAGACTGAACCTGGAGGAATGAATAGACAGGGGGCACGAAGAAATGGAGACAAGACAGTATTCTGATCAAGTCTCATTTACTGAGCAATCACACAATGTTAATATAGTAAAGTGGAGGGTGGGGGAAGGTAAAGGGCGGAGACAAGGCAGGGGGAGTGGAAGGCGGCAAGGCCCTGCTGGGGAATTTCTACTACAGTCATGAGCCTTGTTGGTTTCACAAGATAAGGAAGTAAAATGTAGAAAAAAATCAGGGCAAGAAAAACATGTTTTTACAAGGCCACCTGGTTGTTTCAAACTGGGGCAGGGGTACACTTAAGACTTAGCCTCCAACATCTCCTCCCTTCTGCTTTAATAAAGGTAATCCAGACTCCTCCCGTGAGAGGCTATAGTTCTCACAGTTTTTGCTCTTGGTACTTCTGGGGAGGCGAGGCAGAGCAGTGAGGGACC
>NW_008354532.1:4227067-4228961 GCF_000622305.1 Nannospalax galili
GAGACCTCAAGGGTCTGTCATATTCAGTTTCCAGGGGCTCGGTCATCTCTAAGCGTTGATAGTGGATTTGAATGGGCTTAGATAAAATTGAATCAACCTGTTGTTTGATAAATTTTGTGATCCTATTGAATGCCCAGGGCCCAAGGGAAATTACTATCAGAAGGCCGAGGAGGGGGCCAAGGAGGGGAAGGAGGTAGGGCATGAGTCCGCCAAGTCCGGTCCAGAAGGGGTTATCTTGTAGTTCTCGACGTCGCTTTTCTAATTGTTCTTGGAGATTTTTGATCTTATCTCGAACCATGCCAGATTTGTTGGCATAGAAACAGCACTTCTCCTGTAAAAACAAGCAGATGCCTCCCTTTTCGGCAGTTAACAAGTCTAGACCTCTTCTGTTTTGAAGGACTACCTCAGCCAGGCTATCAAGTTGTGTCTGGATCTCTATTATGGTTTCTGAGAGAAGTTGAACATCATCAATCAATTGCTGGGAGAGTTTATAGTAGGTGTGGGTGGCCATCCCCAAGCCTGCAGTTCTAGTAGCCAGCCTGGCAGTTACACCGAGTGTTATCATTAAGGGAATCATTTGGACGGCTCTTTTGGGATGGACTCCCACGTATTCAAAGGCAGGAACAGGGAGGGGCTCGCCACCTAGAATGATATCTAGATCTGGAAATAAGACGGCGCAGGCACATTGACCTGTCCAATTGACCGGAAGGAAGTTATGTGCCCATCCACCCCCACAGACAAAGACACTCCCAGCAGGTGGGCAAACATCAGCATCATATGAAACAGAAATGTTTGAACTGCAGGAAGTTGAATAAATGTTCCCCAAATCAACACGGGAGCCATTTGGGTATGGCGTGGCAAAAACACAGAGCCCGGGTAATATGGGCATGGATTGGACTCGTATGGGAGGAGCTAGGGTGCAATTGTGGGGTGGCTTAAATAGCTCAGACTCTGAGGTATTGGAGATGGTGGAAGCGTTAATGATCACAGCAAGGGGTTTGGGGGGGGTCCAACATTTTGGCAGATCCAGCAATCCTCGGCTATAGAGGGGGCTGTTTGGTTTAGCAACATATGGGTAAGTTCTAGTAAGCTTAGCGTCTGTGGGTCAAGGTCTAGTTCTTCTCTATCCTCAGGCAGATCCAGCAGTCCTCGGCTATTGAGGGGGCTGTATAGGGTCTCTTATTCCCTGAGAGTTCCTGCCTAGTCCCTGTCCAGGCAAGAATCCCTGTTTTAGCATTTGACGAGTGATTATCTCATTGGGGCTGCACATCAGAAGTTTTATCTGAGATAGAATATCATGACCCCACAGGTTAAGGGGTAGCCCTGGTATGATGTAAGGCTTAACTTGACCTGTATTTTCTTCCTCATCCTTCCAAGTAAGGATCTTAGAACTCTGCTTAGGGTGGGAGGTCTGGCCTATTCCTTTTAGATGAGTCATGGAAACTGCGCATGGCCACTCCTTAGGCCAGTGTCACTCAGAGATAATTGTAGCATTGGCCCCAGTATCAATGAGTCCCCTAAAGGGCTTATCATCTAGCCACAGGGTGAGCATAGGCCTATCTTCAGTAACTTGTTGTGCCCAATATATCTCTGAAGGCCCAGGAGGCCCAGAGCGGGGGGAGTACTAGAATGGGCATCTGTATTGGCAGGGAGTAGTAGGAGGTATGCAATCCAGTCCCCCTGATTAATTTTTATGGGCCCAAGAGTGGAATGGGCTAAAAGTGCAAGTTGTCCAGTGAAGCTATTATCTATTATTCCCGGGGCTATTTGGAGACCTTCCAAGAGCATGCCTCCTCTGCCTATTACATATCCTGTCAATTCAGGTGGAAATGGCCCAAAAATATCTGTGGATATGAGTTGAAACCCTAGTTCTGGAATTAATATTGTAGGGGTG
>NW_008354532.1:4229250-4286949 GCF_000622305.1 Nannospalax galili
GTCAAGAGCCTGTATTTCCTTGACTAGTTGCAGATGTTCCCTCTTTTGTTCAAGAATATTACGAAGAGAGGAAACATCTTGGGTAAGGGAAACTTTGGCCCGACGAAGGGGATCTGAGTGTGGTGTTTTTGAAAGGGGGAAGTTATAATTATAAGGTGGTGGCCTAGAGCCTTCAGAAGGTTCTTTTAGTTCTGAATTTTGGTAAGGAGCAAGGTTGGGGTAGATTCCCTCCTGTGTGGGGGAGTCCCTATTAATGTTGGTCTGTTTGGGTTCAAGGACTGGGAAGTTGTTCTTCTCTTCTACTACTTGTGATTCGGGTGGGCTCTCGCTCCCGGGGGGCAGTTCCTCGCATGGAGTTGTTACGCATGCTCCGTCCTTGAGGACTTCCTCTCCCCTTTTAATGATTTCCCGAATATCTGGGTCTAAGGTATGGGTTTCAAGGATTTCTCGGATAAGGTTCCAATAAGAAAAGGCAGTTACAGGAACCTTCTCAGGTCCAAAGGTCCAATAATAATCCTGAAGTGCATCACCTACTCTTTTCCATCTTTTTTGGTCGATTGTCCCTTCCAGGGGGAACCAAGGGCATGTATCATGAATAAAGGAGAAAAATTGTTTAAGATCTTTTCCTGAAAACTTAATCCCTTGTGCTCTGAGGGACTCCTTGAGTCCCTGAGAATCCAAAGAGTTGCCCATGCTGTCTGAGAATCGCCCTTGTGTGAGCCTCGCCAGTCAGTATAAGTGTTGACACACACCCGACAGACCCGGTTGCCTATTAGTAACCGTAGATCTTCGGTGGACGGCTTAGAAGGAACAAGTACACCGCTCCTCCTACTCCAAGCAAGCTGGCAATTTCTCAGGAGCTGGGGTCCCTCCCTATTGTGGGACTGAGAATCTCAAGCACTAACAATGCCTATCTATTGGGTGCATCAACCTTACCTTCTCTTCTACCAATCTGTCTCACGGCGGTCGTTCCGTGGCAATCTCGGGGGTTCGTGGGCGGTGCCTGTGCAGGCTCTCTGTGGTTGACGTTCCTCTCAGTTGTCTTCCTTGAGCCCCACGTTGGGCGCCAGAGATACCCTGACCCGCAGAGCAACAGCGTGGGGCACCGGACTGAACCTGGAGGAATGAATAGACAGGGGGCACGAAGAAATGGAGACAAGACAGTATTCTGATCAAGTCTCATTTATTGAGCAATCACACAGTGTTAATATAGTAAAGCGGAGGGTGGGGGAAGGTAAAGGGCGGAGAGAAGGCAGGGGGAGTGGAAGGCGGCAAGGCCCTGCTGGGGAATTTCTACTACAGTCATGAGCCCTGGTGGTTTCACAAGATAAGGAAGTAAAATGTAGAAAAAAATCAGGGCAAGAAAAACATGTTTTTACAAGGCCACCTGGTTGTTTCAAACTGGGGCAGGGGTACACTTAAGGCTTGGCCTCCAACACCAAATTCAGGAAGTTTTGTATTACTATTTCAATTTCCTTGTTTGTTATAGGTCTATTCAAGCTGTTGGTCTCTTCTTGGTTTAACTTTGGTGGTTCCCATGAATTTACAAATTCATCCATTTCTTTTAGATTTTCAAATTTAATAGAGTATAGGTTTTCAAAATGGTGGTTTCCATGAATTTAGAAATTATACATTTCTTTTAGATTTTCAAATGTAATAGAGTATAGGTTTTCCAAGTATTCCCTTATAATATTCTGGATTTTTTTTTTTTTTTTTTTTTTGTCTATTGTGATGTTTCCCCTTTCATCTCTGATTTTGTTAATTTGGATTTTCTCTTTCTTTCTCATGGTTAACCAGTATAAGGGTCTATCTATCTTGTTTAACTTTTCAAATAACCAGCTCTTAGATTCATTGGGTCTGTATTGTTTTCTTTGTTTCTATTTCATTAATTTCTACTCTGATTTTTGTTATTTCTTCTCATCTATTAGGTTTGGGTTTGGTTTGTTCTTGCCTTTTCAGAGTCTTAAGTTGTACTGTTAAGTCATTTATATGTGCTCTTTCTGATTTTTTAATGTAGGCACTTAGAAATTTCTTACTGTATGCTAAAAACAGGTTCTTCCATTTACAAACAAGTGTACTGTATGCCACTAATCAAAGAAACTTATTTTTGAAGCAGATGGAGGCTATTTCAGAGTTCCATAATTGGTCACACAAAGAATATATGTCTGAGAGATGCCCAGCCCTAGGTGACACATCTACAGTCTAACCTCTACACCTAAGGCTCATGGAACATAACAGAGCAGGGGGTAGAGTGCATCTCTCAGCTCTCAGCATCAAGGCTTCCTTTTACAACAGAGTACAATGCACACAGAAGGCCACAACTGGCTAAGTTTTTGAGAACAAGAGACTGCAAAGTGCATGTCCCTGGAAAGGACACCTATATTAAACCTCACTCATCCATGGCTCAGAGACCATTGCAGAAGAGGGGGCAGAAAGATTGTAAGAGCTGGGGTTGGTCCATGAACATATGAAAACAGAGACTTTCATGCCACTGGAAGCTTGCTCATGTGAACCTATGGCGATGGTGGCATCACACACAAGACCCATGCCAACTCAATCAGGCAAGGGCCAAGCATGGCATGAGAAAAGTGAGAGGTGGGCCCTGGCCCTAGCCTGAGAGCTATTGGCAACTTATTACTGCTGGGTAAGGGAGAATAAATCTTTAAGATCTCTAAATAGGCTGACTAGACTCCAGAATCTGACTTTCTAGGGTCAAACTGATAACTTCCAATCATAGTCTGAGAACCTGTACCTTTATCTTAAACAAATTGCTGTACATAGGAACATAGATACGAGAATAACATGAGCAAGATAGTGAGATAGCAAGTCCCAGCCCTCATACCCACAGAAACTATGATTAACAGCAAGCAACAGTCAAAAACATCTTTGTTGAGTGTTTCAGAATACAAAGGAGAGGTTACAGAACCTTAATAGAACACAGAATTGAGAAAAGACAAATTTATGTTAGATAAGAAAGAAATCATTTTACTTTACCCCCATCACCCCTCCCCTCAAGCCAGCATGGCACAGTGCCAAGAGAGAGTCCATTTTTCTGTGCTGCCTCCCATAGAAAAAAGGAGAGGCAAGTGTGCATTGAATCCCCTTAGCCTTTCAGGGTGCTATCCCCACCCAGAAGTGCTGACAGAATCAGCACATCTAAACTGCCTGGGATCCCTGAGAACAAGCAAAGGGAGGTGGGTCCTCAACCAGGTAAATGTCACAATAGTGGTCCCACGCTTTCTGGCAGCAGACGATCCCAGAATCTTTTTGCTGAACTGATTCTTTACAGGCTTTCTCTACTGAAGCCAGTCTGTAAAGACTAACAAAAGTAACTGCTTCTCTAAACATAGACACCAACACACCTGTGTTTACAGATATCAGGAAGAATCAGGAAAACATGGCAATATCGAAGAAAAAAAATAAAGTTTTAGTAATTGATCCTAAAGAAATGGAAAGGTACAAACTGTAGTTCAAATTCAAGAGAATCATATTAAGGCATCTCACTGAGTAATTGGAGAACACAGATAGCCAGGCTTGCCATTACATGTCTGTAAAAACAGTAGAAGGATCATGAATTCTAGGCCAGCCTTGGCTATGTAGAAAGACCCAAACTGAAAATCATAACAAAACAAATAGGTACAACTAAACAAATTCAGGAAAACAAGACAGAAGTGGAACAACAACAACAACAAAAAGCCATGAAAAAGAATGAAACAGAAATGGGAAATACCCAATGATGGGACTGAAATGTTGCATAAAGAACTTGAACCACAGAGTTATTTAAGAGAAGAAAAATGAGTCAATTAACTCAGGTCATCTAAAATTATCCACTCAGAAGAGCAAAATTAAAAAGCATGAAAAGCCTGGCATGGTGGCCTACACCTGTAATCCCAGCACTCGGGAAGCAGAAGCAGGAGGATCTCTATGAGTTCAAGGCTAGACTGGCCTACATAGTGAGTTCCAGGCCAGCCGGGGCTATGGGGAGACCCTGCCTCAAAAAAATAAAACAAACAAACAAACAAACAAAGCATGAAGAAAGACCGCTGCACTTGCGGGATATCATCAAGCAAATAATGTCTGTTTCATGGGAATAAGAAAAGGAAGAGACATGCTATTCAAAGAAATAATACCAGAAAATTCCTAAATGAGTAGAGGAAAAGGGACATCCAGACTCAAGTACAGAACCCAAGTGAGTTGATCCTAAAGAGTATATTCTAAATACGTTATAATTAAATCATCAAAAGCAAAAGACAAAAATCCTAGAAAGAAGCAAGAGAAAAGTTATAATATGCAAGAATCATCTGACATCGGTCTATCAGGTTTCTCAGTAGAAACCTTAGAGAAGAGAGTGGAGGGCTATATCCAAAACACTGGGAATAAAACCCCGACTGAGAAACCTACAACTGTTTAAATATAAGCCCTAAAAACATACAGCTTCCTTAAGAGAGCATAGTAGAAAAATGCCAAAACCACAGGCAACAAAAGGGTGGGCACAGTGGTGTCCATTTTCAGTCCCATCACTCTGGAGGCAGAGGCAGGCAGATCTCTGTGAGATGGAGGCAAGCCTGGTCTACATAGCAAACTTTAGACCAGCTGGGACTACAGGGAGACCCTATCTCAAAAAAAAAAAAAGAAAGAAAAAAAGAAAGAAAAGAAAAAATAAACAAGCAAATTCAGACCAAACTAAAGTGTGTGTATATATACATATATATGTGTGTGTGTGTGTGTGTGTGTGTGTGTATTTGTGTATGTATATATGTACGCATATACAAGTATATGGAAATAACCAACAACAAGAAAAGACAACTAATGAAATGCTAGAAAATAGTTCCAGATATAAACCCAAGAAAAAATTAGCATCCGAACTATATAAACCACCCAATAGCAAAAATATAAAAATATATATAGCCTAATTAAAAATGAGCAAAAAGAACTTAATGGATGTTCTTCCAAAGAAAACATACAGATAGAGAATGGGTGTATGAAAATGGGAAGTGTAATTAAAGTGCAGTGAGATGTTGCTTCACAGCTGTTAGATTGGCTACTGTCAAAAATGAAAGTTCATAAGTGCTGACAAGGACCCAGAAAATGAAGACTCTACAGTGAAATGGGTGTAGCCATTGTGAAAAGTAGATTGTCCTTTTTAAGAAGTTTAAAACAGAACTCAGATGTGATCTGGAAATTCCATTTCTGAGTATGTATCCAAAAGTCTCCTAATTAGCAACTCAAAAAGACATATCTTCACTCCTGTGTTCATTATTCACAATAAGCAAGATGCAGAAAATACCTAAATGGCCAGTGGCCAATAAACAGATAAAGAAAATGTGGTCTGTATGTACAATGTAGTATTACTTAGCCTTTAAAAAGAATAAAATCCTGACATTTTAACAATATGGATGAACCCAGAGGACATTAGGATGAGTGAGGTAAGACAGATCTGACATCACTAATATGAGGAATCTAAAGCACTCAAACTCATAGGAACAGGGAGTAGGTTGATGGTTTAGCTAAGGGCTGGAATCAGTAACAGGAAAGACATTAATCAAAAGGTATAAATTTCAGTTAATCAGGATGGACAAATTCTAGAGATCCACTGTATAACATAGTGTCCAGTTAACAATACTGTATACTTAAAATTTTGCTAATACAATAGGTCTAATGGAAACTTTCAACCATAAACACACAAAACTGTAGAAATAATAAAACAACTGAAAGAGACTTTTGGACATGATGGAGTGGTTCATGTATGGATTGTGGTGATTTCTCCATGGTGGGCACATTGCATGTGGATGGACCCTCTCATGTCGACCATGCAAAGGAGATCCATTGTCTTTTGGAAAATTCTACATGGTGTGTAGATACATTTTATTATATTGCATAATAAAATTGTGTTCAGCATCATACTAGACCAAAGAAAAATCAGTCTGTTCTCATGGACTTTAGAATCTGGTTGAATCATGAATAAAATATCAAGAACAAATGAATTTTCTAAGGTTGTATATCAAAATGCTTCCTTTATTCATGCAGCGGGAGCTGTCTTTAAAGTTAAGGCACTGAATCCAGGATCACAATACTTTCCTCCAAATAGCATAGGCACCTTAATAAAATGCTCTTATCTACCTTCATGGGTGGTTACAAGTAAAACTACGGATCCAAGTGTTCTGAGTAGAGAAAATGATGGGCAAAATATGGCTCAGACAGTTCACTGTACTAATTTCCAAGGTAGCAGGTTCTGAATACTTAAAATTAAATGTCAGGCTGGGGTGGAGATGAAACACAGCAATTAGATGAGAGAATGATTTGGATAACTTTCTGTTTAAACTAGAAACCTAAAAAATAGACAAATGGACAGGTCACCAGGATGATGGCAGGCAAATATCACTGTAAATGGGAATCTCAGTCACATTGCTGGCACTGCTCTTTGATGATTGAGGTGTTCTCATTAACTTTATCATTATTACTTTGCCTTAAGTGACACAAAAACAAAACAAAACCTACCTCATAGGCTGTGCAGGAGACATTAACACAAATGTCAACAATCAAATCTTTTAGTCTCCACCAAGGTTTCATGAATAAAGTAGTCTATATGAAAAGTTTTGGGTAGAGAAGTAAAATGTTGAGCCACAAAGCAACAGAAAACCACAAAAAAAATCACAATACATTTGCAAGACAAATAAAATTACAATTGCCAGTAGTGCTGATAATTAGATACAGACAGCAAATAAATTTCAGCTGTCAGTCACTTAATAGAAATTATTAAATAGCTCCAAATGCAAAGAACACTGAGTTTGTAGAGGAGAGGAGGAAGAGGGATTGTTTAATTATATAAAAGAGTTAACTGTGTATTTTACATCAGAAAAAGAAATTCTGATTTTGTTCTCTCTTAGTTGTAAATTGTGGTATGTGTGCGCTTTGAATTTGGGGGTCACAGAAGGGAAAATGTACAAAAATCACTGCTATCGCATGTCAGTGGTCACAGGGAGATGATGTAAATTAGTAGGGGAAATGGGAAACCCAGATTAATGTCCTTTGGGAAAACTAATGAACTGATGAGTTATTTCAGGAAACTAGAACCTAAAAACTGAACCCAAATGTGAGATATACTTCATTCCCAAGATTCTTTGGAAAACCGTTTCTCTGGAAACAAAATTTCTAAGAAAACTCAATTATGTCTGTGGATAGCGTATCCTTTTATATTTTGTCTTTTGAGACATTTTTCGTCTTCTTACCAACCTGTGATCCTTGCTCTTTTTCTCTTTTAATCAAATATTTATGTGGGAGGCTGGGAGGGAGATGTGCTCGTGAGGTCTGGGGGGTGGGGGTATGTGGTTGGAAGCAGGGAGTGAAAGGGCGATATGATCAAGATATGTCGTATACATGTATGAAATTTTCAAAGAATAAATTAAAACTATTTTAAAAGAAAAAGAAGAGAAATATTAAATACAATCAATTTGATCATATTTGTACTATTGCTGCTTTCAGATTTGTGGCAGAATTTAATAAACTATTCAGGAATTGAAAAAAGACTGAAACAAGTAAATTAAAAATCCTTTGCAAATCTCTACTAACTTAAAAGGAGAACTTGTATTTCATTGACTGTAGTTTATGCAAATAGGATCAGAGGAATTAACATATTGGAAAGAGCTGACATTTGTCCTGATACATTGAATCGTTAGCATGACAGAATCACTTAAGCTGGATTCACTAACACCAGGTTTCCTCTCATTATTGACCCCTACAGAGCAGGCTCTGACAAGTAGAACTGCTGCAAAGTTCATTAATAATGTGGAATAAATCAATTGTTCAGGAAATACTGAAAACAGATGACACTGAACTCGTCCATTTTGCAAGTTCAGCACAACCATCTCCACCAAGGACACAGCATAAGCGTCCTTTTCTGACCTGCCTGTAGTCTCTAATCTGAGACAGTTCCTTTCCCAAGCATCCTTCAGGTGACACTTCTGGAATCCCCTATGAACAGAGTAGGTTGATTATCAGTCAAATAGAAACAGCTTCAAGCCTAGAAAGAAGAGGCTTTTAAAAGATTACATGTTTTTATTTATTTATTTTTCTTTTTAGAGAACAATGGCCAAGAAAAAGAAAAACATATTTTAAAAGATTTACAAGCAAAAAGATGGTGGTGGCCATGATTCTGGGTGTATGTTGTGGGATTTCTCACATTTATGGTTGACATTTCAAAGATAATACCCATGTGGCCCTAACTAACAACGATTCCACTTGTGGGGATCAAACAGTTTTGCAGGTATAGCAAAAAGCCAAGATCATAGACTTACTTTTTTTTTACAGGGTCAGCAATGTGTAGGATATAAAGAATTGCCAGACCCTGAGGCTACAATGTGTTTTAAGTGAAATCTTCACTTTTATATTTGCATCCCTTCCACATCCTTCAAATAGTTAGTTTAAATAATTTTTCTGCCTATAGACTTCAGTTTAAATATGTCCATGGTCCTAGAAATTGTTAGCTTTGTATGTGACCAAGTTATACAATATAATCAGATATATTGGTTTATGCCATGGGGAAAGATCTGGAAAAAGGAAATCCAGAGAATCCCAAAGCAAGGTGATTTTAGCCAATAGATTCCACTTCTTAACCACCGAATTTTAAATTGAAGCTCCTTTCCTCGATTGATTTTTTTCTCCTCTTCAGGACTGCTTAATAGAAATGTTAATGAGCGGTGTAATAAGCAAAAAGAGGGTAGAATGAAAAAACAGCAAGAGAATCAACAACAGAAGCCATGAACTGATAGCTGCCTTGATCTCCTGAGAACTAATGATCTGAAAGTTGACATCCTTTGTCCCTCTATACCTTGTTTCTTTTTATTACCTTTACCCATAGATATATTTCTACAAAGTAAGGGCAGAGTGAGAAAGAAATTTCCAACATTACTGACAAAATTTGTCAAGATAAATCAACAATGAACACATTAGGTGGCTATGTATTTTTTCAACCTGTGGATCATAGCCCAAAAGCTTTCAATGGTATTGTCTGGATCTTGGTCTTCTATAGCATGACATTACCATAATTATGGTTAATTTTAATTGCTGACTTAATTGGATTAAGAAATGCCTAAGTCATAATGAGGCAAACCTTTGGGTTGTAATGGGCAAAACCTTGAGGGTCTTTCAAGAAAAATTTATCTGAAGAGGCAAGGCTCACCCTGAACATGAACAGCACCATCCCATGGACTGGGATTTTGGACTGAGTAAAAGGGAAAATCTGGGCATGAGCATTCCCTTTCTCTCCTTCATGGTTGGCACCACAGACTGAGCCATTCCTTCCACTGCCAAGTCTACCATGATGGACTGTATTTCTCTGAACTGTGAGCCCAAATAAAGCATTCTTCCCTTAATTTTTTTGCTATTAATATTTTTGCAGTGGGTATAGATAGATTGGCAAGATTCCTAAATTTCTTTGGTAGATAGGGGCATTTCAACAAGTGTTACTCTGTCTTTAAAAAAAAAAATACAGGCTCACTATAAATATCTCATATGCCCAGAACTTCCAAAAAGCAGTTAATGGAAGAATCAGGATGCCTGAGAGTGAAGAGTTCTCTGGTAGTTGCCTTCCCTGGTCTGTAAAAGTGACTCCTGATTCCTCCAGTCTCTTCAGAGGATCATTCTAGATTATGAATTCCCTATTATCCCTTATTTTTGCACCCTAATGAATTCTTGTCTAACCCTAATCATAGTATATAATTATTTTATTTATTTATTTATTTATTTATGCTTTTTTTTAGCTCTCACCTTATTTGACTACACTCCATAAAGGCAGAAATTTCATTAATATTTTCTTCATTGTGATTGACAACAGCATCAGTATTTGTTAAATGAGTGAATAAATGAGAATGAGAGGACCTGGCCTTTGTCCAGCTGATCACTATTGTTTTCCTGTTTCTTAGAATATGAAATTAAAAACTCATCTGTGGGCTGGAGAGATGGCTCAATAGTTAAGAGCATGGACTGCCCTTACAGAGAACCTGAATTCAGTTCCCAACACCCACGTCATGTGGTTCACAACTGCCTGTAACTTCAGCTCCAGTGGCATCCAACGCCTCTGGCCTCTACGCGCACTCACATTCACAAACCCACCAACAGACACAGACATGTATGCATAATAAAAATAAATTAAGATAAAATAAAAGTGCATTTGAATTATTTTAAAAGTTTATTGAGAATTTCATACTGACATATAAGTATATAAGGTGTTTTGATCAAATCTATGCCCACTCCCTCCCCTCCAACTCCTCCCATATCTCCCCACCACTTTTTTTTTTTTTTTTGATAACTTCGTGTACTCTTTCTTCTAATTCTTTTTTTTCCCCCATGGGGTTTTTTGCTACTCTAACATTTCCACCTCTGAAGGGGTAACCCTAAAATCTTTTAAGGATTAGATAAGATCTCCCAAATACTTTTGACGTTTTTGGCCTTTGGAACAGAGTATGTTGCTAACAGGCCCAAGGACATTGTGAGTTTTAGCCAAGAAACTGGTTACTTTTCTTTGGGGTCTTTTTACCCTAACTGCCTAGCCAATTCCTACCTCCTATTCTTATCACACCATCCTCTGAAGAGGTTACCCAGCTTGTGGATGGGGAATCGGGATGCAGATCACTCTGGTTTCTTCCATGCTGAACAGGGATGCAGGTGAGGCAATTGGAGTGCCCCTTCAGTGGGTCTATCTAAAAGACTCCCAAATTGTATAAGTCTTATCTCTAAGAGGAAAAGAAAGTCCTTGAATCGTGACTAGGAGATGTGAAGAAGAAGTAAAGGCAAGAGTAATTAGCATTACAAGTTCTAGACAGGGAACTAGAAAAAAATCAGAACAAAGCAATTTTCAAATGTTCATAGGAGAGTCCATTGGAATTTCTTGATGAGAGCTTCCAGAAGCATCCCTCTATTGGGTTCCTCCTCATTTTTCTTTTGTCTGCCAAAGCTGGTCTCAAGAGTAATAGATTCAGGATTTGCTTTTAGGCATTTTGATAGCTGTTAGAGTGGTTAGAATCAGTATCAGTTCCCTCTCAAAGTCTTCTAGGTAGGGAAAGAAAACAAATTTGGCCATCATCTTAGAACAATAGCGGGTTGTCTCCCTTAGCTACAGGTGGACACTACAGTATTGGGGGCCAAGATATGAAGTCTTACATCTGAGCAGCACTTTCTGATTCAGAACAAAATCATTAATGAGAAATAATTATGTAAATAACTTTTTATATGAACTTAAGCCTCATGTCTGAGACGTGTAATCCCTTGAACTCTTAAAGAAATATACTGATGATTTTACTCGTTGGTTATACTTTCTTTTTGGATGTTTAAGACCATACAGTTGGCCCAAATATACCAATTTATATTTACGCTTAAGGTCATTTGAAGATCTGTTCCTCAGGGGTCACATGGGCTTTGGGAGAGCCCCTGGCTCCTTTCTTTTACCATTTCCATCTATGTCAAAGGTCCTGCTCGACCATAGCTGACTTCACTTGGAAGCATGGAGGAAGGATAGTGAAGCCATTAAAGGCTAAGGCTAACAACCAAAACAAGTGCATTTGAATTTTAATTTTTTTATTACTATCTCAAACTAAGGCAGTCCAATCAGCAATAAATCCTATGTAAAAGAATGTGAACAAAGAATATTTTAGCAACTTCTGTTTACGTGTAAACATCACCAATATGGAGAAAATGAGATTGTCAACCTTTATTAAGAAAACAAAATACACCTTGAATTTCTACTGAAATTTATCCTTCATATCCTGTGCGCAATACCAGAGCATTCAGATGGGAGAGGATCGCTTCGGAAATCAGTCACACTATCTTCCAGTTTCCATTTGTTCATTTATTTAACAAATATTTATTTCGATCTCCAGTTACATGCTCCAAACTAGGCTAACCATTGCAGTTATAAAAAAAAAAAAAACAAGAGATACAAAGTTTAAGACCATCTTATACACAACAATAATTATATACAATGTAGGATATGTCACCACAGGGACTGTCCTTTGAAACTTCTAAGGATGGGTCCACTAAGGCTTATTAAAATATCAAAGTGGGGGCTGGAGAGATGACTCAGCACTTAAGAGCACTGACTGCTCTTGCAGAAGACCCAGGTTCAGTTCCCAGCATCTACATGGCAGCTAAACACCATCCATAACTCCAGTTCCAGGGAATCTGATGCCTTCTTCTGACCTTCACAGGCATTGCATGACACAAGTACACTTACATATCACATAATCAATATACTCATACACATAAAATAAAAATAAAAAAAATAAAACTGTGGCTTCTAATAGAAACTCCAGTCTCCCAAGTAACTAAAGTAAAGAAATCCCAAGGTGTGCATACATGCTTTACTTTAAAAGTGGGATGTCTTCCACAGGTTGGTGTTTTGAACATTTGTTCTTAAGCTTCTGGCTTTATGTTGTGGCCTCTAGAGCTTTTACAAGGTAGACCATGTGGCTAGGACACCTGCTAAGGGTGGGATTTGAAGGTCATTCCTGTCCCTGGTTCTGGCCTGCTTTCTCTGCTTCCTAGTCCAACATGATATGAGGAGTCTCCACCACACTCTCTTGTCCCCATGAACACTGTTGTGCTTTGCCTGCTCTGATGGACTCCAACCCTCTCAAACCACACACACACACAAAAAAAAAAAAAAAAAAAAAAAAAAAAAAAAACAACACTTTTCCGCCCTTATTTTTTTTTTGTCAGGTATTTTATCACTATGACAGAAAAGTATCTAATAAACGTATGTTCTAGATAAGCAGAACTCCATGCCTCATTTTAAAAGAGAAAATAGTAATACCCTTATTATTGTTATTTTTGTCTTACACACACAGACTAAAATATTTCTGTCCCTGTTTTTATTAATGCTTGAACTTAGATAGAACAGAAACATTGGTCAAGATAGCTAACTAATTTAAAGTCCATGACCTTCTGATGACAGACCAAGCCAAGCAATGCTATTAATTCAAGCACCTTGTGCTAATTAGCAAAAAGCAATCACCACACAGTCCACACTATAAGTCACCAATTTCTTCATGTTAATAGTCTACAGCTCTTTGAGTTCCCATCAGATTTTATTTAAAAGGTACCTATGTGACGCTAAGCATATGTCATAAACTGTCCCAATGACTTTTTTTTTTTTTTTTTTGGTCTTTTTGAGACACAGTCTCCCTGTAGCCCCAGCTGTCCTGGAACTCACTATGTAGACCAGGCTGGCCTTGAACTCACAAAGATTGACCTGCCTCTGCCTCCCAAGTGCTGGGCTCCAATGATGACTTTTTTTAAAGCTTTTATAATTTTATTAAAATTTTAAATAAAAAGAAATCCTCAGGGCAGGTGAGCTGGTAATCCTGGCAGCTGCCTTGAGGAGGTGAATGGTAGGAAGAAAGAAAACCATAGACCCTGCTTGGGAGGTCAGACACATGGCTGACTGGCAGCCACATGACTGGGAGAAGGAAGCTTTAAAGAAAAAGTAAAGAAATGCAAGATGCTAGGGGCAGCCCAAAGCCTTACAGAAAGCATGTTTAGTAAGAAAGGCATGAAGAAGAAAAAGGGAAACTACAGTTCCCTGTAGCTGGGAAGTTCTATGCCCATATGCAGGATTACTGGAAGGAAAAACTTGCTCTCATTAAGGCACTAGGTGTTTCACCCACCTATTTAGCATAACCCTCCTTCCTAGAGGTGGTCCTATGACCAGATGACTGATCACTTAAACTTACATAAAATGGAGGCACTCAGGGCGTTACATTCCCCACTGGCTCTAGGACATAAGTCAAATCTTTGACTTGTTTTTGATTTTGAAGTTATTTACTCTACCTTACATCCTATGAAGCAGACCATATCAATTACATCCATGTTTTCCAGAAGAGGAAACTGAAAAAGCTATTTTATCTTATTTCTACTTAAAATTTTTGAGAATTTCATATGAGTACTGTGTGAACATCATTTCTACCCCTCTTCTTCTCCCCCTCCAACTCCTCCCACATTTCCTCCATTCCTCTCAATAACCTGACCTCTTTTAAAATTATTAGTTGTATACATATACATTTGTATATATTCCTAATTTAATGGCCTCTTCATAGATTATACATACATATATATATATATATGTATGTATGTATATATATACTGAGTCCATTTAGTGTGGCTTATATGTATGTGTGTTTAGAGCTGACCACTTGGGACTGGGCAGCCTATCAGAGAACTCATCCCCTAAGAAAAGCCAATTCTTTCTGCCTCAATAGCCATTGATTGCCAAAGCTCATCATCTAGAGGTATGATCTTGTGAAATTTCCCCCATTCATATCAACCAGTTGGCATATCAACTGGTGTCTATACGTAAATCTTGTTTAGGCAACCATGTTGTTGAGATTTCATGGGTACAGCTTCTCTTTCATGTGTGGAAGACGTGATCTAGCAGCGGGCACTCTGGTCCTCTGGCTCTTAGCAATTTTTCTGCCCCTCTCCCACAATGTTCTCTGAGCCCTGGGTATAGGGGTTGCATTTGGATGTATGATTGAGGATGGGCACACCTCAGTCACTTATTCTCTAAGTTTTGACCAGTTGTTGTTCTCTGTAATTGTCTCCATTGTTCTCTGTAATTGTTGTAAAAAAAGCTTCTTTGATGAGGGATGAGAGCTACACTTACCTGTGGGTTTAAGGATAAGGTTTTAGAATACAATTAGAAATTGTATTGATCTAGGGAAATTCATAGTATGTTCTCCTCTAGGGTCTATGACCTCCCCAGCCTCGGGAATTTGGCTAGGTTTATAGTACCAGCCATGAAGTCCCTTCTAGTAAATGGACCTTGAGTCCAATGAGACAGTTGTTGGTTACCTCCAAGATAAAAGTATCACTATTGCACCAATTGGGATATTGTGCTTCATAGGCTTTGCAGTTGGGTAGGAGTATTGTCCTGGTTTGATTCTCCATTGCTGTGACAAAATACTGTGACCACTACCAACATGGGAAGGAAAGGGTTTATTTGGCTTACATTTCCAAGGTCACAGTTCATCAGGGAGCCCAAGGTAAGAACTCAGGGCAGGAACCTGGAGGCAGGAGCTGGAGCACAGGCCATGAAGGAATGCTGCTTACTGGCTTGCTCCCCTGGCCCCTGCTCAACCTGCTTTCTTATGCAACACAGTCCCACCTGCCCAGGGGTGGCACCACCCACAGTGGGCTGGGCCTTCCCACATGACTCAACAATCAAGAAGATGCCCCACAAACATGGCCACAGACATGGTCAAGTTGACGCTAAAACTATCCAGCACAAGTATCAATTACTTCTCACTCTTGGCAGCTTGTGTAGCACCTGATGATACTATGAAAGCTAGTTCTCAGGGAGGAGACTTCCAGGTCAGTTCCAAGTCCTGTGTCCGAAGGGTGTGGTATCTTTAGCAATAGGGTCTTACATTAAAGTTCTGGGAGACAACCAAGGACAATGTCAATAGCCTGTATTGCCCTGGGAGTCTCTGACTACCCTGACCAACAACTTGAAGGGAGGTTTCTGATGCCAGGCACTGGGGGTTTTGTTAGATAATCTATGGTTTGAGGGAGGGGACATTATCATCCACTGTGATGTCTAGTATGTGGTGCAGTAAAGATTTCAATCCAGGCAGATCCACCTTTTTGGAACAACTCCATGGAGAACCACACAGATCCTAGTTTATGTGAATGTCATCATGTTAAGCAGGTACTAGCCATGACTCTAGGTGTATCTGACTCCAAATCCAGTACTCTTTCCATTGAAAAGACTCAGAATCAAATAAGTCTTTATAGCATAATCAAATACAGTGACAAATGACTCTCCAAGGCAGCATTATAGATCAACATTTCAATTCTATTAGGTCTTGAATGCTTAAGACTCAGATGGTTCTTAATTCAGGAATATGATTTCAGCCTGCTCTCTTTAGCTCCGTACCTGTGTGGTTTTCAATTTAAAAATTCCATCAAGCCTTATTAAATTCATTAAGTACTCAGGAAAACAATTCTAACATATTTCAAAGTGCTAACCAAAAATCTTCAGTCTTCTTCATAGTAGAATAATCAAAGAATAGCTTTTAAATGGTTTTCTCAGATAATCAGTGTTAGTAAACATTTTATACCTTTATCATTCATTCATGCAGAGTTACCCAGTTTCCATGCTGTGCCAGATAACATTTGAACATGCTCTATTTCAATAACTGTAAATTTAGCTAGAAAATTCTATAATTATGCAGCCACAATATATTTGAGGTGACTTTTACCATCTAATTATATTCTTTTCAGTGGTTCATCTTTCTTTGCTCTATTGATTACTTTCGTTAGCATCTTTCCAACAAATTGCTAATACCTGTTGGAGACAGTAAACACTGCACTCTGGGGATCAGCTACTTCTCCGCATAATTGAAAAGCAAGTTGTACAGAATGATACAGTGGAGGATGAGTCACATGATGGGTTCATGGCCAAGGTAGAGCATGGTCAAGGTAGAGCATGGTGGCAGTGTCTTTCATAAGGATCACAGCCTTAGGGCCCATTTCCCTCATGCACTGCAACTATCTTGATCAGGTAAAGACCCCTTCACTCAAACACTGCCTGGAATTTTTCTCAGAAAGTCTTGACCCTCCATCCCACTGTACCCCTAAGCACAATAAATTATATAAAGAAATGATAACTTCTGCCTGATGAAAAGGAATACTGTAAAATAAGAAAATGTTTGTAAAACTTTAGAAATCAGGAGGAGATAGCTTCAATACTTTGTCTAGCTCACCTCGATAGCAACAGAATAGCAGTAGTCCGTGTATACAGTGTGCTTACAATGTAGACAATATTCAGTGCAGTCCATATATTTGACTTCATTAAATATTTAAGTCTTATCAGGGAAACTAACTTTATTCTATATTTTAAAATGGAATAAAAAGAAAAATCTAGAGGAAACCTCAGAATTTTTATTAGCATATTTTAATGACATATAACAATAGTTTTGATTATGTCATTTTCATACATGTACATAATGTATTTTGATCATATTCACCCTCCACTCTTGTCCCGCTTCCACTCCTACTGATCCCTTTACTAGTCTCCCTTAATGCTGTGTGTGTATGTATGTGTGTGTGTGTGTGTGTGTGTGTGTGTGCCTGTGTCTATGTCTGTGCAGCCATGTGAGGAGCCCAGATGTTGACATCAGGTGTCTTCCTCTATCAATCCCAATGAGTTTCATTAGTTTTGCTTACAGCAATTTGAATGAGAGGTTATTTGTAAAAGTATGGGTGTCTTATCAGTAGCTATACTACTGAAGAAAATGTCTCTCTTCCCCCCAATAATCACTAAAAGTTTATAGATCATAGGGAAAGCCTATAGATTATCATCTGTGCCAGGATGTTGATAGGCCCAATCTTGTCAAGACTTGTGTGGGGAATTACAGCTTCTATGAGTTCAAGACTGCCATGGTTATGTCACACATGAAAGACCAGTGTTCCACAACTCCATCCCATCTTCTGGCCCTCCTTTTAATTTTTACATTCTTTCTATCCTCTCCTCTGTGATGTTCATGAACCTGAGATGTTCATGTCCCTTTTATGGCTAAGCATTCAACAGACACTTAGTCTCAGCAATTTGACCAGTTATGAGTCTCTGTAATTACTGATGCCCACAGTGTGGAAAAAAACTTCTCTGACCAAAGCTGAAAGAGCTCTAATCTGTGAGAACAAATATAAATATCTAGGAGGCCATTTGGCAGGTATATATACATATCATGCCCATTCAACAAAACAAAGCTTGTAGCTTCTCTACTAGAATTATACCACTTCAGTCATGGGCGTTTAACCAGGTTTACAATTCCAGATATGAATTCTCCCCTATGGTGTGGGCCTCAATGCTATTACCCCCATTGCATACTCACCACTATTGCACCAGGAGGTGCATGTTGCCTGGTTGGTCAGTAGTGTAACACACAGGTTCCACAGCTAAGTAAGACTGTGGATGGTAATTCTCTTCTAGCAGTCTGTGTAACATCTTCTGAGTGCTGCTCAGCAGAGAGGAAGCTTCCATCTTAGGTCCAGCTTCATAGTTCTATGTTCTGTGACCAGAGTGTGTGGGGTCTTCAGCAAGAGGATCTTACCTACCATATAGTTCTTGTGGGCAGCCAATTGTGATCTTATTTATTGTTTAAGTTAATATATTGACACCTCCAGCTATTAAAGTTCAGAATTTAAAAAAATAATTAACAATTCATGAAAATGTACCATGTGTTCACACTCTACCTTATAGGCATGAATACACTTAATCTTCTCATTTCTTTATACAGTTTACATATAAGGAAATTGAGGCACAGTTAACAGTGGAGCTAAGATTTAAACTCAGGCAGTTGAGATTCTAGGCATGTATTCTTAACTACAGCTAGTTGTCTGGTACTGAGAAATATATAACATATTAGAGCTTACTAGATTATCATTTCTGTAATCTAAAAAACTAACTCATGTTAATATTAGATCTATGGAAGAGCACTGTCATAAAACCATGTCGTTGTGGGGCTGGAGAAATGGCTCAGTGGTTAAGAGCATTGGCTTTTTCCTGAATCCATCACTCTAGAGTCCAGCCTTGGAAGACAAAAGGAAAATGAGGAGGAACCCAATAGAGGGATGCTTCTGGAAGCTCTCATCAAGAAATTCCAATGGACTCTCACATGAACCTTTGAAAACTGCCCTGTTCTGACTTTTTTCTAGTTCCCTGTCTAGAACTTGTAATGCTAATTACTCTTGCCTTTACTTCTCCTTCACATCTCCTAGTCACGATTCAAGGACTTTCTTTTCCTCTTAGAGATAAGACTTATGCAGTTTGGGAGTCTTTTAGATAGACCCACTGAAGGGGTACTCCAATTGCCTCACCCTGCATCCCTGTTCAGCATGGAAGAAACCAGAGCCATCTGCATCCCGATTCCCCAACCACAAGCTGGGTAACCTCTTCAGAGGATGGTGTGATAAGAATAGGAGGTAGGAATTGGCTAGGCAGTTAGGGTAAAAAGACCCCAAAGAAAAGTAACCAGTTTCTTGGCTAAAACTCACAATGTCCTTGGGCCTGTTAGCAACATACTCTGTTCCAAAGGCCAAAAATGTCAAACATATTTGGGACTCATATCTAATCCTTAAAAGATTTTAGGGTTACCTCTTCAGGGGGGAATGTTAGAGTAGCCAAAAGCCCCATAAAAATAAATAAATAAATCAAAGAAGAAGAAACAGTACATGAAGTTATCAGAAAAAAGTGATGGGGAGATATGGGAGGAGTTAGAGGGCTTAGATTTGATCAAAACACCTTATATGTGTGTATAAATTCTCAGTAAATTATTTATTTTTTTTTAAAAAAGAGCATTGGCTGCTTTCACAGAGGACCTAGGTTCAATTCCCAGCACCCACATGGTAGCTAACAACCATCCATAACTCCAGTTCCAGGGGAATCTGACACCTTCCTCTGACCTCCCTGGGCATTGCACAACATGGATGCACTTACACACATGTAGGCAATACATTCATACACATAAAATAAAAATAAATAAACATTTTTTTAAAAAACGCTGTCATTGTTTAATGAGCATCCCGAGCTAGCCTGTTTGTCATGAGAGATATGTGGTTCAACTTCTCAATCTTTGCAAGCAACAGGTAGTCATGTGACCAGAAAAGCCTACCAGCTATCTACATGTGCCTGCATGAGTCTAGCTGAGACCAGTTGAGCCTAGCCCAAGTCAACAGAACATCAAAACTGACCTGCACACTCAAGATCAATAATAATGATTGAATATTGTTTTAAACATTGAATATGGAAATGTTTTGTTGTACAGAAATACTTATCTGATACAGGCAACCTTGAAAAAATTGTTTTGTTGGATTTGTTGCTATTGAAGAAAGACAGAAGCAAACTGCTTTAACCCAAAATGTAATTTTAAATGACCAAGATAAGTCAGGCATGGTGATGCATGCCTTTAATCCTAGCACTTAGAAGGCAAAGATAAACTGATCCCTGTGAGATCAAGGCCAGCCTGGTCTACATAGTGAGTTCCAGACCACGTAGGCATGCAGGAAGGTCCTGTGTCAAATAAGCAAACTAATAAAAACAAAACAAAACAAAAACCCAAGATATCATCTTGGATCCACAGACAAATAAGAGATGATATACTCAGAAACTGTAATATGTTCAAAACTCTGCTCACTGTGGCAACATGGGTTAAATGAAATATGCAATGCACAGAAAGACAAAGACTGAATGTTCCCACTCATTTGCAGGCCCTAGAAGAAGTAGAAAGTAGAACAGAGATTGCCAGAGCCTGAGAGTGGGACAAGAGACAGCGAGGAGTGACAAGTATTGGTTAGTGGGTACAAAGATACAGATACAGAAATTTCTAGTGCTCTATAGCATAATAGGATAGTTACAGATAACAGGAACTTACTGCATATTTTAAAGTAACTAAAAGAAAATATTTCAGGTGTTCCTAGCCCACAGAAACAGTAAGTGTGTGCTGAGTATCCTAATTTCATCATTACACCTTGTACACATGTGTGCTGATAGCTTCAGTGTCAACTTGACACACCTGGGTAGAGGGCGCCTCAACTGGGGAACTGCCTCCATTGGACTGGCCTGTGGTCATGTCTGCGGGGTATTTTCTTGATTACTGAGTGATGTGGGAGGGTCCAGTCCACTGTGGGTGGTACCACCCTGGGCAGGTGGGCCTGTGTTGCATAAGAAAGGGGGCTGAGCAGGGGCCAGGAGCAAGCCAGTAAGCAGCATTGCTCCATGGCCTGTGCTCCAGCTCCCGCTTCCAAGTTCCTTCTCTGAATTCCTATCTTGGGCTTCCTCCACAATGAACTGTGACCCAGGAGATGTAAGTGAAATAAACCCTTTCCTCCCTAAGTTGGTGTTGGTCAGAGTGTTTTGTCACAATTGAAGGCAAACTAGAACATAAATTGGTACCAGGATCATGGGGTATTGCTGTGACAGACCTGACCTTCATGTTTTGGAGAGGGTTGTAGAAGTATTTGGAACTTTGGGCTAGAAAAGCCATTAAGTGCTTAGAGTTTGTTGCTGTAGAGCTTGGAATAGTTATGCTGAAAGAGTTGTGGACAATGACGACATGACTTGTGAAGCTTCAAAGGGAAGCAAAGACTATCAGTGTTGGTGTGATATCTTGAATTGAGAATCTGTGGGTTCTGGTCTGCTGAGGCTGACGAATCAGCTGTGATTAAGAGACCAGAACCACTGACATGAATCCTTTGCTTTATTAGACAATTGATACTGGTTAGCTGGGACTGAAAAAAAATCAGCTGTAAATAAGAAGAGACCAGCATCGCTGTGGCAAAATTTTTTGGGAAGTATTTCCTCAGGGTCAGCACACAGAAGCTATGATCCATAGGGTGCCCAAGCCTCCATCTCAAGCTAGAAGGAAGACTTGGTAATATGGAAGAATCACCTGCATGGTTCTGGTGTTGAAAGCATGAAGGAGTCACAGAGAGCAGCTGAGGCTTGATACCCTGAGGGGCCAGGAAAGGACACTGGTAAAAGTGCAGCCTCAGCTACAGTGAAGATCCCAGGATTGAAGGGGTCACAGAGAGAATCTGAGGCTTTTTACCCTGAGAAGCCAGAAGACGCTATTGCTGAGGGTGCAGCCTCAGTTTCAGTGGAGACCCCAGCTTTTTGGAGATGCCAGGACCATGGGACAACCACCAAGGGCAGCATCAGGTATGGAATGGAACCTGCCTGGGTCTGTGAGATGAGCTATGTGTGCTGTGGATGGCAGAGTCAGAGAAGTGGAGCTGCCAAAACCCTTTGGAGCCCAGAAGATCATGAGTGAATCCTGAATGCACAGCCTTGAGCTACTTTGTTGGACTTAGGTTTTGCTTAGGTGTGCCCGATTCTTCCCTTTGAAATAAGACAGTACTTGCTTTGAATTTTACAGGAGCCCACAATTAAGAGACTTAAGACTGTGGGCCTTTAAATGCTTTTTAAGGACTGTAGGACTTTTAAGGTTTTACTGTCTTATATTGTGATATTGTTAACATCATATCTTGGGGACAAGACATAGTAAGGTTGTGGTTTAATAGTGGTATGTTTTGTGTCAAGCTGACAAGAGGTCAATTGTGCTGGATAGTTTAGTTGTCAACTTGACACACCTGGGTAGAGGGAGCCTCAATTGGGGAATTGGACTGGACTGTGGCCATGTCTGTAGGGTATTTTCTTGATTGTTGAGTGATGTGGGAGGGCCTAGAGGGTGGTGCCACCCCTGGGCAGGTTGTCCTGTATTATATCCAAGGCCTGTGCTTCAGCTCCTGCCTCCAAGTTCTTGCTCTGAGTTCCTACCTTGGACCTCTTCAGTGATGAACTGTGACTGTGGAGATGTAAGTGAAATAAACCCTTTCCTCCCCAAGTTGATATGTCAGGGTGTTTTGTCATGGTAATTGAAGGCAAACTAGAACAACACGTATCAAAACATCACACTGTACTGCGTAAGTATGGACAATTATCATCTATTGTTAAAAGAATTTTTTAAAAACCCACTTGGATCCACAATCTCAGAATTATTCATTCATCCATCCATCCATTCTTTCATCAAATGTTTAGGAATCTATTATGCACCCAATATTATCCTATACTCTAGAAATGCAGACAATAGCAAGACATTCCTTGGTCTAAAAGCGTTTTTAACAGAGGTGGATCTCTGAGGAAATGAATTAAGCATAGCATTGCAAGGTGCCGTATTGAACACACAAGAAGGTACAAAAGTGGGGATGGTTACTTCTGTACATATGGGTCTGGAGGAAGGAGGTGGGGACAATCCAGAAAAGCTTCAGGGGTCTGGAGAGATGGCTCAACGGTTAAGAGCACTGGCTGATATTCCAGAGGACCTGGGTTCAGTTCCCAGATCCCATATGGTGGCTAACAACCATCTGTAACTCCAGTTCCAGGGGATATGACACCCTCTTATGGCCTCTGTGGGCACTGCACAACATGGGTACACTTACATTCATGTAAGCAAAAACACTCATACACATAAAATAAAAATAAATAAATAAATTTTTAAAAGCTTCAGAAAAAGTTAGCTTTCTTTGAGTCAGCACTTCACAGATGAGTATTCCACAACTGGATGGAGAACCTTCCATGACAGAAAAGTGAACAAGGTTAGGACTATATGCATCCTACTGATATGCCCAGGAAGTTTAGTTTGGATGACTGGGACACTTTGTCCCAGATTAAGTCAGTGTGTAGTATGCACTTGGCCTGCCTTGACTAATTCAGCTCAAGCAATGTCACAGGAAGAACATACCTTGCAGGTTTTCTTTTGTGAACTGGATAGAACCTAAACTCCTCATAGTCCTATGCGAAGATTTGCAACCTCATCCAACCTTGGTGTTCAAGACACCTCAATCTCCTCAGTCCCTTCCAGGCCTCTGCAAATTGGGCTCCCTCCACATGTAACTCTATTCCCTGCCTTCTTCGTCTGCCTGAGCTGGAGGCTCAACCTGCTGGTGTGAACTGTGTGTAGTTTATGACCATATTTGGTTTGATCCATAGAATGTTTAGTTTTAAAATTATTTTTCAACATTTAAAACTTTGGATACTTAAGGGGAAGAAGGTTGATTTCTGACTTCTCTTGGGAAAAAAGAATTTTCTAACTATTATTTCTGAAAACTAAAATTGTTTAGAGTCTCTATCACTCTCTGTTATTTCTTCAATAACGAGGCTACTAATCACATCATTTATTTTGTTGTCATTTTTAAAGAGCAGCGACAGGTACAATGGCTACATTGCATGGGTCTGAGTTTTGACCATGTTCCTCAAGACTATGTGATCCTAGGCTATTTGCTGAATTTCTTATGCCTCAGTTTACTTAACAGTGAAAGAGAGATAACCATAGTAACAGTAATAGGTAGTCAAAAGTAAATGAGTTTGTACAAATGGAGTGCCAAGAACAACAAATGTCTGGTACCGAGCTGATGTTATTTCAGTTGTTTTTCATTTACATTATATTCCTGACGTAGTAGGAGTTTAAGTTTGTGATCCTGGCCTGATAAAGTCCTATTGCCTTTTAATAACTCAAAGACCTTTTTATTTTCTGTGTATCACATAACTGCTCTTTGGCTTGCTTTCGATAGATTTACCTCCCTTCAGAGGGAGTTTCATGACACTGTAGACACATCTTATTTTTTTTCTTAATCATCTGCTCTAAGCAGAGTGCTTGTTGCATAAAAACTGCTCAAAAATATCACTGAATGATGCAAATCTCTCCTTTAAATACCTTGAGAACTCGTGTGTACAGTTGGATTTACAGTAAGCCACTTATCCTTATTGATCTATTGCTTTGTAGTGATTCTTTGGGCATCTTCTATGTGTGAGCTTCGCTCTTTCAGTCCTGTTGTGACTAGACAGTGGGGCATATTTCTTCCTTTCTTTTGAATTAAACTACCACATATTATATAGTTGATGTCCTCATATTTGAATTCATAAGCATTCAAAGGAATTACAAAAGTTTGAATGGCAGTCAGATTGAGATTCTGGGGATTGGTCACTTTCTGTGTCACTGGAATGCATTAGAATGCTGTGTACCCATGCATGTGCACATGAAGGCCATGAATGAACATGAGAAACCCAGGGAAGAAGTCAGGTGCCTTCCTCTATCATTCTCTATCTTCCTGCCTTAAGACTGGGTCTCTCACTAAATGGGAAGTTTTCATTTGGGGCTAGGCTAGTGAGCTCCCTGGAGCCACTTTTTTCCATAAAAACTGCCCCCAAGTGGTGGGTTATACCCACATGCAGTCATGCCCAGCTTTTTATGTGGATGCTAGGAATTCCAACTCAGGTCCTCATGATTGCAGAGCAAGTTCTCTTGCCCACTGAACCATCTCCCCATGCTCCTTTGCAACTGTATTCACTTCCCTCTTTTGTTATGTCCAGTTCACCTACTAGGGAGGGCAGGAATGACATATTAACATGAGAAGACTTCTCTGGTATAATCCAAGTCTCAGAAGATCAGAAGATTGCTTTTCAAAATGAAAGAAAGGAGAAGAGGTAATCAACATTCACTGCACAGCAAATATTTATAGTATGCACCATACATATGATACCTAATTTCCCATAGCAAGTTATGAATTGCTAACTATTTATGAAATGCATTCCCTTCATATATGAGGACATTGACACTTCAAAGAGTTATGTTATTTATCAAAGTCACAAAGCTCATAAATATTAGAACAAGATATCAGACCAGGACTACTAGACTCTAACATTCATGCTCTGCCCATCAGCACAGGGCAGCAGAGAAAATGCTAACCTTTTAAATGGGATGTGAAAGCAACTGACTGTCAATAGAGGAGAAATTCATCAAATGTCACAGCGAACAGATGTTAAAAATAAAGCACCAATTATACGACTACAGCTAAAAATACATAAAAAGCACTGGAGAGTTAAGAAAGAATGGAAGGGATGGAGGAAGGGAGGGAGGGAGGGAAGGAGGGAGGGAGGGAAGGAGGGAGAAAAAAGATTCTCAAGCATGAACCGTATTGGTCCATCTTTCCATTTTATACAACATGAATAAACAATTCACTTGTTTTAGATAGGGTTTTATGTAGTCCACGAAGGTCTTGAACTTGCTGTGTATCCAAGGATGACCCTAAACTGCTGGTTCTCCTGTATCTACCTCTTTAATGCTTGGATTACAGGCATGTACCACCATGCCTGGTTTATGTGTCATGGGGCATTAACCCAGGGCTTCATGCATGCTAGATAAACACTCTGCCAACTGAGCTACAATCCCAGACAAACAAGTTCCTTTTAGACTGTACAACTGGGAAGGCCCAGGCAAGTCTGGAGTACAGATTATAGGCAAACTGTGGGAACATGGGATGAAGATATTAACAAATGAGTACTGCCTTCCTTTGTAACAATACCTAGGGAAGAAGCACAGCGTTTTCACGAGAAGGCAAACTTATCATCTCTGAAACATTTATTTGTCATGTTATGTTGCTAATGATTTTGGATCACTGGTTTCTGCTTCTAAAATGAGAGGAAGTGATGTAACTGGTAATGACTGCTTTCAATGGCTCAGTGTCACAAAGAGCTGTTAGGCAGCTGTTTTACCTTTATAGAAGTCAAACTGTGCAGCCTGCTAGACCTGGGTATTCTACCCAGAGATCTGGCATCAGGAGTTTAATGGCCAACTTCAAGGGAGTTCTTCAACTCTAGTAATTTCTGTAACAATTACTAACATTTATTGATGACTAGTATGTATGAATACTATTCTAAGTGTATCACGCAAGCTATACTATTTAATCTTCATGACAATTCTGAGGTCTAGAACTCTTATAATCTGGCATATTACAAGTGAGAAAATTAAGGTACTCAAATTTTTTTTTAAAAAAACAGCTTATCTAAAGTTATATAGTTAGGAAATAAAATGGGTGATCCCAGGATTAAACTGTAGGATTTTAGTGTCAGAGCATATCAGGTTAATCTCCAAAGACAAGATGTCTGCAATATTTGTTATAAACCACTGAGACCTCTAGGCACAATACTTGGCAAAAGAGAAGTGTCACACTAATCTCTCTGGGGAGCCAGATTAATACTAGGATAACTATGCAATTATTTTCTGGGCATGATATGTAAGCCTTTCTCAAATGTTAATGAAGTTATTATTGTTAAACCATCCTTCCTTACATACATTACAGTAGAGTATCTAAATAAAGGCTCACAAGAAATCCCTGAGCATGGGAAATTTACTTTTAATAGCCATGCATCATACAGCAAGGATGGAAAAGCCAGTCAAGAAAATCAAGCAATGAGATCTTTACATACAATAGCTTATACCAACTCATTCCATGATGGAATAGTTATTCTCAAATGAGTCCTCACACTCAGGATCAGTGCAGCCCATGTTTTCATTACTAAGGACTTGGAATTATGTGATTCTATCCTTAAATCTTTCTTCATTCTGGATTTGATCAGACTCTGTAGTCCACTTTCATCAAATGTATGAGTGTCCTAGTTCATTCTGTTTGGGGGCTAGCAAAGGTTAATAAAGATCCAGCCAGAGGTACAGATGTAGTAGTGGCTGAGGCAGGTGGGACTGGGCAGTGAAAACACCAAGTAAAAAGAAACATAGGAGGAAATTGCTAGAGAAAGTAATCAGTGATATTAGATGAGAAAGATGATCAGAATTTATACATGGGCCCAGTTCAGATGTCTAATTATGCAAATGAGTGTAAAGGAAATGTTTGAATGAGAACTCTTACGCTTCTTGATTTTGTTCTCTGATGCCTGAGGTTTGCCCTGGTAGCCTAGACCCCAGTTTTAAATATTTCTTTTTTTGGAGGGAAGTTTTGAGGCAAGGCTTACTTTGTAGCACAGCATGTAGTTCAGGCAAATCTGGAACTCTTCATACCCCATTTGTCTTCTTTCTTTCAAGCATGTGCACAAACATTTTTCCTGCATCTGTGTAAGGGTGGCATGTGTGTGCAATGCCTGCAGAGGTCAGAAGAGGGTGTTGGATCCCCTGGAACTGGAGTTCCAGATGGTTAGCAGTCATGTGGGTGCTGGGGTCCTCTGCAAGAGCAACTAGTCCTCTTAACCACTGAGCCATCTCTTCACCCCCTTCACACTCCGTTCTTAAACATGTGCTAAAAGCAATCCAAGTAATCCTTCCGAGCAACTGCCATATTTATGAGAAATTCTTTCAAAGATTTTGTTCCTCCACCTTCTGACAACACAACTAGAAGTTGCCTTCCATGAACTAGAAAGCAAATGCTCACCAGGCACAGAATTTGCTGGTAACTTATCTTGGGTTTCCCAACCTCCATATTGGTGAGAAATAAGGGTCTCGGTTTTTAAATATTTATTATTATTATTATTATTATTATTAATTATTACTATTGTGGGTGTGCCATGCATGTGTGGAGGTCAGAGGATGAGTTTGTGGAGTCGATTGTCTCCTACATTCATGTGGGTTCCAAGCCTTGAACTCTGGTTATCAGGCTTACACAGCAAGTTTTTTATCCACTGAGCCATGTTGGCAACCCACTTCTGTTATTTATAAGCTGCTGGTCTATAGTATTCTGTTATAGCAGGTGTAAAGAGTATCTTTGTAAAATAACAATGATTACTACAATCATGATGTCAGCAATAAGTTAGATATTGTCTATCATTTATAATCAAAAAAGCTTAAAATATTTAAAATTATTAAGTAAACTTGATAAATGTATTAGACTAGACTGAGGCAGGGCTGAGGTAACAAATATAACCAAAATCTTGGTTATTGACACAGGATGTGTTTGCCAGTCATCCAAGGTCTGAAGCATGTTAGAAGTCCTTTGGCATCTTGTAGCTGGACCACCTGTAAATTTGGTCTTTGAAGTTGCTATGGCCAAGGAAGCATAAGAACTGTGAAAGAGCTTCAACTGGCTGTCCATGAAACTGGAAGGCATCAGTGACATCCACTTCCTGTGGACTGAAGTCCAATCAGAAGAGCCAACCTACCAGAAATACGTGGAAACTCAGCAAACGTAAACATTTTCTGTAACACCATGGAGGCAGCTAGTGAACTAGATTGAAAACCTCAGCTACAATATGGAATTAAGACTAATGAATTAGACCTGACATTGGCCTGATAGGTAAACAGTACCTCCTCTATCTTGGTGTTTCCGTAAAACTTCCCCTCCCAGCTGGGAGACCGCCCTCACGCACAAAAGTAATATAATACCTTATATTTGGATTCTAGCATGGTTTGTATGACCTCCAGGGAAGGGTGGCTTACAAAATGTAAGCTCCCATAGCCCATCTTCTACATTTTGACTAAGCTTTGATATCTACACCACCAAGGCTGCTCCAGGCCCTGCCGGAAGTCCGCCAGCTGTCCGGGCTTTGTTCCCCCTTCAATATGACTGTGGCTCCACCCATTCTCCCCATTGTGCTCCACTTCGTCCACGGCTAGACCTGGATCAACTCCAGTTTTTCAGAGGAACTTCTGGGTTACACTCGGCCTGAGGTAAAGGAGTTTAAATAGAGTTCAACCCAATAGGAAAAAGTTAGAGCTGTGGGCTGGTTGCAAGCTTTCATCCTAATGGTATTTTGTAAAATTAGCATAGACATTCACACAGAAGACAGAATCCAGGACAGATAGCTCGAGAGAGTCTAAAGAAGGAAGTAGTTATAAAACTTTAGGTAAAATTTGGTGAAACAATAATGGATAATGAAGCTCCAGAATCCTAAACTCTGTTATTACCTATATTTTTTTCAGTAAAAGGCAAGTAGAAGACATTGTTCCCAGAATCCAAGGTACAAGACAAACCAGGAAGGGGGCGGGGGAGGGAGAGTTGGCAGCTGCTATAGTCCTGAGGTATGCTTACATTGCCAGAAAACATTTTCAGGTCATCGACTGGGCAGGAAAGAAGTATCCTGACCCTGTTTTCCAGGCTCCCTAGCTCCTGCCAAAACCTCCCATTGCCTAAACAGAACAAGCAAGTCACCGGTAGCCAGGGTAGATCTATGATCACCAGGCTCCAAGGGCAATGAGCAGAGCAAAATAGGAGTGAGGAAAGATTTCAAACAGAAAGGGAGCAATTCACCAGACACAGACAAGATAGATGAAAAATGAAAAAGACAGCTTTTGGAGAAAGGGGAAGATTTATCCATTCCCATTTTAATGAGCAATATCCTTTTTACCATTCCAATGGGCTCCAATCCTAGAATGGCCATTCAAATTCAAAGAATACTACACTGACAATCTGTAGATAATACAAGTATCCTAGAACTAATGTACTTCTATCAAAAAAGATGCAGGGAATGGAGCTTTTTAAAGATATCTGTTTATTAAACATCTATCAAATCAGAGAGTATCTTGAGTAGCTACTAAGTATGTGGCTCTTCACTAGGCTCTGTGAATAAAAGATGAATTGAGGGAGTTATGACTTCTATGTGTACAGACTGTAGGAAAATAATGCAAACTAAGTGAGGATGTAGAGAGAAGGCATGTGTCAGGTCATAAGGAACCAGGATGGTCTAGGGGAGGAGTGGCTATTTTACTCTAATTTCAGTGAAAACCACAGACGTCATGACACCATGATTTCTCACTATACTTAGGATAACACAAGCCACTTAGGGCTCTAGATAGGCATTTTAGCAAAACAGCAGCAGTAGCTTCCCCACTTGGGCCTATGGCTCCCCAGCCATGGGCTTTTGACCAGGTGTATAGTACTAGATAGGAATTTCCTCCTGTGGAGCAGGCCTCAAGTCTAATCAGAGAGCAATTGGTTACCCTATAACAGAGTTGCTTCTATTTCACCAGTGGATATATATTGCCTAGAAAGTTGATAGTTTTGTGTATAGGATTCACAGATGAGTAAGACTGTTGATGACAATTCATAAGAATTTCCCCCAGAAGCCTTTATAAGAAATGGGGGTGCCAGACAGAAAACTATTTCAGGACCGATTTTACAAAATGATCACTAAATGGACTAGGATCATTGTAGAAACAGAAATGCATACATTCAAAGTACATTTTCAGGCAGAATTGATTTGTGTAAATTGTTAAGATCAGAGAAAGAGCAATCTCCACCTCAGAAGACCCTTTATAAACCCAGGACCTTGCATATATTGGCTGATTGGCTTCATGGTCGGTCTTCTCCGTATTGCACCTTCATAAGCTCACTGAATGTGTTTGCTTCTTAGGACTACTACAAGGAATGAGCACAAACTTAGTAACAAAATCAGCAGGATTTTATTCTGCATAATGCTGGAGGCCAAAAGAACAACCTAGGGTGTCAGCAGAGTTGCTTCATTCTGGAGGATCTGAGAGAGAACATGTCCTGTGCCTCTCACCGACTTCCAGTGGCTGCATGTGATCCTTGGCATTCCTTGGCTTAAAAACACATCACTCCAACTTCTGTCTCCCTGTTTATATGGTCTTCTTTCCTGGGCGTCTCTACATCTCACCTCTCTCTCTCTCTCTCTCTCTCTCTCTCTCCTCTAATAAAGTCATTCAGAAACCAACCTCTGTCCAGGATGATCTCTTCTCCAGATCTTAATTACATTTGCCAAGATGCTGTTTGCAAATAGGTCATATTCACATGTGCCGGAAGATAGAACTTGAATATATCCTTTGGTGAGACACAATTCAGTCCATTATCCTGAACTTTTTATTGTTTATGTAATGTGACTATCATGTCAAACCCAATCAAACCAAATCAAATTAAGGGCTGCTACTGCTTATAATTTTCAAAACAAAGCATTATCCTATACAAATGGCTATTATTGATATATTTCAAAAGTCATTTAATCCATTTGAAGGGCATGTTTAGCATACTATACTATCTTAACCATTTTTTCACAGATAAATCTCTTCTTTTAAAACTGTTTCTCACATGGATGTACAAGTGTCTCTGCTATAGGATGAGTTCTTTGGGTATATGCCAAGGAGTGGTATAACTGGGTCAAATGGTAGGTTCATTTGTAGTTTTTTGTTTTTTGTTTTTTGTTTTTCTTTTTGAAACAGGGGTCTCCCTGTAGCCCCAGCTGTCCTGGAACTCACTATGTAGACCAGGCTGGTCTTGAAAACACAAAGATCTGCCTGCCTCCCAAGTGCTGGGACTACAGGCATGTGCCACCATGCCCGGTTCATTTGTAGTTTTTTAAGAGTTCTCCACACTGCTTTCCATAGGGGTTGAACAAGTTTGTAGCCCCACCAGCAGTGAATGAGTGTTCCCCTTTCCCCACATCCTCTCCAACATTTGGTATCATTTGTTCTCTTGATCTTAGCCAGTCTGACTGGGATAAGGTGAAATCTTAAAGTGGTTTTAATTTGCATTTCCCTAATTACTAGTGATGTTGAACACTTTTTAAGATGCTTCTTAGCCATCTTTATTTCTTCTTTCGAGAACTCTCTGTTCAGCTCCTTAGCCTATCTTTTAGTTGGATTACTTCCTTTCTTGAATCTTTGTTTTTGGAGTTTGTTATATATTCTGAATGTTAAACCTCTGCCAGATGTGTCACTGGTGAAGATTTTCTCCCATTTTTGTGGGTTTTCTCTTCACTTCCTTGGTTGCTTCTTTTGATGCACAGAAGCTTTGTAGTTTAATGAGGTCCCATTTGTTAATTCTTGCCCTTGTTTCCTGAGCAATTGATGTCCGGTTTAGAAAATCCTTTCCTACACCTACCTATATCTTGTAGGTTATTGCCAGTGTTTTCTTCTAACAGTTTCAGAGTTTCAGGCTTCACATTGAGGCCTTTTCAGTGGCTGTGAACCACAGCCTGAAAATATGTAGAATCCACATTCCATCAGCCATCACAGCTGACGCAAGAAAAGCTGCAGCTGAAACAAACACTATGTCTGGTCTTAGTCTGTGTAATGTTTCTGTAAAGCCCTCCAAGACATCTGAGTCTCAGCAGTGCCAATAGGGCAGAAGCATGAAGAGTCACGTGGGAGCCACCATGTGCTCAAGCAACCTGAAGTACAAGAAAGCTTTGCATATAAGACAATCCACAGCTGAAATCCTAAGGAAAAAAAAAAACACCTTAAAGAGCTGTCACACTTTTTTTTTTTTTTTTTTAAATACAGAGTTTCCTTGTAGCCCAGCTGGCCTGGAACACACTATGTAGACCAAACTGGTTTCAATTTCACAGATACCTGCCTGCCTCTACCTCCTGGGTGCTAGGATTAAAGGCCTGCACCACACTCTCAAAGTAGATTCTATGAAAGCATTTCTCAGCCTGTCCTGAGTCCCTTATGCAGATTCAGTAAATGGTCAAAGCTCTGGCTGTGATGGTGGTTCATTTCAGGCACTGGCCAAGGAAATTTTGTTACTTTGGAGTTTACAGTAATCCAACTCCAACAGAAAAGATTATATACTCGGGAGCTTGGTCTCACCGTTACAATATCACAATCTGGGAACACAAAAACAAAGTACAAATGCAGGTGCCAAACGATTGGACATGGCCAAACAAGAGGCTCTCTCCATGTTCCCAAACAGAGGTCTTACCTGCAGGGTCAGTCTCTGAGCTCTCAGTCCTTCCAGAATATGGTGCCCACCTCCAGTGAGGTATTCCCTGCATTGGTGAATGTTCCAGAGGGAAGAGTTAAACTGCAGTGATTCATCCATTGGCAGGGTGGTGTCAGAGTCATCAGTGACAAAGGTGTGAGACAAGTTCCTCTTACTGTCTCTTCTGCTTTCCATGGCATAGCATAAAGCTGAAAGCACCTGAGGACAGTCTGCAGGTGCTGCACATCACACTTTAACTGGTAGAAATGGAGTTTGGAGTTCTGCTTTTTATTAGGGGGCTCCTTGTTTGAAAAAAATCTCCAGAAAATCTGGATGGCTTAAATCTGGTCTGTGTTTGCTTGAATTTCGTTTTCTACTAAGAACACAGACCATTTGTCTACTGTCTCCAGACATCAATGGGTCACTGCATCTTGTGACCTACTTGTGCATTTGCTGGTTCAGCGGCTCCATGTTGCTTGACCATGCTGCTCCCAGCTCTGGCCACAAACAAATCTTAATAACAATAAAAGTTGCATCAAAGTTGCACTTATCTAATATAATTAATATTTTCCCATAGCTGCATATACACCTATATAAATAAACAAGAGATATGGAGATGTACAAGGAGTACCAGGACGAAAAGAAAGAAAAAGGGGAAAGAAGGAAGATGAAAGGACTGGAGAGAGAGAAAGGGGGGGAGGAGGAAGGGAGAGAGAGAGAAAGGGAGGAGGAGGAAGGGAGAGAGAGAGAAAGGGAGGAGGAGGAAGGGAGAGAGAAAAGGAGGAGGAAGGGAGAGAGAGAAATGGAGGAGGAGGAGGAGGAAGGGAGAGAGAAAGGGAGGAGGAGGAAGGGAGAGAGAAAGGGAGGGAGGAGGAAGGGAGAGAGAAAGGGAGGAGGAGGAAGGGAGAGAGAGAAAGGGAGGAGGAGGAAGGGAGAGAGAGAAAGGGAGGGAGGAGGAAGGGAGAGAGAAAGGGAGGGAGGAGGAAGGGAGAGAGAGAAAGGGAGGAGGAGGAAGGGAGAGAGAAAGGGAGGAGGAAGAAGGGAGAGAGAAAGGAAGGAGAAAGGAGCATTTCTTTATGTGTTGCATACTGTTTCTCCTCCAGATGTTCTTTAAATCTAGATTTGGACATCCTAAAATAAGAGATCACTACAATCAAAGAAATGCAAATGAAAATTGTATTGAGATTCCATCTTACACTAGTCAGAATGGCAGTCATCAAGAAAACAACAAATGGATGAGAATGAAGACAAAAGGGAACTCCTACACACTGCTTGTGGGAGTGCTAAGCCATGGAAGAAATCATATGGTATTCCTCAGAAAGCTAAAAGTCAGCCTTCCATAGATCTGTCTGCTAGCTATACCATTTCTTGGTATTTATACAAAAGATTCTGAGTCAACACATCTCAGAGATACTTACACATCAGTGCTTCTTGCAGCACTGTTCACACAGCAGGTTACACAGCCAACCTAGGTGTCCAACAACAGAGGAATGGATATAGAAAATGAAGTATAGATAGATAGATATAGATAGATAGATATAGATATAGATATAGATATACACACACATATATAATGGAATTTTATAGGCTTAAATACAAATGAAGTTTGTTGTTTGCAAGAAGACAGATGTAACTGGAGATAATCATATTAAGTGAGCTAAGTCAGTCTTAGAAAAAAATCATGTTTTCTCATTTGTGGGTCCTACACATTAGATACACAATATCCTGTATGTACTGATGATGTGAAAGTAGAAGCAGAGAGAGTACCATAAGGGAAAGATGAAAGGATAAAGTATAAAAAAGCAAAGATTAACTCTTGTACCTTTCGCATAATGAATTAACTAGAAAACCTATAACAAAAATAATTTAAGCTATAAACCCCGAAACCAAATGAGCTACCTGCAAAACTGGGGAACAAAGGGAACTAACTAATGGGAGGAGAATGGGTGAGAAGACAGAGGGAAGTGAGGTACAGGAGGGGAATATGCACGCTCTAAGTACATTATATATGTTCATGAAAATGACCTTGGGTAACTATATGATTGCGGTCACCACCAGTGATGGCCGCTCCTCCGTTCTCATGGGTGCCACTCTGTTCTCACGGGCATCGAGGCTGCTCCTCTGCTCGCCCTGGGCTGAGGCCACTCTTCTGCTTGCCTGGTGCTGAGGCAGCTCTTTTGCTTGCCTTATGCTGCCTCCTGTTGCTTCTGCTCGGTCCCAGACCCCAGGGCTGGTGAGGAGACTGTGTCAGTGGAGCCACATTCAGACACAGGAGACCAGGTTCAGTGACACAGGTCTGCTTTATTGCAGGAAGGCACAAGCTTATATAGGGGCGGTGGTCCAATCACAGCACAGCAAGCAGGATACCTCATTAGCATAACAGATTTAGCATCTGATCACAGTACAGCAAGTAGGATACCCTATTAGCATCATCCTATTAGCATAACAGACTTAACATCCTATCACAGAATAGAGGGTACGATGCCTCATTAGCATACTGGGTTTCAGATTACAGAGCCAGGATTCCTGGACCCTGACAGTTGCAATATCACCCTAGACTCAAGCCTATCTCCCACATATGATGATAATAAAGAACAGGAGGCCACAAGCAAAGTTTAAAAAGGGAGAAGTTAATTCTGTGACACTCTGAACTCAAGGCTTTTGTGTATATTATTTCAGTATATTATATGCAAAGTATACAGCAGCACAGGAGCCCGAAGAACTCTCTTCCAGGAAATGACCTTTGGGCACAGACTTGAAAATAAATGAGAAGAATAGAGTGGGTACAAAAATCCTATGGCAAGAGTGTGCTAGAATGTCTGAGGATAATCCAGAGGCCAATATGGCCAGGAGAGAGTAACAAGGCAGAAGAGACAGGAGGATGAGCTAGGCGAGGGCTGGGTCGTGTAGTTCTCTACATAGGCAAGGGAAAGAGAATAGGATCTATACTTTCCATGTAATATACTGGAATGAAAGACCCAAAAGGGCTTTTGGCAGAGGAGTGCTAGGATCCAGTGATCATTTTAAAGATGCCTCTGGCCTCTCAGAGAATTAAATCAAAAGTCAACAGATCCAAGATCAATTCAATGATGTTTTCATCTAAGAGTGATGTTTGTGCAGCCAAACTGTTAGTGTTGATAGAGAGGAAGAGAAGTCAGTTGATCTAAGCACATATTCTTGATGGATTATTCCTTATCTGTGATTATTAAAGGAAAGAGAGGAATCAAAAATGACTTCTACTTTCTAGTCTGATTGCTAATATATTTGCTTCACACCCAGGAAGCAACTGTAGAGGTTTAGAGTGACTGGCCTTGCTGTCATATCTGAACATGCCTCCCCCCTGTACTTCCACCACATGATTCTAAACCAATTTTCCTTTTGCCTCCCCTGAGATTCCTCATAAGTCTCATTCTTCCAACTGTACACACACACACACACACACACACACACACACACACACACACACACACACACCTGATCCTTTCTAACTCAATTTCTGAGAATTGTCTCCAATGATTTACATCAGAATATTAGCTCTGGGAAGGCTTCAGAGCCTACCCTTTTTGGCTCCCTCATCTTTACAGATGTAAAACTGAGGAAGACCCAAGACAGAAATTGTCCTGTTCAAGGTTACCCAGCTATCACAGCAGAAACAGAAATGAAGCATAAAAATCTCTTGGTTCCTCAACAAACCTCTTTCTACCTAATTCAAGCTGGCTTCTAAAATTCCTTTGCCTCTGTTATCTCTCTTCCTCCACTGCAACTTCATGATGAAGTTCTTGGTCCTCCTCTCCAGTGTCTCCTCTACAACTACTTTGCCTCTCTAGATAAGGTCAAAGACTGTGTCATCATTTGGCATTACACACAGTGCTGACTATATTACCCAGGCTATTCAATACACTTAGGGGATGCTGATTGATTATGCTGTAGCCTCACATTTGCATACCAAACATCTCATATTTTTAAGTCTGCAATATCAATCTACATAGCAGTCAGGTGTATCCAGTTTGGGTCTGTCTAAAGAAAAAGCAAAATACTGCTCATGTTATATCTTTATTATCAGTGCTCCTGCTGTATCTGCTCAATCATAAAGGAAATTGCAAGGTCTGTATTCTTTGATTTCTTTTACCATCTATGCACAAACTGGACTAGACTAAGTAGGGTCTGAGATTCTGTCTACTTGTTACTAAATTCTAGACATCTCATTAGTGATCGATGACCTAATCCTTTTAATATGCCTTCCCAGAAGGCTTCCTCATTACACTCTCCCTCAGGAACAGGAAGGGACATAGATGGGGAGGGAAGAAGTACACTAAAGTCTCTGAAAATCTCTTGGGGTTTAGAAACAAGTGAGTCTTGGCCATGCAGAAATGGTGGGGTGAACGCAGGGAGAATGTCTCGCTCCCTGATGTGACGATCTTATGCTTTTCATCTCTTCTCTTCTGACACTCGGCTGCCTTTTGCTTACCCCTAGACAGAAAAGAACAGCTCAGAGGATGCCATCCCTGGGATTCCCGGTAGAACCACTGAGAGAAGCCCTGTTCACACCATCTTCAACTCCACTGCCGTTCTTATTCCACATTATCTGACTCCCTTTGAAACAAGATCCTAGATTCATTTCTAATCTGCTTTTATTGTCACCGTTCCATGTTTCCTGGATATTCTTGACGTTTAATATTCCATAAAAAATGACAGTTCAGACACATTCACCCTCATTTTGATAATTAATATTTTAACATGGAAGGTATGTTAATAACTAGATTTTTAAGGCCAGCAAGCATAGGGGTTAAGAGATCTGAGTTAAAGGTCAGGCAGGCTGGAGCAAAGCTTTGCTTTTCTATACCGTGGCATAGTAGTGGGCAAACAGTTTAGCCTCCCCAAGCTTCAGTCTCCTTATCCATTATTTAAAAATTAAGTGTCTCTACGTAGGATTGTTAGAATTTAAGGACTTAACACATCCAAATCTTTTAGCATTGAGCCTGGCACAGTGTAATGATTCAATAATCACCACATCTTAGCACTGCCAGTTGGTAGAAAACTTTGGCATGTTTCTAGAAGTTAAAATAGTGATGACAGAATGAGGACAAGAATTCCTTTAGTGTCTCACTAATTTAGAGGAGAAAACAAAAGAAACTCTGGGAAACTCTTGGAACTGTGTAGTGCCCCTATGGGTGGCATGACCAAGAGGCCAGCTGAGCCGCAAGCCCATAACTTCAGGATATAATAAGTTCAGGAGCGTTACCCGGAAACTTTATCTTGCCAACAAAAGTAAGCAGGGGCTCTTGTGAAAAGAGTTTAAATCTGGTCACTAGGCAGTGTTTTGAACAGCAAATACAGATGGACAGTCATATTTACGGTCAATTTACCAGAATCAGGTATCAGATGACCTCTGACACCAGCCATGGCTTACTAAAGAGCTAATTAGCTGTAAAAATGAGGTGACAAGTCAATTGTATCAACACAAAGGACAAATTTGTCATGTGGGATTTGGCTGGTAGTTACAGCTTCTGGGTGGCTTATTTGCCTACAAAAGCAGCTAGGTTGCAGGAAGAAAGCTGCTGGAGGGAGCCAAGTGCTAGAGAAAACCAGGAGCACTTGTTTCCAAAGTGGATGCCATGGAAATATTATTATTCCCTGTGTTTTCTCCAGAAGAACTAACTTTTGTTTGCTACAATGAATAGTTTTTCCGTAAGTATTAAATTCGTGTATGTTCACCCAAACAGCCAGAAACCTAAAGGGAAAAAGAGGAGAAAATCTATAAATCTTCCATTCTTATATAATCGGAGTTAAGTTCTTTACATGTTTCATAAGTAGTAAACAAAGTTAGAGTTAAATTGGGTACACAATTCAAAAATCTTTATTGACTTCACATTACATCTTAAAAGCATATACTTATGTTATTAACGGATTCCCAACAATATGACTGTAATTCACTTAATTCCTACTTCCAAGTTCTCTAACTTTCAGAGATCACTTTTTCTTTAGTGATAAAAGATCACTTGTGTCCCGAAATGATGTGAAAGATGCTGAGATTTCCTCACTCATGCTAGTGAAGAATTCCCATTTGCCTACCATTCCTAAAAACTGTTCATTTGTTTGTCATTTGTCACCAGAATCTGTGCCTATGCTGTGAGCTAACTGTTAAGCATGACTCTCTGGTCTGGCAGAGACCCTTACTCAAAGAAATCTGACCCCATTTATCCTGAAAGCAACATACCCTTCACAACCAGGAGAAGAGGCGAGGAAGCAAGGTTGGGTGGAGAAAACATGTACCCTACATAAACATAAGCTATCCCAACGTGGGCATAAGCTCTTCCCGTATGTCCCTGAAGGCCAGCTAGAATCAAGCTGCAACGTTGCACAAAGTTTTAATGAAATTTTATGATTAACATGGATACATACAGAATGCTTTATAATTACCAGGAGTTTTCACATGGAGGGGCCACCAACATAAATTTCAAGGCATTTGCATCCCAGAAGTCCTGGCCTGTCTTCTCATTTGGCTTCACAGGAAAGGAAATGTGGCTTCATAGAAAGGGTAATGCTTTCCCTCCCATACTCTCAGAGGTTCCAGTCTCTTCCCAGAATGATGGTTTAGGGTAAAACCTACTTTTCCTTCCAGGGGGAAAAAATGCACTCTGAGTTAGAGGATGTGAGGGCTTTTCATGTTCCTCTCTTTTCAGCTAGAAGACAAGCAGATCTCCTGCTTTTGATCTGATCATACCATCTCCTAGAACCAAAGAATTAGATAACATACACACACACACATTCTTCTTTCAAGAGTTACAAAAATGTTAAAGCATTAGTCATTTGACTTCTTTGCCAAAGTAAAAAGCATTTCTGTTTTTCACATTCACTGTCTACTACAGACTCACCCCACCACCACCAGCAGCAGCAGCTTGTGAACACAATTTACACAGAACTTTCTTTTTAAATTAGCTTACAACGTAAAGGGTTCCTTATGTATTTAAATACATACTTTGTTTTCTTTAATTTCCCACTCCCTTCTTTCCCCATCTCTGTGTTCCGCCTTTCCCCATTGTACCTTTGTGCCCAGTATTCCTCTACTACTTTCATATCTTATGTGTTCTGTTGTCTTTGCCCCCTAGAGTATAGTACATTATCTTATAATATATTATTGCCTCCCTTAAAGTATCTTGCTTCCCCTTCTTATGGGCCCTTTCTAGTTCTTTGCCTCTACCCACATTTTCTCTCACCTAGATATACACATTTAACAATTAGAAGCTAGGACCCCATATGGAAGAGACCGTAACAGTATTTGTCTTTTAAAGCCCGTGTTACCTCACTTAATGTTTTTCAGTTTCATCTGTTTTCCAGAATTTTTCATCTCATTTTTCATTACATCTGAATCAGATTCCATTGTTCATGTGTACCACATTTTAATTAGCCACTCATACGTTAATGAACATCTAAGCTGATTTCATTTTCTTGCTGTTATGAAAAGAGCAGAAATAAACATGGATGTACAAGTATCTCTATAATAGGATATAGAGTCCTTTGGGTGTATGCCCAGGATGATATAGCTGAGTCATGTGGTAGTTATTTCTTTAGTTTTCTGAGGAAACTCCACACTAATTTTCATAGTAGCTGCATCAATGTACACCCTTAATGACAGTGAATAAGGGTTCCTCTTTCCCCATCAGTGCTGATTGTCATTTGTTTTCTTGATGTTAGCCATTCTAACTAGGATAAGATAGACTCTCAAAGTAGCTTTTATTTGCATTCCTCTGGTGGCTAAGGATGTTTAATATTTTTAAAAATATTAATCAGTCATTTTTATATCTTCCCTTGATAACTGTTCAGTTTATTGGCCCATTTATTGGCAATTTGTATATGTGTTTAAATTTTACAGTTCTTTATTCTAGATACTAACCCCTTGTCTGAAGTATAGCTGGCAAAGATTTTCTTGCTTTCTGTGGGCTGTCTATTCACTATGTTGATAGTTTCTTTGTTATGCAGAAGCTTTTTAACTTCACATAATTCTGTTTGTTAATTCTTGGGATTATTGGAGTTCTATTCAGAAATTTCTTGCCTATACCTACATCCTAAAGTGTTTTCCCCTAACAAATTTCAATGTTTCTGATTTAATTTTTTTGTTTTTTGTTTTTTTGTTTTAGATAGAGTCTCCTTGTAGCCCCAGCTGGCCTGGAACTCACTGTGTAGACCAGGCTGGCCTCAATCTCACAGAGATCTGCTTGTCTCTACTTCCCAAGTGCTGGGATTAAAGGCATGGTTTAACTTCTTCCTTTCAAGTGTTTATGCCATTTATTTCTTTCTCTTGTTTTATTGCTCTAGCTAAGATTTCAAGCACTGTATTGAATGAAAGTGGAGAGAATATGCATCCTTGTCTTAATCCAGTTTTTAGAGAATGCCTAGAATTTTCTGTCCATGGCACCTTCCATGTGAAGAATCCTAAGAAAAATCATCGGGTAATTAATAAAGTATTCTAAGTTGTACCAATACTGACAGTAAGATTTCATTAAATCCTGTGCAGTGCTTCATCCTGATTTTAACTGGACTTAAAGGACACAGGGAAGAGCTTGTGCTCACGCAGAGGCAGAGGAGAAGGGACATGTCCTCTCTAACTCAGACTTGCTTTGGTAAAGATTATATTGCTTCTGGGGCAAATGGGGCCTAGGATGTTTGGCTTGTTTGTTGTTTTTGAGACAGGGTCTCCTTGTAGCCCCAGATGGCATGAAACTTGCTATGTAGACCAGGCTGGCCTCAGTCTCACAGATATCCGCTTGCCTCTACCTCCCAAGTGCTGAGATTAGAGACATGCACCACCACACCCAGCCAGGCCTGGGTTTCTTTAATGAAGAATCTCTATCAGAATAGATGGCAATGGTTATAAGCTAGCACTTGTGAGAATCCTACTACTGGGGTAAGACCAGGGTCTTTTGGAAGGTATTGGGCTCATGAACATTATGTCCCTATAATATAAATCTCAAGTTGACCCTTTTCTTTGCCGTATCCCTGTTCTGTTGAGTGACCAGGGATAGCTGGCATGATTCTGATCACTAAAACTATGCTAAAAAGAAGCTCTTGTTCAGTCAAAATGCCACCATTATCAGTTAGGTCAAATTTGAAAGAAGTCAGGCTCCTGGGAGTCTTCTAGAAGCTCTCTGTGCTTCACCGGGACCATGAGAATGCATTTCTGGGTTCCATGCCAAAGGATAGTATGTGAAGACTTGAGTTAGAAAAATCAATAGTCTAAAAACATAGTGGATGGAAATTAAAATTATTAGCTGAAATTTCAAAAAGCAGGTGAATATGCAATTTCTAGAAGAATATAAAATAAAGTCAACTCATACAGTACAAAAAGAAAGTTTTTTTAAGATACAGTAAAAACAATACTTTTTATCTGAATTTTATCTTAATTCTATTTAAAACAATTCCTTTCATAGTTCGAAAGGGAGACAAAGACACACATTTCACACATTACATGATCATTCAGAATTACAGTCATCATTGAAATAAGACCAGCAATTACAGAAATAAGCTATTAGAAAGGCAAATGAAAATACACTTGCACCTCAGTAAAAAAGAATCTAAAAATCAATTTTCCAAAGCTACCACAGCAATTAAGAACAGAGTCATGTCACAGCACCAGCTCTCTGGGACACAGCACAACTTTAAGTTTGAGTGCACATTCCCAGCACTGTGTTGCTATTGTTATTGGATCTCCCCAAGAAGTCACTGTGGCTTTTAGCCAAGAGCCATTCACAGGACAATGATTGGCCCAGAATGCCAATGGGTCTCACTTAAGCAACCGTGGCATAGGGCAAGCAAGTAACAGAACAGACACTGGTGGTGTTATTTCTCTACCATAAGAGAATTCACTTCAAATAGCTCATCCCCACAGGTTTTCTTTAAATGGTAGGGAACCTATGTGCCTAAATGTTTATTTACTGTCCTTTAGGCTCCCAGGTTCACAGGCAGGAAATATAAGGAGCTGACTAAAGAGTAGTTGAAACTGAAGTTGAAGCACTTCTGAGACTAAAATTATGAAAAAGTAATTACATTAAATTGACTCAGTATTTTGGAAATACGCCAAGTGCTTAAAAATGAATAATGCCCTTTACCTTCTCCCTCAATGCTTGTTACCCAAATGACAAAAATTTAACTGAAGATATTCCTACTGCTTAAAAAACTTGCTATCACAGACACCCCCCCACACTGAGCTAAACTTAACTATACTCATTTGGTTCCTATGACAGTCTCAATACCAGAAAGCTTAAATTATTTGCCACTAGATAACCAGACTTTCAGGTCATTTCTCCATATTACTTATTTCTGTTCATCCAATTACAAAGCAAGCAATGTGACGGTTAGAAAAAATTTTAAAAATGTCATGAAAACACAAATAAGGCAAAAATTATTCACAACATCTGCACCCTAAAACAATCACTATTGACACTACAGTGTTTTGTGTGTTTTGTTACAAAACTGAAGTCATGTTATAGATACTGTTTTATAGACTGCTTTTTTCACATAATATACTTTGAACTTTTCCACAGCATCATATATTATTTTACCATGTCATTCTTAAAGACACGATATTTCATAACTTGAATACACAATAAATTATTGAAATAAACCCCCAATGTAAGACATACGGGTTATTTTCAATATATTTTATTATTAGAAATGCTATGTTCAAGAGATATATTATTATGCACATGTCTATTCTTTGGAATATATCCTTAGCAATTAAACTGCTAGATTAAGTGAAGAAACTTTTGATTGCCACATCAAGATCACCTCCCAACCTCATCAAAGTGCTACCAATAATAGCTTCTTTTAAGTCCTCCTCAGCAGCTGTTATTATGACTTGAAACTCCTTTCCTAATTTATAAGCGAAAAATAGATAACTTGCCATTTTTCTTTTATTTAGTTTCTGAAACCCAATTATATCATCTTTAATTTTATGTCACTTAACTTTTACATTTTTAATTGTCCAGAAACCAGTTTATTGGCTTTCCAACTTGCTGTATGTACAAGAAATTAGGATCTTGTTTCATGGTTTGTTTTTGTTTATTTTTGCTTTTCTTGCTTTCTACACAATATGCTATGGTTTTTCTAATATAAAAGCACAGTGGATTGCGTTATAATGAAATAGTTAACAAAATAAAACGAAGCAGGACACAGAAACCAGAACTTGTCACACTAAGAACAGTTACTAACATCTTTTATTTTGGCCCCCAAAAGCTTTGACAAGTTTTGTCAAGGCAATTAATTTCTTCTTTGTTTGTTGTAGAAAATTAAGCACTATATAATTAAGCACTGTGTAGGTCCTTCTTACCCTCCAAAACTATGAAAATTTATATCCTAGCAATTTATGAATCCTATTGCAATTAGAGTTTTCAGTGTTTTTTCTGCAAAATTAACTTATTCTACGGTTGACTCAGAGGAAAATGAACAATTCAAATGAGTTTTCTCTGCTGCCAGTTCAGAAAAAGTGATGAGTGTCAGCGAAAGGTCACACTTTGCTGTGCGCATCCTTGCCCATCCCCAACGAAGTCCGCCAGGATGCAGCAGCACTCTGGAGATCAGACTGTAGTCGACCTATGAGTGGCTGAGCAGCAGGCCGGCCCAGGAGAAATCTTTCCACAACATAATCTTATTTCCCATTCCTTTTCTCTGGTGCTTCTAGAAACTTTCACGTTATTTTTATGCCATAACTCTTCCTTGCCATTCTGTATTTTTCTAAGGAGAGCACAAGAAAGAAATAGTGAGTTGTGTATGCTAAGTAAATATGGCTGCTTCTTAGGTTTACAAGCCTCAATGAAGGAAAAAAGGCCCCACCATTTAAAATCAAACAAATCTCAACTGAAGGACATTTAACTAGATATTTTTTTCAAGTAGATGTGTCTATCTTAGTGTGGCAAAAGAAAACTATAAAAACGGCGGGTAATGTTGTAATAGTAGTTTATTTGCATATATTAGAAGGCCAAGACAAGAATAAGATAACAGCTCTCTGTTCAAAATTCACTTTGTACTGCTATTTCACAGACTGGAGTATTCTCCCTGCAAGGCTATAACACTTGGACAGGATTTCCCTTGAACTCAGACAGGAGTCTCCCCTTGTTGTTCCATAAACTAAGGAGCGGGTAGGAAAAGAGGGTTGCGTGGCCAGCTTTCACAAGTGTTTATCTACTCTTCCCTGTGTTGCTTTATATGAATGCTAAGCAAAAATAACATTAAATATTGAATATAGAAAAGAAAGTATCAAATCAATATCTTGTAAAAACACTTTATGGCAGATATGATTATGAAATAACAAACCAAAATTTTCTCTAGTAATCGTTTCATAGATACATCTTAGGATTCGTGGCATTATTAATGTTTTCTCTTAACAATACATAACTCAGACTGGAGAGATGACTCAGTGGTTTAAAGCACTGGCTGGGTGCTCAACTGGTTAAGAGCACGTAGTGATTCCAGTTCCAGGGGATTAGATACCTTCCTGTGGCCTCTATGGGCATTGCATACACATGGTACACTTCTATACATGCAGGCAAAGCACTCAGTCACATAAAATAAAAATAAATAAATCCAAAAAGGCAATGCTTAAGTCATTCTTGGGACTGTCTTTTTGTCTATTTTAATTCTACATCTACATATCATCTAACCCTTTTTCATTTTCTGTAAAGTCCTTTTTAAGTGGAAAGAATCGGAATGACCATTGAGATGAAATTAGTAGTCTTAGTTGGGCATGGTCAACGTGTGAAAAATGAGGTGGAAAGTCAATCACCAAAGTTATCCAAACTAGGGAAAGGTCACTAACAGCCTCAGGTATTCCCTCAGTTTTCACAGCACTTTCATAGGTGACTATGGCCCTAATTGCCTCTCCAGTGTGACATCTAATAGAGGAAAATGAAATAGGTTGGCAAGTCTGTCTGGAAGTATTGTAAGCCTGTCTCAGTAGCTTCTGCAATAGGAGAAAAGCGAGGACAGAGTTTCTCCAAACGTAGGTGTCTTCCCCTGAGAGAAAGCAGACAGAAGTAGGGCACATTTGTTGTCTCAACTGTCTAAACCCTCTTTCTCAAAGCTGTAAGGTTTTACAGCAAGTAAACTTGTGCTTTTTCTCCTGCTGTGTGGCTTTCAGTTGATTTTTCTACACAGAAAAGAAGCCTCTGGCATTTTTCACATTGCAACTCGCAGTTGCTTGGCTGCATTATCAAAGCAGATCCAGCAGATCCTCTTGAATGGAAGCCCCAAGACCCACCACAGACTCTGGCTGCACTAATGAACCGAGATTCTTCTGTGTCTCAGTAGGCAGCAGGGGAGGAGGACATAAAATCCCACTGAGATGGGACCAGGCTGTGGCTGTAAAGAAACCACTTGTCTTAGCAGGTCCTGAATGTCCCAACATCTGCTGGCTATGTAAAACGATGTGGCTAATGGGCAGTGTGACAGTGCAGACACCATAAACGGTTATTTCCACATTCTTTCTGACATTGACACTAAACAAGATTTAGTGATACGTACATATAATATTTTATATATGTGTAAATACATATATATTAAGCAAACTTAGTTGTAATTTTTTAAGCCAATAGTAGAACCAGATAAATTATTATCCTAAATTTATTGTTTACATAGTACTCAGAAGCACCAGAATAGAATGCTTTTACAAGAGTGTATCTTAACTCAGTCATACCTTTTGAAATCAATAGGATTTATCTGCTAATTATAGACTCAACATAGAAGCAAGCTGCTGTTACCAATCCAGGGAGCCATTGAAGAACACATTGGCAAAAGCCCATTGTTACCTGTTCATCGATGCACCACTGCAGCAGCTAAGGACCCAGGCCTCAAGAACGGTAGGACTTAGGTTCAAATTCCCAATCAGATGTTTATCAGGCTCATTAGCTTTTCTGGGACTCGGTTTCCCTCTCTCATAAAGTGGAAATAAACTACCACCCTCAGGGCTGGAAAGATGTCTCAGCAGTTAAGAGTGCTGGTTCGGTTCTCAACACCCACATGCAGGGCTAACAGCCATCTATAACTCCTGTTCCAGGGGATACGATGCCCTCTTCTGGGCTCCATGGGCATTGAATGCATGTACATACATATAAAATAAATAAATATTTTTAAATACCTTCTTCAAAGCTGTGGTCAAATTATAAGATAATATTAAAATAAAGTAACACCAAAACAAGTAGGACAGAACCAAAATAAAACAGACCTCTAATTATTTGATAAATTATGACTTATTTCTGCCAATACTATTAATTATTCATGTCCAAATTTGTCCCCTAAAAAAGATTTAACAGTAACAATAAAGATAAATAATACATGAAAATACAACACAAATCAGAAGTAGATAAGAAACAAAAAGAACATTTTTACTGAATAGATCAATCAGATTAAAATTTAGTTTTCCTCCTCATGAAATACTCATTAAATATACAGAAACTAAAAGCAAGGGCAGCTTTGCAACACGGAAAAGGGCTCTTGGGAAGACTAAAACTTCAGTTTTATTTCACTTCAGGTCACAGACTCTTGCCCATGCTCCCATGAAAATACCAGTTATCAGGGAAAAGGTTACTATAAACTTTAGTGCCTGGGGCACAAAGTGCCAAGAAAGAATAAAATGGCCTCAGATTACTGTGGCATGTAAGATACATTCAAACTTCCCTTCCACTTTGCCCTTCAGCCTTTCCTCCCATCCTTTTACTGATTTTCATGCTTGGCAGGATGCACACCACCACCATGTCATTTAATGAGACTTAAGTAAGATCCCATCATGAATTTCATCTTAGAAAGGATATGCCACACACCACTCCCCATGGCAGCTCTCTGGGGAGATGAGGCATCTTGGCATGTAAATTCACACAAGTTGACTTTTGAATATTAATTATGTGTATCACACTACCTCCTCACATAATTATTTTTGCTATAAGTTTGGAGTCATTACCCAGCAAGCTGTGGGATTAGAATTTTAAAGACTTGTTAGAGATGGGATAAACCAATAAATATAAACACCCTTGGCCTCCTGTTGAGAGATCCCTGGAGTTATGATGCTTAAAGTGTATCTTTGTTCAGTCAGCGAACTGGGAAAATTTTTACAGAGATGGAAGGAAAAAAAGTTTCTTCTTCAATGCCAATTCCAGTTGAATTGCTCTGGTTCCCTGAAACACTTTGTTGAACAATGTCCTAGACTACTATTTAAGTTCAATGAGAAATAATTTAATTCTGCAACCAAATAAGGACAGCTGTCATAGAGAGAGGAATAAAGAATGGGGCTGGAAATGGGGTCTGATGACAGATAGTTTCCCTTCCTGACATCTACAGAAGACTTAAAAAACACATACTGCCACATTTAAAATCAAGCAGCTATTCAGGAAAAATGTAAGTGGTTAGCCAGGGAATTATCCCTAACCTGTAGACCCTTGACACTCTTTAAAGCTGCAGTGCTCAGTGAAAAACAATATAGGTGAGTCCTAAGCTGGTGATGGTTACTGAGCCCAGGAGCTCACTGTGGAAAAGCACTAGAAGGTAAGACAAGTAGATTATGAGAATAGATTATTACTGTATATCTCAAACATACTTCCTTTTAGAGCAATGACTATTGGAGAATGTGTGTTTAGTGACTAAAGCAAAGAAGGTAACAGATTCAGACTGCTTGGGTGGAATTAGTCCTGAAAATCACTGTGTCCTATAGATCACTACCACTCATATCAATCTGGTCCAACAATGGCTGTGCCTATAATCACAGAGCCTCTGTTGCTCCCTCCTGCTGGGTAGTATCTGTACAGTAACTGTAGGAACCAATGCATGACAGAAGTTCATTCCCCAAATCCCCAACTGCTATTAAACACTGGGGCCAAATCCTAAAGTGCACATTCTCAGCATTCTCAACAAACGTGGATATTTTTCTTTGCAGGTAACCAGGTAGGGGAAGACAGGAACCGGGGAAGCTTGAATCAAAATGAAATCTCATCCTTTCAAAATGATCATGGCAGCAAAAGAAGAATATTTTAAATTCATTCCAGGCATGGTGGTGCATGCCTTTAATCTCAGCACTTGGAGGCCAGCCTGGGATGTTCTACATAGCGAGTTCCTGCCCAGATGGGGCTACATAGCAAGACTCTGTCTCAAAAATTAATTCTTTCTATAAGAATAGCTATGATATGGAGAGATACAAAGGCTAAATTTTTATGATCTTATTATATGTAAGAATAAGTAAATATCTATTGAGATAGAAAGGAGTTTCTAGAACTTGGGGGGAAGGAAGTGGGAATGACTGATTCCCCTTAGGAGGAATAAAAACGATCCAGAACTCTACAAAAGTGATGTCTCCACAATATTGTGACTGTTCCAAATGCCCTTGACTTATACAGTTTAAAAATGATTAACTTCGGGCTGGCAAGATGGTTTAGCCACTAAAGGCTCAAGCTCAAAACCTAAACAGAAAGTGATTAACTTTCTATTATGTGGGCTTATGAATGTCATCTCAATTAAAAAATAATTTGTAGGGATTGGTAGAATTTAAAATGAACTGGATATTAGATGGCATTGGGAAAGTATTAATTTTCTCAAGTATGATAATAATGATATTGTACCATTCAGGAGAATAACATTTTTATTCTTTTCTCAAAGTTGAATGCCAAAGTCTTTAGGGAGTAAGAATCATGATCTCTGCAATATATTTTCTAATAGTTTATCAAGAATTATCTATATGTATATAGAAATTAAAACATGGCAAAAATATTTATGATTGTTGAATTTAAGTATAGTCTAAGTAACTGTTCACTGTACTTTTTTCCAATATTTTAATATGTTCAAAATCTGTCAAATATTGGGATAAAACTCATTTTCTAAGATTTATTTATTGTATCTTATGTGTATGAGTGTACCACATATATGCCTGATACCCATGGAGGCCAGAAGAAGGAGTCAGATTCCTTAAAAACTGGAGTTATAGACAGTTGTGGGCTGCCATATGGATGCTGGGAACCAAACCCTGGTCCTTTGCAAGAGCAGCAGATACTCTTAATGGCTTAGTCATCTTTCCATTCCCGAGACAAAACTTTTTAATGATCCTCTGAAATTCTAAATGAAGTTCAAGGTTCATATTAGTCAATTCATGCAAAAAGTTGTTGAGATTCCAGGTTCTATGCTAAATACTTAGGATGCAATAGTAAACAAAATAGATGCCATCTCTACCCTGTTAGCTTTCAGCCTAGTGAGGGCAGCCACAAATAATGAAGCAGTACAATATAAGCTGTGATGTGAAGAAACAAGATGCTAAGGATGACAAAGACAAACACCTGGAGGAACTTATTCAGCCAAGTAGTGGCCAGAAGTAAGATACTGAGCAAGAAGCTACACCTAGCGAGAATGAATGAAAATAGCGAGCTGTAACATTTAAAGGAGGCCATCTAGCCTGTGAGGGGTGCTGACTCCCAACTCCAACCAACAAGAAGCCTCTCCAGAGCAAGAAAATCAGGAGTGAAGGAGGTCAAGTGATGACCCTCAGCAGCAGGTAAGTCCACATCCTTAGAACATCTCACTCTTGCCTTTGAAGGTGTCGCCTAGTGGTGGGGGAGGGCGAGTGGGCGGCCAAAACTGCATTAGAAATACATGAGGCACTGGAAAAACAACAGGGCTGGGTGAGCAACCACAACCGTGACCACCAGCCAGGCACAGATCAATATGAGTGCTCATGCAGTCCAGGGCCTCCCCACTGTGCGTATTTTTCATTTTCCTTTAAATACAAATGCAAAGAGGCACAGACACAGGGTGGTAAATCCCAGAGTTGTAAATCCTCAGTCTATTCCAAGTTGAATTGATTGTCTTTCTAGAACTACTTAAACATAATCACATGATGTCGGAATGAGAGGGGTCACGATAGTGCTTTGTTTGGTTTGTCTGACTGTACTTGGATTCTTGCTGACTGGGACTGGAGACTTGAGGGAGACACTCTCACTTTCTGTCTCCATGATCTTTACATTCACAGAGAAAAAAAGACAAGGGGGTGAAGATTGGGGGAAATAAATACTAAGAAACCTTGAACTTAATGTGATGTTTGCCCTTAAGAAATAAACTAATTAGGCTACACAATTTTGGGGTTACCCTTTTCACGGGGGTCAGTAGTGGTTCTCATTAATGAATCTGGGGAGACTTGTAGGCTAAGGATATATGTCCAGCACTGTATTTTCTGAAGGTCTTCTGCAGAATCCATGACAGCCTCTTGTGCCCAGGGAGACACCAGGTCATCCAGGAACCCTAAGCATCACTTCTCAATGCAAAGTGGAGAAATTGAACTGAAGACAAGTCTCCCCCTTTTCCTATCTGGAAGCACATCTCTGGGTGTTATTTTATCCTACTCTGGAGCCTGAGAAGAAGCCTGACCGCTAATTCGCAGCTCCAGCCCTTTGAAGTGCCATTGATATTCCAAACTTGGGGAGCCTCCCATATCATAAAGGAATCTCCCTCCCGCCCCCAGCCACACTACAAATAAACTTGCTCCAGCAAACCTGCAAGCCTGCCCTGCGCCCCAACGCCAGCCAACCTCGGAGAAAGGAGCCAGGGCAGCATAAGCTCTGCAAAGCAAAATAACATCCTCAGCATGGAGCCTGGAGCAAGAAAAACAGTGAGCTATTTAAACCTGACCGTTTCTCTTTAAAGACTTGGGTGTTCTTCAGAAAGAGACTTTCCCTCCCACCTCAGAAGGGTCCAAAGTGTTACTCATATTATTTACAGAGCTTTGAAGTATGCCTCCAAAGTTTGAGTTCAGCTCTGAGGAATGTGAGGGTCAAATCATTTTCCCTTTCTGATGAAGGAAGGCTGTGAATTTAATACCACAATTTATTCAAAACAAGGAAATACACAGAGGCACTCTCCACCATTATTGCACAACAGTGGACAGTTGGAACTGTATCACACTCCAAAGAGTTTATGCAGTTTGGCCAATAGCGGTGATATAGTTAATGAGCCTTCTGGTTAATCCATTCCTACCAACCTCAGCACCTGTAAAATGCAAGACACTTTTCCTTCTAATAATAGAGACTGAATTTGTTTAAACAATATTAGAGCCATCATTTTCTAAAAGTAAAATAATTTAAAATATATCCCTATAGTATGTGTATATTTTATGAAAAATGAGGTTAAATAGCACAGCTGGGGCATATGGCTTTTCCTGGTAACCGTCCAGGTGACCTCTCTTTGTAAAAGTGGCCTTTCGAGCTTTATTATCTTAACAAGAACTCCCATTTATATAGCTGCTTTCTTTATGGAGCTTGAAGTACTTCGTTGACCTTGGAATGCCCTTCATGCGTAAGAGGATGCTCTCCCTGGCCTATAGAGCTGGCTAGACATTCACAGGCCAAGGACTAAAACACTCAGTTGTGAGCTGAACTTAGTGCTGAACGTGCTTTCTGAATCATTCTGGAAGCTGGAATGATGGGGGAGGGTATAATCTGCAAACACAGCCGCATCCATGCATACTTGAAGAGGCTACAAGGAGCCCAGTGTTCCTGTTCTTGGTTATATCTGTGCTCTGCCTCTTACTGGTCAGTAACCTTGCATACATAGCTAGAAGACCTGTAACCTCCTCATCCCCATTGGCAAATGGGATTAGTCTACACCTGGATCTGTTATGTAGCACTCTCTTGCCCTCAGATGTTTACATAACTGTTATGTTTACATAACTATTAGTTTATACATAGCTGGTTTAGCATTTGGGGTTGATTAAATATGGAATGACTTGACACTATGCTCACAAGTTCACTTAGATCATGCTATTTACATTAACCAACTAGACTAGCTATAATAATAGCAGACAGAATATTGTGGCATTAAAAGCAGTTAGGTAACTTGTCTGAGTTCATGAACTAATGGAATTGAAGTACAGAGCAAAGCTTCCTGTCTTAGAAGTATGTGCTCCACATCAGGACATCAGGTTATCCTTGGCCATCTCAGATCCTATAGGTGTACACTAGGCCTGTAAATAAACAGTTATCACGTGATACACTAAGGAGACAGTAAAAGATGCACCTTCTGATGATTCTATTTCATTTCCATCCATTTGTAATGAAGCGGGTCCACCTTGAGAGAAATATACTGGACCGCATAAAAAGTTCACGACACTCACATAGTACAGTGCCCTCAGGGCTGCTGCATGCCTTCCATCTCTCCATTCTCATCCTGCCTGATTTCCTGACAGCTCTTTAATTGTAGTTCCTGACTCCACCTTCCCCTACCTGGTGTCCTGGTTTTGAACATGATCTTTCCACAGGAGAGCAGATACACTCACAGTTGTTGAATTGAACCATGCAAACCTCCAGGAATATACAAAGTTTCCAGAAGTGTGGTCAGGGTGACTTGAAGAGAATTGGGTTCAAGATCCTCTACCTTTATGTTTATTCCTTCTTCAAAGTAATTTCACCCGATTATTGAAAGTTTATTGAAAATGAACAGACTCTTCTTTCTTAAAAAAAAAAAAAAAGATAGAAAAAGTATGCTTTTTGTCAGGAAAGCCCAAGGATACAAAGAGTTCAAGAACACCAAACAATTGGGAACTGTCCAGGACTTTCCTCAACCACACCGAAGGAGAACTTGATAGAACTGTCAGTCAATTATCAGTCAATAATTTTTGATTATGAGTTGGAATGTATATGGGGATTTCAGACATTTGAGAAGTGTCACTAAAATAGAACTTCTTCCCTTCCTATTTTATTTACTGAACATTTTTTTCAACTGTGAACAGAAATGATGCTAGGCCTGGCTCACTCCAGAAATACTGGAACAGTCACAATTCCACTGAACTAAAATTTAATTGAACTAATAAAATAAATGTAGATTTTAGTAGAGAATTATGATATGAGGGTCTATACAAAGTTCAAGCATTTACATAAAGATAAAATTCTTGGGAGAAGCGGAATGGAAAAACGGCTTCAAAAGAACAATAAATAAATAATATAAATATCCTACCTGTTAAGGGAGAGTTTCTTTGTGTATTTTTGGGTTTTTCTAATATTATTTTTTATTTCCTTAGAAGAAGCATATCACTACAGCTTTAACATTCCCAATAACAGTTTCCAGAGCAAAGACACAGCTCCTTCAAAAGTGGCTATGAAATTTCTAGGTTCGATGTTGAATCAATACAGTTATATAATATTGAACTTAGTATACACCCTGTAAGACAAAACTTAATGAGTTTTAAACCCTCAAAAAAGATCTTCATTTAATTCTAAAATATACTGTTTCTTACAGAAAGACTCATTGTTTTTGATACTAACACTGAGATGTTGGCACATGTGTCTCTAATCTGTGTATGTTTGATTATTACTAGTCATAATCGTTTGCACTCAGATCCTGGGCACCTGTGTGTATCTATAAAGTCATCAGGTAGATGTCGATGGTAACGTTCATCACCTCTACTGATTAACATGACTGAAACATTTATGCTTTCTCCTCAAATATATTACACTTTTTGAAATTTGTTCATTTTTTTCTGTGCGTGCATATCACAGAACATCCCAAACCATCTTATTCAACTATATACCCACTTCCCAGAAGGCACCCTCCCATAGCCTCTCTACCCCCACAGGAGCCCTTATACTCTGTTATCCCTGCTACTGTCCACAATGTTGGTGACACCCCCAGCCATTCCCCACTACTTGTCCATCTGGTGACTCTAGTCAGCCTATCTAGAGGTCTTTGTTTTAGGAAGGTCAGCTGTTCCTCATCTAGCAGCAATCAGTTGTCAATATTCCTTTAGATAGGATTGGGGTCTTCTGTTTATTTTCCCAGTTCTATACTGGGTTATTATCTGGGAGCCCCTTGGGCCACCCTAGCTAACAACTCAAAAGAAGGTATCGCCTGTCTGGCATTGTTGCTTGTTATGTAGCCTTTAGCTATACATATGGACTCTTACAAAATTTTATTGGTTACTTTAATCTTTGGTTATACTTTCCTTTTAGGTGTTTAAGGCCATACAGTTGGCCCAGATAAACCATTTTATTTTTACTCTTAAGGTCATTTAAGGATCTGTTCCTCAGGGGTCATATGGGCTTGGGAGGAACCCTGGTTCCTTTTTTTTTTTAACCAGTTCCACCTTTGTGAAGATAAGTCAAATGTCCTACTCGATCATGGCTGTCTTCACTTGGAAGCATGGAGGAAATGTTTCCTCTGTGTTGATCCTCCTCTTTGTAGACTGGACATTGTTCATGTCCATCTCATGGGGTCTCCTCAGCCTCCTTGATCAAGAGGACAGGTGACCCACCACAATTACAGGACATTTTGAGAGATGCTCATAGTCCCCTGGACCTAGTTGACCTAGGAGGGCAAGGAGCAAAAACTGTCCTTTATGTCCCTCTAACCAAATTAGTATATGCCTCAAAGCATGTCTGTTAAACATCCAAGAAGGTTAGTTCCACCAGTCTGGTACTTTTAATAATTGTATGCCATGTAGATAAATCTTGGGCAAAGAACAATTGTTCTCAGATAAACGTTACCTAGACATATTTCTTGATCTGGTATGAATAATTTGTCACCAAGTTTTTGGACTAATATGGATCCCTCTGGTTTTTAAAACTAGCTAGGCATTATTTATCTTTCACATTGTCTAACCCCTCCATCATGGTTTCCCCAATTAAGGTGCCCCTGTTTTCCTATTTCTTCCTTAATAATACCTTTTCTCCTAAGGTCCTACCTCTCTCGAGCTCCTTCTTTCCCTTTATCCCCTAGGTTCCTTGTATAACCTTCCCTCCCCTCTCTCTTTAAAATAACCCTATTTTTATCCATATCTCCCTTATTAATACCTGTTTCCTACTGTTCTTCTCTTTCAGGTTCTTTCTTTCCCTTTACCTCCCAGTTTCCTTTCCATTAACCTGGTCTTTTCCATTATCCTGTTTCCTGTAGTTATGTCTGGATACATACTCACCTATCAAGATTTGGTTCTAGGATACACATATGAGGTCTTTGTTACTTCACTTAGTATAACAGTTTCTATTTCCATCCATTTACCTGCAAATTTCATGATTTCATCTTTCTTTACTGCTGAGTAAAACTCCATCATATATATGAACCACATTTTCATTATCCACTCATCAATTGAGGGACACTTAGGTTTCTTCCATCTCTTAGGTATTGTGAAAAGAGCAGCACCAAACATGGATGTACCAGTGTCTCTGCAATAAGATGAGTTCTTTGGGTATATGCCAAGGAGTGGTATAACTGAGTCAAATGGTAGGTTCATTTGTAGTTCTTTAAGAGTTCACCACACAGCTTTCCATAGGGGTTGAACCAGTTTGCAAGCCCACCAGCAGTGGATGAGTGTTCCCCTTTCCCCACATCCTCTCCAACATTTGGTATCATTTGTTTTCTTGATCTTAGCCAGTCTGACTGGGGTAAGGTGAAATCTTAAAGTGGTTTTCATTTGCATTTCCCTAATTATTAGTGATGTTGAACATCTTTTAAGATGTTTCCTATCCATCTTTACTTCTTCTTTTGAGAACTCTCTGTTCAGCTCCTTTGCCCATCTTTTAATTGGGTTGCTTCTTGTCTTGTTTCTCTTTTTTTTTTGAGTTCGTTATAAATTCTTGTTATTAAACCTCTGTCAGATGTATCACTGGTGAAGATTTTCTCCCATTCTGTGGGTTTTCTGTTTGCTTCCTTGGTTGTCTCCTTTGATGTACAGAAGCTTTTTAGTTTGATGAGGTCCCATTTGTGAATTCTTGCCTTTGTTTCCTGATCAACTGATGTCTGGTTTAGAAAATCCTTTCCTACTCCTATATCTTGTAGGTTTTTCCCAATGTTTTCTTCTAATAGTTACAGAGTTTCAGCCTTTACATTGAGGTCTTTGAGCCATTTGGAACTGACTTTTGTCAGTTCTACAACTGGAGATCCAGTTTTGCCAGCACCATTTGCTGAACATGCTGTCTTTCCTCCAGTGAATGTTCTTGGCCCCTTTGTCAAATATCAGGTGACTGAAATTGCATTTACTCTTATTTGAGTCTTCAATTTTGTTCCATTGGATTATGGGTCTATTTTTTTGCCAGTACAATGTTGTTTTTATGACTATAGCTCTGTAATACAGCTTAAAATCTCCTATAGTAATCCCCCCAGCATTGCTTAGTGCTCAGGGTTGTTTTGGCTATCTGAGGTCCTTTGTGCTTCCATATGAACCTTAGGATAGTTTTTTCTAATTCTGTGAAATATGTCACGGGGATTTTGATTGGCATTGCGCTGAACCTATATATGACTTTTGGTAGGATGGTCATTTTCACAATATTAATTCTTCCAATCCATGAGCATGGGAGGTCCTTCCATCTTCTGATGTCTTCCTCAATTTCTTTCTTTAAAGATTTAAAATTTTCCTTGTAGAGCTCTTTAATGTCTTTGGTCAGCTTTATTCCAAGATTTTTTTTTCAGCTATTGTGAAGGGGAGTGTTTCCATGTGCTCTTTCTCTGATTGCTTGTTATTGGTGTATAGAAAGCCTACAGACTTTTGTAGGTTAATTTTTTAACCTACTACTTTACTGAACGTGGTAATGATTTCTAGGAATTTTCAGGTGGAATTTTTGGCATCCCTTAGATATAATATCATATCATCTGCAAAAAGGGGTAATTTGATCTCTTCTTTTCCAATTATTACTCCTTTAATTTCCTGCTCTTGTCTTACTGCTCTTGCAAGAGTTTCATGCACTGTGTTAAAAAAGAGTAAGAGCACAT
>NW_008354532.1:4287079-4288568 GCF_000622305.1 Nannospalax galili
TCTAGGACTTTGAACATAAATGCATATTGAATTTTGTCAAAGGACTTCTCTGCATCTGTTGAGATGACAATATGGTTCTTGTCTTTTAGTAAATTTATATGATTTATGATGTTTATTGACTTACATATATTGAACCATCCCTGCATCTCTGGTATAAAACCAACTTGATCATGGTGAATGATCTTTTTGATGTATGTCTGTATGTGGTTTGCAAGTATCTTGTTGAGAATTTTTGCATCTATGTTCATTAAGGATATGGGTGTATAGTTTTCTTTTTTGGTTGTATCATTAGCTGGCTTTGGTATTAGAGTGATGCTGGCTTCATGGAAGGAATTTGGAAGCTCTCCCTCCATTTCTATTTTATTGAATAAATTAAATAGTACTGTATGCAGATCTTCTTAAATGCCTGATAGAATTCTGCTGTAAATCCATCTGGTCCTCGGCCTTTTTTAATCGGGAGGTTTTGTATTACTGTTTCAACTTCTTATTGTGTTATGGGTCTGTTTAAGCTGTTAATCTCTTCTTGGTTTAGTTTTGGTGGTTCCCATGCCTTTAGATATCCATCCATTTCTTTTAGGTTTTCAAATTTAGTAGCATATAGGTTTTTACAGTATTCCCTTATAATGTTCTATATCTTTCTGGTGTGATGTTTCCCCTTTCATCTCTGATTTTGTTGATTTAGAGGTGCTCTTTCTTTCTTTCGGTTAACTGGGCTAGTGTTCTGTCAATCTCATTTATTTTTTCAAAGAACCAGCTCTTGGAATTGTTGATTCTTTGTATTGTTTTCTTTGTTTCAATTTCATTAATTTCTGCCCTGATTTTTGCCATTTGTTCTTGTCTGCTGGGTTTGGGTTTCATTTGTTGTTGTGTCTCAAGTGTGTTGAGTTGCATTGTTAAGTCATTTATTTGTGTTCGTTCTGATTTTTTGATGTAGGCACTTAGAGCTATAAACTTCCCTCTAAGAACCACTTTCAGCATCTCCCAGAGGTTTTGTTGTGTTGTATTGTTTTTTTCATTTAGTTCCAGGAATACTTTTATTTCTTTCTTAGTTTCTCTTTTCATCATTAGTTTCTCCCATTCATCATTCAGGGGTGTGTTGTTTAATCTCTATGTGCTCATGTGTTGATTAGAGCTTCTTACGGTATTGATTGTAAGCTTTATTGCACTGTGGTCTGATAGAATGCATGGAATTATTTCAATCTTTTTGTATTTTTTGAGGTTGTTTCGTGCCCCGATATATGGTCGATTTTGGAGAAGGTTCCATGGGGTGCTGAGTTGAAAGTATGTCCTTTGGTGCTTGGGTGGAATACTCGGTAGATGTCTGTTAGGTCCATTTGATATATGGAACTGTTTAATTCAGATGTCTCTCTGTTAACTCTCTGCCCTGTTGACCTATCTAATGGAGACAATGGGGTACTGAAGTCCCCTACTATTAATGAGTTGGGATTAATCTGGTTCTTAAAGTCCTGTAGTACTGTTTTTATTATGT
>NW_008354532.1:4288617-4321031 GCF_000622305.1 Nannospalax galili
TTATTGTTCATTTGATCAGGATGAAGTGGCCCTCTTTATCTCTTCTGATTAGTTTTAGTTTAAAGTCTATTTTGTTAGATATTAGAATTACAACACATGCTTTTTTCTTAGTAGCATTCACTTGGTATATTTTTTTCCATCCTTTCACCTTAAAATAGTTTCTGTCCTTGAAAGTGAGATGAGTTTCTTGCAGACAACAAAAAGATGAGTTTTGTTTCTTAATCCATTCACCTAATCTGTTTCTTTTGACTGGGGAGTTCAGCCCATTAATATTTAAAGTTATTAATGGAAGATGTGTATTGAATCCTGTCATTTTTATTTCTGTTTACATTCTTGATATAGCTATACTTTTCCACAGTTATTCCTTAATTGAATTTCTTTCCACAACCCCTTGGATATAGTCCTTCCTTTCTTCAGCTCTTCGTATTGCTTCCAGAACTCTCTGAAGAGTTCATGGCTTTGTGGACAGGAATTCCTTCAGCCTGTTTATGTCATGAAGATTTTTCTTTCCCCTTCAACTATAATAGACATTTTAGCTGAGTATAGTAATCTTGGTTGGCATCTGTGGTCATTTAAAACTGGGAATACTTTGGTCCAGTCTCATCTGGATTTCATAGTTTGCACTGTAAAGTCAGCTGTAATCCTAATGGGTTTTCCTTTATATGTGACTTCTTGTTTCTCTTTTGCAACTTTCAGTATTGTCTGTTTTTTCTGTACACTTAATGTTTTTACTATGATGTGCCATGGACAATTTCCTTTCTGGTTCTGCCTGTTTGGTGTTCTATATGTTCCTTGTATTCATATGGGCATGTATTTCTTTAATTTTGGGAAATTTTCTTCTACAATTCTGTTGAAGGTCTGGTCCATGCCATTTTCTTGGGATTCTTCCCCTTCCAGTATGCCTATGATTCTTACGTTTGCCCTTTTCATGGTGTCACACAATTCCTTCATATTCCATTCTTTTGCTTTCTTAAATTTTTCATAATCTTTGCTTGAGTGGTCTAGTTTGTCCACTTTATCTACCAGTTTTGATATTCTGTTTTCCATTTCATTCATCCTATTGGTGAGGTTTTCTCCTGTCATTTCTAATTGGCTTACCGAGTGTTTCACTTCCTGCTTTATTTCAGCCCGAGTATTCTTCAGTATTTCTAGCTCTTTTTTGCATTCATTCAGAAGTTTGTCCCTATCTTCCTTCAGTTCTTTGATTTATTTGAGTGTTCTTTAAATTCACTGAATTCTTTTATCATTTTTATAATTGTTCTTTTGAGTTCTGTCCTGCATTATCCCTAGGGGGTTCTCACTATACTCCTCTAGAGGACTATTGGTATTTTATGGGGATAATCTTTTTTTGGTTTTTCATGTTATTATTTTTTCTCTGTGATTTTGACATCAATTTCTTTTGTAGTTTCTGATTCTTGTGTGAGATTCAAGTCTTCAAGTTTAGGTCTGCTTCTTTTTGTAAACTTTATTTGCCTTTGTGGTTTACTTTTGGGGCTTGGAAAGCTGGTTCATAGAAGTTTCCAGTTCTCTCTTTTGATTTTATACTAGAGTGGCCAGATTGCTTTTGTCTTCAGGAGTTCCCACAGAGGCCCAAGTCAGATGAGGATCAGATGCTCTCAGGTTTTCTCCTAAGGTCTGGATCCCTCCTGGAAAGATTTTGGCCTCAGGAGTTTGGGGGTTGGACTGGCCTGGGAGCAGGGCCCAGGAAACCTGCTGGTCTCAGGCAGCTGGCGGCAGTGACACTCAGAGATGCAAAGGGAGATGGGCGTGGGAAGAGGCCCCAAGGGCTCCTGGAGACTACACTGAGGAACTGGGTTGTTCTGGATGCAAAGGATCAGGAAGCCAAAAGGTCAGCCGCGGCATCCAGTAAGGAGGCTGGAGGGTTGTGCAGCCCAGGGAAGCAGAGGGATGTGAGGCGGAACCAGGCTCAGTGGGCTCCTGGGGACTTGGAGAAGGAACTGGGTCCATCTGGATGCAAAGGATCAGGAAGCAGTGGTGGCCTTGGGGGAGAGGTCAGCCCTGGGGCCCAAGAAAGAGGTTGGAGGGCTGTGCAGCCCAGGGAAGCAGAGGGAGGTGAGGGCGGGGCCAGGCCCAGAGGCCTCCTGTGGACCAAGAGAGGGAACTGGGTTGGTCTGGATGCAAAGGAACAGGAAGCAAAGGTGGTTCCCTTGGTGTCTGGGGCACCAAGAGAAGGAATGGAACAGGACCCAGGGTAGGAGGAGAGAACGGCGGGAGAGATAGGAGGGTGAATGAGGCTGGGGGAGTCAAGGCGCGGAGGGTGCAATCAACTTACCGAGAGAGAGGCCAGCAGGTTGTGCAGCCCAGGGGGAAGTGAGTGTTTGTGTATTTTTAAATTTTCTGTATTTTAGGTAATAGTTGATATATAAGGAGTATTTAGACTGTATTGGATTCATTTTAAAAAGTGATGTAACAATTTTGTGTAAAATTCAATATTTATCATATTTTATTTAAAGGTAAACATTTATTGTGTTGTGGATATCCATCCTTTCAACTACTCTATGTACACCCTAAAATGTATAAGGTGACACTAAGCTTTCCGAAATTCTCTTGCCAGGGGTGATTGTGCACACCTCAAGTCCCAGCACTCGGGAGAAGGCAGATGATCTCTGAGATTGAGGCCAGTCTGGTCTAAATGTCAAGTTCCAGTAGCCAGCTGGAGCTATAGGGAGACTCTGTCTCAAAAAAATCAAAAAGAAAATAAAAGGATCTCTTAAGAAGAACATGTGAGGAAATTCTGAAACTATAATGTAAAATGGGAGGGGGGAGAAAGCAATTCTCATACCCCTTGTCTGGTGAGCATGTAATAGATGGTTAATAAATGCTGGTTAAATAAATTAAAAATGAGAAACCATTCTACAAATGGTAAGTGTTGGTGAAACAGCACTGTCACTCTCTGTGCCTACACAGGACATCACAGCTGGAGTGTCATGGAACCTAACCCTTTCCATGTTTTCTATTATTTTCACAACATCCTGGCACAGTTCCTGTGATTCTAACTTAGTAGGAAAAGTCCTATTAAAATGTTACCCTGAGCAAGCACTCTCACATTAGTGAGGACCAGTGGGAGTGCAAAGTCGTTTGGAATGGAATCTGACAACAGCTCCCAAAATTTCAAGTGCATTCACCCTGACCTTGCCAAATAATGCATCAGAGATTGACCCCATAGATAAACTTGTACCTAAATAAATAATCAATTTTAGAAAATATATGGAAAGTTTGAAAACTACCCAGGCAGGATGAGTTAAATAAATTAAATTGCATTCAAAGCATAAAATGCTATGCAGCTTAAAACAAACAAACAACAGAAAGCTGACATCTACAAACAGATAGGCAGATATTTCTTATTTATTATTAAATGGAGAATGAAATCACAATACAATATTGTTGGTGTGCAAACCTCTGTGTAAGAATACCAGTGGACTACACATGCATACATTTGTATCCACTTTGAGTAGCTTACAAAGTGCTCAAGAAATAAAAACACAGGCAAAAGTGGACAGACATGAAGTGAGATTGAGCTTTTCAATGGGTATCTTTTACATCATTTTAATTTTTGAAGCATTTATTCTAGCCAATCCAAAAACTGAAAGCACTAAAACATGTATCCATCAGCCACAGTCCAGTGCTGTAACTAGCACATGTTAATTGGCTAGTCTTATCTGAGGCCCAAACTTAAAGTCACTGGACGTGTTTTCTCTGTATGATGGTAGATGAATATGTTATTGATTTTACTACGGGAACAGTAATTGCTAAATTGGAACTCCATGAAATGTGTCCCCCACAGCAGCTTAATTTCTTTAATGGTTTTAAGCAATTTACAAAAAGGGACTTAAGGATCTTTTTCTGGCTTGCTCCCTCTCCTTTCTTTCTCATTTCAATAGTTGACTGAGTCTCTTGTGTTTTCTTGAGCATACTTGAATGTAGAGCAGAACTATTTTAATGGTACATTTAGTACTCATTTATAATAATGTTTTTAGTCATTAAAATATACCCTAGGGAGGGCCAGGACAGCAGCCTAACTAATTACAGGCATGCTGAAGCTGGGGTGACGAGAAGGAGGTCCAGCTCTGTCATACCCTATTGCAATTTTTCACCAGCCCCTAGACCTCAGAGAGACTTCCCCCTCCCTTTATCCCTTCATTCTGTTAGTCCATCAGCCCCCTCTGGCTTCATTTCCTTCTCTAGTGAGCCAGGGCCCCATCATTTCAACCTCCCTCTTGTCAGCACCTTCAATTTCCTGGACCCTTTGCCTTCTGCCACAGACCCCCTGCCAACCACCAACTCTGAATTCCCCCAGTAATCCATCTTCTCTTTGTCTATACCATGAGAGCCAAGCACAGTTGCAGAGAGTCACACCATGCGACAGCAGATGGAGGTTTTCTGGCCTCAGCTGAGTTCTCCACACCATTTCTGACCCTTTCCTGAGTCGACTCCCTGACTTACTTTCCCTGGACGGCTGTTCAAAAAGCTTGTTCCATTCTGTACCCTACTTATCTCTGAAGATGACCTTGTCCCACTCCTGAGAGAAAGGAAGCCGAAGTGTGGCTTGTCCTTCCCAGTCAGACCAGAGATGGCACATTTCTCTACCCAAAACAAGGAGGGGTACCTGGTAGACAGCACCAAAATTTCTCCAGAAACCACAATAATTCACCTGTGAGAAAAGCTCTACTGTCAGTTGAGACACTGATCCTAATCTAACCTAAATCCCAAACCTGGTTGGGATTTAGATGCCAGATAGAGAACTTTATGAACTGAGGGCTAAAGTCAGAACAGGAAGGGATGGGAAAACAAGAAGACATGGAAGAAGTCAGACAGCAGGAGAAGGCTTCCTTAACCCAGAGCTGGAGGGTAAAGCCAGTGTCTATGAGCTTGGATGAAGAATAAAGTAATATTTTGATCTTCACCAAACTTCAGCTGAATTTGAGCACTCCCTTATTAAGAGTTCAGAAAGGATATAGTGGTGCTAGCTTTTTCTATGATCTTATTACCAAGAGAAATCTGTGTTGTTTTTATGTTTTGCCACAGTTACTGTAGATCTCTCAAAATGTCACTTAAACTCATTTTCATTGCTTCAAAATTATGCTAGTCACCAAACAGATTACTAGATGTTGTCCTTTAAGAAGCACCATATATATTACTATTTTGTTAATTTGTTTTTTAAATATTTGACTAATCATGTTACAATATAACAGATTATAGCCAGGTGTGGTGGCAAATGCCTTTAATCCCAGCACTCGGGAGGCAGAAGCAAGCAGATCTCTGTGAGTTCAAGGTCAGTCTGGTCTACGTAGTGAGTTCTAGGCCAGGTGGAGCTACAGGGAGACCCTGTCAAAAAAAATCAGTATAACAGATTATTAGGTATTGCATTCTGTAGTTCCTGATCTAACATGCATGGATAAGATTCATAAAATGCTGTCAGAGCAGGTAAAAAGCTTAATACTGAAAGCTCTAATACCTTACCCTCTCTTCCCTCAGAAGTTGAAAAATATGTTTCTATCTTTGCTTGAATTTTTACCTTCTCATTTACCCCATTCTGAGGGTAGGGTAATGAAATCACATTCCAATGAAATCTCACCCAGATAACTGTGCTTCTGGTTGTATCCAGAGTTGTCCCTTACTCATTATTTCCTCACTGTCCCTTCTTCATTGACCCCTTTCTTTCTTACAGTGGCAGGCCCAGTGTTCTTTCCATCCCTCTTCATACAAGTAGTATCATTCTTCTTTCCATATTTTCACAGGGCTTCTCCATCTCTACCTGGCTGGGTCAGATAGCACTCAGTGGTCAGGAGCTCTCCATGCACTGTAGAATGTTAGGAGCATCCTGGGTTTCCATATCTCAGTATGCAGTCATTGAAAACAAAAATATTTCTAGACATTGAAGAATATGATAAAAATATTTAAGAGTAGATATTGTGCTCCCTGTATACTTTGGTTCAAAAGCCTTAAGCAGGAAAGGACAGACTGTTAGTAAGGGATTGAACGGTCCCCAAGAGGTTATCAGAGCTCAGGGCTAACAAATAAGTTTTCTTTCCAGAAGGATAATCACCCTGTATGGAGTTTAAATTTTGGCTCTGCCACTCACCCAGGTAGTTTTGGGACAGTTACTTCACCTCTCCATGACTCTGTTTCCTCATGTGAAAATGAAAGAGATGGTAGAGAGTTTAATGTAAGACTTAAATGAGTTTGGGGCTGGAGAGATGGCTGAGGGTATACAAGCACTGGCTGCTCTTGCAGAGGACCTAGGTTCAACTCCCAGCACCCACACAGTGATGAACAATCATCTGTAACTCCATTTCTAGGGGAATCTGGCACCCTCTTCTGATCTCTGTGGGCATTACACAACATGGGTACACTTACATACATGCAGGCAATACACTCAATACACATAAAATAAAAAATAATTTTAAAAAAGAATTATATGAGTTCTCATTTATAAAGCTCCTGGCACATATTATAATGTGCTCTGTGTGTTTGATTTTTATCATGTGTGTGTTAACTTCTGATCTAAATGGCTTGCTTGAGTAAGGCTGTGATATAAAGGTATTATTACCTTTATATTGGGGGTAATAAAATGGCTAAAGGAGATGAAGCCATCTACTCATGCAAATGGTTGAGTAAAGATTTGAACCCAGGAATCCTGTGCACAACCACTGGCCTCTACAATATTCCAGGCACAGGCACAAGCATTCCTATGAATGAAAGGAAGATGGTGATGAAAAGAAAAGACAGTCATGAGTGCCATGAGTGCAAGATGGGCGCCATGCTGGGATGAACCTTGAAGGAATGCCCAGCAGTTTGATGAGTAAAAGAAGGCTCTGAAGAAGTAGCCTCTGAACCCCCAAACTAAAAACCAGCAGAGACATAGAAATCCGTTCACAGAAGTGGGAATTCTTCACAAGATTATTGCAAAAACATCAATAATGTCCAAATAAACTAAATGTCCATAAATAAATAAATAATTTATTAATGTGGCATATTCCAAAGACAGTATACTAACTAGTCATTAAAAGTCAGGCCTTCTGAGAATATTTATGGTACGTTAATGTACTGCATCATAAAGCCAAGTGAAACAAAAATTCAAATCTACATATTGTTTCATTTCTATTACTACTTAGGATATGTATACACTTTAAATGCATCTTCATAAACACCGAAAAGAGACTTGGAAGAAATACAAAAAGTGTTTATATCAATTAGTGATTAAATGGAAATATTACAGGAGATGTTCATTTTTTTATCATTGTAGTTTTTGTATTCTCTGAATTTCCTTGAGCCAGATTTTAAAAAGAATGTTGATCAAGTACAACCAGGCAAAAAAATCTATGAACACAAATTTAATAATTTGATAACTGATATTTTAAGGTGAGGTAACCCAGATACCCCCTAAAAGAAAAAAATGCTATGCATTCTCTCTTATTCACCAGCCCCCTCTGCTTCACTTTTAGTCCTCATTTATTTGATTGCCAATGCCAAATTAATGAGTCAGTTCTGTCTTGCCAATTCTTATTCTTTTTTTCTCTACGTCTTTTTTTCCTATTTCTTCTATGTCTTTTTAAATATCACTTTCTTTTCACCCTTTATTATTTCCCTTTTCATTTTCATTTTACATTTTATAGGCCTTCCCAAAGAACATACGCTAGTCTGTTTGGGGGTATCTCCATGCCTCAGCCTTCAGAGCTCCATGACTTGAGCATGTCTCAAGTATTTGCTCCTGTCATTCTACCTCTAGCCAATAAACTCATAGCAGAAAATACTCCAACTCTAAGGAAAGAAATGCTCATCCAGGTATAGGACTCATTTAGAACACAAAACAGACTAGACCAGAAAAGAACCTTCCCACATCATATTATAATTAAACCATTATACAGAGCACAGAAAGTATATTGAAAGCTGAAAGAGATAAATGCCAAGTCACATACAAAGTCAGACCCACTAGAATAGCAGTAAATTTAAAGAAACTTTAAAAGACAAGAGGGTTTGGAATGATGTATTTCAGGATCTGAAAGAGAAATGTTTACCCAGATTACTATACATAGCAAAACTATTTGTCATAACTGAAACAGAAAGAAAAAATTTTCACGGTAAAAAACAGCTAAAATAATTCATGACAACTAAGTCAGCTCTACAGAAGATACTTGGAGCAATCCTTCAATGAGAGAAAAAATAAACATATCTGTGAAGGTCCAAGAAAAAATAAGCCACATTGCAATGTTAGTTAAATAAATTAGGAATAGGAAACACCATGCAAGTCAAAATCAAGAAAATGATAGGAATTAATTCATATCTTTCAATAATAACCCTGATTATTAATGGTCTCAATCCCCCAGTTGAGACACGGAATAACATGTTGGTTTTAAAAGCAGAATATTTCTACTTGTTACTCGAAGAAACATACCTCACCATCAAAGATAGACACAGCCTTACAGTGAAAAGATGGAAAAAGGAATTCTAGCCAAATGGAAATAGGAAGCAAATGGCTGTTGCTGTTTTAATATCTGACAAAATAAATTTCAAACAAAGATTAATCAGAAGAGTCAAAGAAGGTAACCTTACACTGATTAAGGGAACAATTCATCAAGAAGACATTACAATTTTAATTATGCAATACACACACAAAACACTAGTGCACCAAATTTCATTAAGCAAATACTACTAACTAAGCATAAAAGATTAACCCCAACATATTAACATTGGGTGGCATCAGTATCTCATCTTCATCAATACACAGGTCATCCCAACAAAAATAAGCAGAGAAATATCTGAATTAAATTATAACACAGGTCAAAATGACTAATAGATGTCTACAGAACATTCCATTCAAATACTGCAGAATGCATATTCTTCTCAGCAATTCACAGAACTTGCTCTAAAATAGATCACATAATAGGATACAAAGCAAGTCTTAACAAATAGAAGAAAATTTAATTAATTTCTTATATTCTATCAAACACAGTGGAATAAAACTAGAAATCAACAGCAAGAGAAGCTATAGAACTTAGTAAAACTCATACTCTAGAAAGCACATTACTTTTATGATGATTTAGAAGATGTATTTTTAATAATGATATATTGAAAAATAAACCCCCTCTTTTCAAATATTTGTGGAAATTTTTTAGCAATGACTATGATAATAAGGTTTCCTGTGCATCGTAGGATGTTCCCCAGCACCACTGGCCTCTATCGATTAGACATCATCTCGCTATTCACCTCCCACAAGATATGACCACAGAAATGTCTGCAAATATTGCCAGGTGTCCCCTGGTAGCAAAACCATTTCAAAGACCACTCAGATATTAATATTTCTAAATTTGAACCAAACATAAGCAAAAAGAGTAGAATGTAATAGGAAAAATTTAAACAAAACATAATGCAATCCTTTGGAAATAAAATCCTCCAAAACGCACTGGGCTGAAAGTTAACAAAATCTGCATTTAGATCTGTTTTTTTTTATTAAAGTTATTTTAATTGAATTTTTGAAAATTTCATACAGTACATTTTTAACATATTTAGACCCCCTCCCTATCTGCATGCCTCCTTAATATCCTCCACCCATTTTCATGTACTCTATTACAACTCTGGTTAACTTACCCAGAGTCACAGTCTTAAAGAAAACTGGCCCTCCCCCTCAAAGCACTTATCAGTTGTCAATAAATCCTCAGCTAAGGTTGGGGTTTCTTACCCAGTTCCCCTCTTCTATGCTGGGATTTTGTCTGGCTTGAGCTTGCATGGGACTGTGCCTGCTGTCACCATTGCTGTGAGTTCACATGAATAACCACTCAGTTGTCTGGAAAACTCTGTTTCCTTGTGGTCATTCACTACCTCTGGCTCTTACAACAACAATCCCTCTTCCACAGCAATACCTAAGTTTGGGGAGGCAGAGGTTTGATAAGGACTGTTCAGGGATAAGTCACTTATTCTCAGTATTTTGGCCAGTTGTGGGTCTCTGTGTTTATCAATATCTCCTGCAGGAGCTATCTACCTGAAATTCTAATTTAGCTAAGTTGTATTTTTGTTTGCTAAATCTAGTCATATAACTCATAAAGTAATGAATAGAAAAGAACTACATCTAAAATATAGCTATTGCACATAGAATACAGCAATATTAGACAAACTCTTAATAGACATAACTCTTAAACAAAGCTGTTTGTCAGCACCTTCATTTCCTTTTTAAAAATATTTTTATTTATTCTTTGACAATTTAATACATCTAAACAATGCATTATGATCATATTCTCATTTCTGTATCTCCCAACTCCCTCCACTCCCTAACACATCTCCCTCTCAATTTCATGTCCTCTTCTTTTTTTTATATCCTTCTGCATTCAACTAGTGCTGCCCTTATGCACATGGGTGTGGAACCATCCACTGTAGGAAGGATGACCGATCAGGGGCCACAACAATGAAGAAAACTGATTATCCCTTCCCAAGCTGCCATCAATTGCCAATACTCCCGTCAGAGGGCCATGAGGCCCTCCCCAATCATTTTTGGAATTTTGACTGGCTTGATCTTGTGCAGATAACAACAGCTGTTTTGAGTTCATGAGTGCAACAGCTGTATCATGTTCAAAGACATCATTTCACAATGTTCCTCCCCATCCTCCAGCTCTTACATCCTTTCTACTCCCTCTTCCATAATATTCTTTGAGCTTTGGGAGAGGTTGGATTGATATAAATGTCCCTGTTTAGGGTAAAGCATTTGGACCAGTTGTGAGTGTCTGCGTTAACCACTGCCCACTGGAAAAAGAAGCTTCTCTAAGGTTAAGAACAGCCCAGATCTATGGGCTATATAAACATAGATATTTAGAAGACAATTTGACAATATGACCATTTAGCAAAAGCATAACAGTAGGTTCCCTACCAGAGCCTATGACCTCCTAAGCCATGGGCTTTTGACGAGGTTTACAGTACTAGAAATAAATTTCTTCCTGTACAGTGGGCCCAATTAGAAAGCTGTTGATTATCACATTATAGTCATGTCATGATTACACCAGTAGACATATCTTGCCTGGCAGGTTGGTATTATAACTCACAGGGACCATCCCTGGGTAAGAGCACTGATGTCCTTTTTCTTCCAGTGGCCTGCACAGCACCTTCTAAGACAATGAAAGTCAACAGGGAGGAAAATTCCTGGTCATTTCAAGATTGATTTCTTTTTTTATTCAACCAAAACGTGTGGTATCTTTGGTAATAAGGTTTTGCCATCTAGTTATGGTGAGAAACCAAAAGAAATGGCAAATAGCGTGTTGAAAAGCATGCTACTGAATGATGACTGAGTCATCAGAGAAATGAAGAGTTACATCTTTAAATTCCTAAAATGAAATGGAAATCAACACACACCATCCAACACAAAACCTATGGCTATAATGACTATAATGAAAGCAGTCCTAATACAGCTTATTTCTAGAAGTTCCTAAATTTAAAAATCAGAGAAATCTCAAATAAATAATTTGACAATGCACCTTAGGGCCCTGGAGAAAAACGACAAATTCATTCCCAAATCAGTAACCAGAAAGAATTATGATCTAAGTAGAAAGTAATAAGGAAAATGGAAAAAAGTATAAAGAATCAGTAAAATGGAGTTCCTGGAAAGATAAGCAAAATTGTTAGCCTCTTAGCCAAACTAATCAAAAGAGAGAGAAAAACAAAATTAGATAAAAATAAAAAAGGAGACATTACAACAGTTATCAATGAAATTAAGAACATTAGAACATACCTTAGAAACTTATATTTCTTTTTTAAGAACTCAAACAACCCAATCAATAAATGAGCTAATGAAAAGATAGTTTTCAAAAGATGAGATACAATGACTAATTAATATATTTTAAAATATTCAACCTCACTAGCAGCAGAAAAATGCAAATTAAAACTATATTAAGATTCCCGCTCACCCCAGCCAGATAGTAGTCATTAACGAAACACATACCAGGGCCAATGAGATGGATTGGCAGACAAAGGCGCTCACAGATAAAGACACCAATGACCCGAAGTCCATCCCCAGGACCCACACAATGGAAGGAAAGAACCAACTCCTGCAAGTTGTCTTTGTGTATGTTATGACACACAGACATCCGTGGGCACACACACACACACACAAATAAATAAGTAAATATTTTATATAATTTATATATTTATATTTTTTATATTTTTAATTTAAATTGAAAAAACAAACGAATGTTTTTGAGACTATGGACAAAAGAGAACATTTATAAACTGTGAACAGGGATGTAAACTAGTCTAATGATTATGGAAATCAGGATGGCATTTCCTCAAAACACTAAAAATAGATGTATCATATGACGCAGCAATACTACCCCTAGGCATTTACCCAAATGACTCCAAGTCAACACATCACAGAGATCCTTACAAATCAATGTTTGTTGCAGCACTATTCGCAATAGCTAAGTTATGGAACCAACCTAGCTTTTATTTTCAGGAATAAAGAATGAAGTTATGTTGTTTGTAGGAAAATGGCTCTAAATGGGGACAATCATATTAAGTAAATTAAGTCAGTCTGAGAAAGACAAATACCATATGTTTTCTCTCATTTGTAGTTCCTAGATTTTATGTAGATCCATAAATTTATGAATACATATATCTGGCATGAAAGTTGAAGTAAAGGTAGAGGAACAGAGAGTTAAGGAATAAGAGGGGAGGGGAGGGCCCCATGGGGAGACTACACTCAAAGTACATTATATTCTTGTGTTAAAATGTGTTTATGTGGGTTGGAGAAATGGTTCAGTGGTTAAGAGCACTGGCCGTTCTTGCAGAGGACCCAGGTTCCATTCCCAGCACCCACATGTCAGGTAACAGCCATCTGTAACTGCAGTCCCACAGGCTTCAATGTCCTCTTCTGACCTTTTGCAGGCATTGCACACATGTAATGCACTTATGTACATTCAGACAGAACACTCACAGACATAAAAATAAAAACAAATAAATCAAAAGAATGTCCTTAAATAACGCAGCACCACATATAATGAGTATACACAATAAAACCAGAGTAGATAGGAATATACTCAGTAATTACTAGTTTCACCAACAAGATAGTGAGAGGCATTTCTTTGACTGTTGAATATCTTTCACACTTTATGTACCGAGACCATAGAGTAGGCTGGTAAAGGGCATAGTATCCCAAGCCACACTGGCGGGATTTGAATTCCAGCTCCACCACTTACCAGTTGCATGAACTGAACAAACTTTTCTGTGACTCAACTGTCTCACTCTAAAATTATAGTAAAAATTGAACCAACTTCATGAGTTTGAGTGAACTACTCATAGAAACAACTAGCTAAAACAATGCCTGATACATAAGAAAACAAGGACAATAACTATCACTTATTATTTATTTTATAAGAGAATAAATCAACTTGTTTAGGAAGAAAAAGTGTGACTGCGCTGAAAAATAATCCAAGAATTCCTGTTTCCCTTTCTATGTTTTATTTGCAGAAAATAGCTGATATTTGTATAGCTTATATGTCTCCTTGAACTCTTACAATAGACACATGTCAATCTTTTCTTTCTCTATTTCAAATTCAGCTATTCAGCACATTTTGTTTATAAGTCCTTCCATATCTGGAAGCCAGATTTCTCCTAGTAGAAACACAGAGATGCACAAGTGGTCATTGTGTGCAGAATCAGAAATGGGAATGCTCAACCCTAAATGAGGCATCTACAACATACCCTTCCCCCAAAGCTTCGTGGAAGAGGGGTCAAGAAGAGTGTAAGAGCCAGAGAGGTGGATGACTATAAAGAAACAGTGCTTTCCAGAAAGCAGGGAAGGTACACAAAAGGACCCACAGCAGTTCTGATAGCATGCACAATATCTGCTCAAACTAAAGTCAGACAAAAATCCCAGCATGGAAGGGTGGAGGTGGGCACAATGTCCCACCCCTAGCTGAGGATTATTATCTTCTGATAGCTACTTGGAGAAGAATTATAAATTCTCTTTAAGGGTGTGACCCACTGGCAAGTCAATCACACTCCAGGGCAGGTTCCCCACCCAAGAGTATTTTGACAACACAAATTGGACTCAATGAAGGGGGAGCATGAAGTTTACTGGGCACGGAGGTAGGAGTGGATCTGGGAAAAGTTGTGGGAGGAAGGCGCATGATCACAATACAATTTATGAAGTTCTCAAATAACAACATTTTTTAAGATACAGAAACACACAGGGAGGGCACTAGGTAGAAACAGAAACAAAGATTGAAATGAGATTTCTATAAGCCAAGAAAAGTCAATGACTGAAATACACAGAAGACACTCTCCCCTAGAGCCTCCATAGAAAGGATGACCTTACCAACCTAATTTCATACTTGTAGCTTCCAGAACTGTGAAAGAATAATTCTATTATTTTAAACCAGTTAGTTCAAAACGTTTTGTTTCAGTAACCATAGGGAAACTAATACAGTACCCTGGTGAAAAATTAATGATATCTGACTCACGGGGTCATGAAGGAGATTAAATAACATAAAAGTATGAAGACCATAGCAGTACTAGCACATACTAAATATTCAGGAAAAGGTAGCTATGATTACCCATAAGTATTGTTAATAATCATACATTGTAATATAGTAATAGAAACTAAAATAACTCTCCCAGAAAGAAGCATTGCATCTCCACTCCTGATCCGTTAGCTTGAAAGGTTGGAGTGCTCCATCTCTCTACTCAAGGATCTTACCCAGCAATGGTAAGTGAACAGCTCATTACAGATACAGAAGTTCTTGCCTGGCCATTAAAACCAGCCTTTGGGGACTGCTGGCTGACACCACTTACATTTCTTTGTGTGAAAGCAAAAGAAGGACCTAGTCAATAGGCATCCTTCATACCTTCCAAAAAAGAGCCATCAATCTCTGCCTAGGTGACTGTCACATTGAACATTTTCAGGCAGCTTTTTCAACCTTGGAGGTTTGGGCAACCTGCCAGTAATGAAGATGTATTAATGCTTAATGCAGCTTAATGTAATAGGTGTCATGTTCATAATTTACAGAAGCTCTTTCTAAAGCATTAAATTCATTTATACTCCTTAAAAGCTACTCAATCGTGGGGGCTAAGTTAGTTTGGTAGGGTTTCATTTTTAGGATCAAATGATATATAAATTGTTAACATATCCAAACTCATCCATTAGTGCATGTGAAAGCAATAAATGTGCCAAAGGAGCAATAACATGATCGAGGGAAGTCATTGTGGTCATTAGGGCTGAAAGGGTTTCATTTATGGCCCTGGGAAAGAGCGTGAAGGCTGTAAAATAGACCCAGAATCTCCCAGTGACCAGAAGTCCTGCCTCATTATGCTCAAATGAAAATAAAATAAGATGGACATTTTTAGATGTTCAAAAATGACAATGGGTGTTGCCTTCTACTTTATAGGGCCTTGTCTCTCCAGCTTCCAGACACCATTTTGAGCAAAGAAAATGGAATGGATTACTGAGGCCTTCACATCTCAACTGTCTGCTTGCAGAATATTGATTGGCCTCTTGGTAAATAACTCTGCGCAAAACAGGGGGGCATGACTGATGAGAGCCCTTGCTTGTTGGATAGATCTGGGCGGTCAGTAATTGATGGGATTATAAATCTTAGCATCATGCTTCCAAAGTCACCCCAGGAACAGCATAGGGAAGAGAAGAAGTCATAGTTTTGGACATCAGATGAAGACAACCATTAGCTAGTTCCCCATTGTCAACTACTGACATCCACCATTACTCATGTTGATATGAGTCAAGTTCCTCAGTCCTCAGAGAATACTGCAGAGTTCAAAAAGAACTGCAGCTAGAAAGGTGGGAAGCCAGATTCTGAAAATTCAAAATATAACAGTGATTTCAGTTAAGTTTGTTTTTCTCAGCCCTTTGCATAATTAGAATTGCCTTGCCTCAATCCAGATAATTAAATCTCTAAAGATGAGACTTAGCCATCAATGTTTTGAAAGTACACCAGGCAATTTCCATATACCGGCAGGACTAAGAACCACTAATTTAACTAATATTTATAAGGTGCTACAGAGGTCTCACTAAAGATGGCACATATCACATCAGTCAATTCTTAGTTGGGAGATTGTTGCAGAACAATTGAGTGACAGGCCTTCAATGTTTGCCTCAGTAGTCTCCTCAAGAGCTTAGCAGTCTATTCAGGTATCCTCTGCAGGAAGCCTCTGGAGTAAAAGATGATCCTCTTACCCAAGGTTCTCCCCAGCAGCTGGAAAAGCAATGGGTTAAAAAGTAGACTTCTCCAAATAAAAACTCTGCTGTTGATTATAGGGGAACCTGAGCTTCCTAAGTCTACAAAGCCTGCCAGGTCTTGCCACAGCTCTCGCCCTCCCTCCCTCACCTGGACAAACAGCTAGACGAGGGACATCTTCCTGCTGAAGATGTCACTGCGAGCTCCTGTTTGCTCTATGAAAGGTCAGACCTTATCTTCAGGGCAGAAGAGCCGTCAGTCTGAATAAGGGTGGTGTGAGGGGCAAACTCTGGGAACAGGGGATGGGCTCTAACAAAAATCCAGACAGCCCACAAGAGACTCAGGGAGTAAGTGTATCTAACAACCTCTAATTAAGTCATGTCATGCAGCCAGATTTGACTTGGAGAAAGAAATGCCTACAGTAATTGCATTTAGTTCATCTTGTAGCCTGCTCCCAATCATAACTGCTAATTCAATTGTACGCTCATCCTGCCAGCTCATTGCCATTAAGCACACATTTAATTACTTCAATAAAGGATTAATATGCAGCACACCAAAGGAGGGACCAAATGCTGTGCCAAAGCACACAGCTGCCCCAGCGTTTAGCCCAGAGATAAAATAAGCATATCATTGGGCAGCATAAACCTGCTCCAAATACATCATTATTCGATGAACATTCCAGACTTTTATTTTCATGCTTGTATGCACTGTTCCACATGCAGAGATTTCCATGTCACAGAAAGAGCTGTAAGGGGTGCCCAACTGCTTTCCATTGTTGTCTCAATTGGGCACCCCCAGCCCCACCCCTGTCTTTCTCTGAGCTTGTAAGGCTGTGCTTATCTTGTTCCCAGGCGAAGGCTTACAGTCCCTACATTACAACATCCTGAGATAAGAGCCCTCGCTTGACATTGTCCCTGCCAGGGCTGCAAACAAGTGACAAACCTGGCATGCATAAAAGAGAGAGAAGGAAAGCAACAAAGCCAGGTCCCCCTCCTCCTCACCTCCTCCCAATTCCACCTCAAAGGACAGCCCATCAATTCTTCACGATGTACACAATCATTATTGTAGGGGAAACAAAGGCCAGTGTCAATTGTGCAGTGTTATAAAGCGGTCCCTCAAATTAAAACCATGTACCTAACTGCATGTGATGGCAGAAGCTATTTAGCAGTGATATTTTACAGAAAGGCAATGAAAAGCAATAACTGCTTTATTTAATGTATCTGTTCAATCCAGCTGCCCTGGATAGGCCTTAATAGAAGCTGTCGATCAATGTCAGGCCCTTAGAAATAACTGCACCAGACTGCAATAAACATGAAGGGGAGATAACTAGAACTACTGATCAGCCTCTTGTTACCTTTCCTGTGCCCAGAGATTTGTCATCTGTTTGTGCTGCCCAGAATTGCTGGCTTGATGGGTATCTTTCCACCCACCTGGCACTCTGATGGGTGCTTCAGGGTGGGAAGCAAGAGCGCATGGGAGGTAACTTTGGAAAGTGAGGAAGAATAAGAGAAGGAAGACCAAAAGGTTTGGGAGCTGTGAAAAGAAGCTCATTCAGGACCCAGGAAGGTAAATGTGGCAATGCCCACATACTGGCACTTCCCTCTTTACCACCTCATGACAGGCTTCCCCTTAAGATGAATGAAGTAAGACATGACTATGTAGCTTCAGTGTCTTCTCCAGCAGACCCTTGTGCTGTCAGGAAGGCCTGTATGAGGGCCTGTAACCAAGACAGCCCAAGCATGAGTTCACTGGCATTCGCCTGAATCTCTCTGAACCATTGATGCTTCACCTGCTCCAGCCTCTGTGACATATTCACCTCCTTAGACTTACACAGACTCCTCTGTTCTGGGTCTTTACAATGGGCCTGGCCATCATGATGCATGGACCAACATACCAATCTCTTGTTTTTATAAATAAAGCATTATTGGCACACAGCCACACTCACTCTTTTAGGGCCCGTCTATGGCTGCCATGGTGCTGACATGACAGAGTCAAGTAGATGCCATAAAAACTGTGCTGTTCCCAAAGGCTAAAATACTTACTTTCTAAACCTTTATAACAAAATTCCCTTGTCAATTTATAAGTCATCATTTTAAAATATATAATTCTAGTCTCTCTCTCTCTCTCTCTCTCTCTCTCTCTCTCTCTCTCTCTCTCCCTCTCATCTGCCCTTCCTGAATCCCTCTGTCTGGGTGTCTCCATGCAACTTATGTGTGATACATCCAAAATCTAATTCATTTTGCAATGTCTCATGTTTTGTATCTCAAAGACTGGCCTCACTACCTTTTGTAATCACCCAGATGAAAAAGCCACGTGATTTTTAAACTAACCTCACTCTCTTTCTTCTCTACCCTCTTCTCTCACCACCTTTCAATTATTCCCACTATGCCCCATTTTGTCATTAAAATGCATCTGAATGGCCTCCTATCCTGCCTGTTCAGAGACCCTGCTTCTGCCCACTCTCTTCACTTGGCCTGAGCTTTCACAATACCTTAGCCAGTCTTCTCACTTCTGATCACTAGCCTTTCAGAAGCAGTGATATACTTAAAATAACAATGACATTTATTAGCATTAAATACTTCCCTAGCACCATATCCCAAGGACTCCATGTGTGTATCCATTCCATATTCCTTAAGCCCTACAGAATAAAGTAGGAGGCACAATTATTATTCCCATAAAATGAGGCATACATAGTGTTATGGTTTCCTTTCTGTTTCAGTGATAAAACACTCTGACTAAAAAATAATCTTATGGGGAGTGTCCTAGTTAGTTTTTGTCAACTTAATATAAAAGAGTCACTTAAGAAGAACCTCAGCTGAGGAATTGCTGCCCTCAGACTGACCTGTAGCCATGTGTATAAGACATTTTCTTAACTGTTATTTGATGTGGGAGGGCCTAGCCCAGGGTGGGTGGTGCATCCCTGAGTAGCTGAGCCTGGGCTGTAAAGAAAAGTAGCTGAGCAAGGTGGAAGAAAGTCAATCAGCAGTCTTCCTCCATGGTCACTACTTCAGTTCCTGCCTCCAGGTTTCTGCTGGGAGTTCCTGTCCTGACCTTCTTCATTGATGAACTGTTTTCCTAGAAGTGTAAGATGAATCCTCCACAAGTTACTATTGGAAAGTGTTTTATTACAACAACTGAGAAGCAAACTAGAATGAAAGTTGGTACCAGGAGTGTGATATTGCTGTGATACACCTGATCATGTTGTTTGGGGGAAGAATAAGGGAAGTTTTGGAACTTTGAGCTGGGAAAGCTATTGAGTGCTTAGAGCACTGTTCTGTGGGAGTTGGGAAGACAAGAATACTAAGAGAAATGAGGACAATAGAGACATGGCTTGTGAAGTTTCAGAGGGAAGTGAAGACTCTCTCAGAGTACTTTGTGTGACATACTTTGGATTAAGAATCTGTGGAAGTAAAATTTCTTGTACTTTACTGGGTCAATGGATGCTGGCTAGCAGGGGCTGAAAACAAAGCTGTAATTAGTAATAGATCAGTATTATTGAGTTGAAATCTGAGAATATTTCCTGAGGGTCAGCACACAGAAGCTGTTGTCTGGGGAGGCTGGAGTTGCAACTCAAGCTGGAATCTGAACTCTACATAAATACCACTCTCTCATGTGGTATTTACGTTAAAGGCACAAAGGAGTCATGGAGAGAAGCTAAGGCTTGACACTATGAGAGCCTAGGAAATGCCACTAGTGAAGGTACAACCTTGGTTGCAGTGGAAGCCCTAGGACTGAAGAGGTCATGGAGAGCAGCTGGGGCTTGGCAACACGTCGCAGGATAGAAGTCCTTGCAGAGAGGCCAGAAGGCCATTGGTGACAGTATAACCTCAATTGCATTGGAGACCCAAGAATTTTGGAGATATTGGGACCATGGGGTGACCACCAAGGACACCAGCAGGTGTGAAGTGGAGTTCGCCTGATGTAGGAGGAAGTGCAGCCTGAACAACCAGCACATGCGTGCTGCAAATGTGCCAAAAACATCCAGCTGAGGCAAACCTGTGTTCTGCCAAAAGACATAGAGATGGCTGACGTGAAAATGGCCCAATACAGAGAGCCAATGAGGAACAGACATGACCTATCAATGGACCAATGGGACACTGGGAGGGAGGATATAAGGGAGCCCCATATCCGCAATAAACGAATCTGTAGCTGCTCTCACTACCTGCTTCTCACCTGACTCCCGGTGTCTGTGTCGAGGCTCCATGCCGACTCTACCCCTGCCCCAAGGGCCCCAGGACACCTGCAACAGCCTGAGCCTAGTAGATAAGCTTATGTGCTTCAGATGGCAGAGCCAGAGAAGTGGAGCTGCCCAAGCCTTTTGGAGCCCGGAAGATTGTTAAACAAATGCCGGATGTGGGACATTGAGCCACACTGCTCACTGTTTTGCTTAAGTATGCTGTATTCTTCCCTTTTGAAATAACAAAGTATGTAACACTTTTTATTTTATATTTGACCACAGTTAAGCTACTTCAATTTTCAAAGAGAATTTGGCCTTTTAAATCATTTGATTTTTTTAAAGACTGTGGCATTTTTAGAAGGGAGGAAAGGATTTACTTGACTGTCACTTCCAGATTACAGTCCATCAGGGTAGGAACTCAAGCAGGAACTTGAAATAGAAACCATGAAGGAACATGGCCTGCTCTCAGGTTCATGCTTAGCTACCTTTTTTATACATCTAGGACCACCTGCCTAAGGATTGTGCTTCCCACAGTGAGTTGAGCCCTTCTGTATCTATTAATAACAAGATAATCTCCCACAGACATACCCACAGGCCAAGGTGATCCAGGCAATTATTCAACTGAGGCTTTCCTCTCAGATGACTCTAGGCTGTGTCAAGTTGACAATTAAAGCCAACAAGGGCACATAGGTCTCATGACTTGTCAAAATCACACACTTTGCAAAGGCTACACTGGAATTTGAATTCTACTAGAACTCTGTTTGTATGTAACACCCGAAATATTCCCTATGACTATGGTGATCTTTCTGTATCTTAGAAATCTTGGATAATTTCCTACTCTCTAATGAATAAAGGTCAATGTTAATTCATATGGCCATCAAACTTCCACTTTTTTACTGTCATAAACTACTTTTGATGTGCACTAGTCCAAGAACACATGATATACTTTTGCAATTAATATGTGGCCTCCCCATCACTGATTCCTAATCCGCACATCCTCTCCAGTCCAGCCCAAATGACTCCTCCCTGGTGTTCCTAAGACTTTTGTCACACTGCAGGATAAAACTTAAACTCTACTATATTTAAGTGCACATATATCTGCTTACTCTCAATCTTTAAAAGAAAAGACAATTTCCTACACATACTTTTAATTTTGGTGCCCAGAACTTAGAAAGGAATGCAAGAATGTCAGTTGAAGGTTTCTTTTATGCCCATGCTTTTCCAGTGCATTTTTATGGTGATTTTATAATGAACTTTGAGAAATATAAATTAGATCAAGTGATTCCCATTTAGATAAACTCATAGATTGCTCCTATGTATAGGATTAAAGGCCCAAAGACCATTACATGGCATCTGGGGCCCACTACAGAGATCCAGACCCTAACTTTGTAACTTCCTTCCCACAGAACCACACTGAACTCAAGTCCTTTGTATGTGCATCTTCATTTTCCTGCAATGACATTTTCCCCTTGAAAGTTTTCCCCTTGAAAATATTGGCTCATTCTTCATGACCCCAGTCAGATGTCATCTATTCAATGAATACTCCCCTACCAGAGAAGAATCGACCTCCTTCATTGTGGATCTCCATAGAATAATGATAATAGCCAAAACTATGTCGCTTCTGCTATATAGAAGCCAGTGTTGTATCTTCTCCACAAAAGAGATAAGTACTATTATTATATCTATTTATTCAGCTGTAGGTGTACATGGCTTGTGGGGAAGACTTCCCCTACCTTCTCTGCATGGAGAATGAATTTATTTTATTCTAGATACAGAGGGGATCCCCTCATCTGTGAAATGGTACGAGAAGTAGTAGACATGAAAGCTCTAGAACCTCTTCAAAGTAGACAAGTGTCTGCTCCCTGGTATCGGCCCTCCTGTTGAAAACAAGTAAAACAGAGCCTTAGACATATAAAGGATCTCTTTGCAAATGGAGAGTGAAACAGGGGGTGCTTTGCCTAGTTGGAAGCTTTATTTGGACTTTGGCCTTGGCTTGGAAGGACAGCATTTTGGAGATTCTCTTACTAGTAGTTAGTCAATGATCACTAAGGTAATTGGGTTCTCTGATGTGATGGATTGGAGTGCCCAAGAAATTGTCACTCTGAAATTTAATCTTTCTGAGTCTTAAGCACTGTCTCCCTTGGTCCAAAGAAAGGCAAAGTCAGGTACAGAAGTGTCACGAATGCTATACACAATATTTTTTTAAATGTTTCAGTTGTGAATTGAACAGGACAAATTGAATTTTGAGAAATACAGTCACTCCTTGGTATACACAGGACTGTGTACCAGTTCTAAGACATACTCCCACTCACAGATATGAAAATCCTCAAATGCTCATCTCTTGTGTAAAAAGGTATAGTATTTCCACAGAATACACATACATCCTCCTGTACACATATTTTAAATAATCCCTAAACTACTACTTGGCATGGTGGTTCATGCTTTTTATACCCAGCACTTAGGAGGCAGAGCCAGGCAGATCTCTCTGAGATTAAGCACAGCCTGATCTACATAGCAAATTCTAGGCCAGCTGGGGTTACAAGAAGACCCTATCTCAAAGAAACAAAATATTCTTGGGTCCCTAACCACCCTGATGAGCTAGTCAGAACTTGCCCACTCCTTTGCCATCTCCTCCCCTGGAAAGCTCTGCTCCAGTTCAAACTATCCCAGTGAGCTAGTTAGAACCAGTCCATCCTGCCACCATCTCCACACTCACAGTCCTGGCTGTGATTGCTCACTTCATACATGGGACCAGTCTGGAATCACCCTGTCCCTCTAATGAATAAAATCAAAAGTGAGAACCTGAAACACAGACCATATAACTATTCAACCCTGATCAAAAGGCTACCAAACTACAGCAACAATACAAATAAGACCAAATTTCCACTCAACAAAGACAGGCTAGAATTTCATGTTAGACACACAACCAACAAAAGAGGTCCATGTGCCCAGGTCACCAGGCAAAAACATAAATAATATGAAACACCAAGATAATATGTTCCCACCAAATCCCACCAGTTCTATACAAGTGTTCTACAAGAACTACCCAGGGAACCCCAGGACACAGAGCTTAACCATGATCAAAGAATTCAAAGACTTTAAAGAACATACAAACAAACGACTCAAGGAAGTCAAAGAGGATAGGAATAAACTCCTGACTGAAGCTCAAGGAAATACTAATATATTACTGAATAAAATGACAAAGACAGTTCGGGATTTGAAAAGTGAATTCACAAGAGATAGAAATATTGAGGAAAACTCAAGAAGAGATGAATATGGAATTGAAAAAAACCCCTTAAGATGCTTTAAATAAGATTACTTATAATACCTAATAAAATATAAATAATATATAAATCATTGCTGTACTGTATTATTTCAAGAATAACTATAAGTGAAAGGGTTTATACATGGTCAGTACAAACATAATTTTTTAAATATTTATGTAAAGATCTGGAGAGACGGCTCAGCTGTTAAGAGCATACACTGCTCTTCCAGAGGACCTGAGTTCAATTCCCCACAACCACATTGGGAGGTTCCCAACCACCTATAACTCCAGCTCCTGAGGGATCTAACACCTGTGACTCCTGAGGGTACTTGCACTCACATGCACATACACACAGACACACAGAGATGCACATAATTAAAAATAAATCCTTAAAATTTTAAAATAATTATATGAAGAATAGACTGTATTTCCATAACTAAAGCATCTTACATAATGCTGAAAAAGGAAAATCTATATATTTTGTTCATTTCTTTGTTATTTAGGAATGAAAGACAAATTATTGTGCTTTATGTCTTGTTTTGAAGAAATTAGCAGTGTTTTCACCAGCAAATCTTTTATCTTTCAGTTATAGGAAACATATGGAAATGCTATCTATAAAACTATGAAAATTCTGCTAAAATTTCAGCTGCCCAAATGTTTAGGGCTTTAAAGAAATCAAAACACATCTATTAGTAACCAGCACTCAAATATGTGTGTATATAATTATTTATTTCTTTTAATATAAGATTTTAATTATTTTTATAATTTCATATGTGCATACAATGTATTTTTGTCATATTCACCTTCCACTCCTACCCCTAAATCCTCCCAGATCCAACCCTACTCCCTCCCCACAGGGTGGGGCATGTTGAATAAATAAACAAATGGTATTTCTATTTAATTCACCTGTTACATTTTTCTAAGCTTAAAGTCCCTTTCAAAAAGTGATTCACGAGCGAGTTCTAGATATAGCTCACTGGCAGACCACTTGCCTAGCAAGTAAAAGCTCCTTGGTTCAATTCCTAGTAATTCCAGGTAGGAAAAAAAATCGTATATTAAAAAAATTTAATTCCTTTTTTTCCATTTATTTAATTTGTTGATTTGTGTGTGTGTGTGTGTGTGTGTGTGTGTGTGTGTATCACACAGAACATCCCAAACCATCTTATTCATCTATACACCCATTTTCCAGATGGCATCCTCCCATAGCCTCCCCCCCGCCACCCCACTAGAGCCCATATACTCTGTCATCCCTGCTACTGTCCACTGTGTTGTCAGCACTCCCAGCCCTTCCCCACTTCTTGTCCATCTGGTGAATCTAGTTAGCCTATCTAGAGGTCTTTCTTTTAGAAAGGTCAGCTGTTCCTTATCTAGCAGCAATTCCTGATTTTTTTTCTCTATATTCTTTGACATTTCCTCATAAAACACTATCTCAATATAGCTCCAGTTTCAGTTTCATTCCTGTTGTAAGGGTGTATGAGGGATCTAAGACTGTGAAGGGACTAAACCAAGGGGACAAGAGCACTGCATCCTGACTACTCCCAAGAGCCTCCACTACACCTCTGCTGTGGCTCTGCCTTCAGGCAGTGAAAGGAACAAAAGCTAGCACTGTGTTGAAAGAGAAAATGATCGGCTACAGCACAACTAGAACCAAGAACTACCTTGGGAATTGGTTTCCAGCATTTTCACAACAAATTACACAAATAAAGGTGATGGTTAATATAAAACTTAACTTGAATGACATTTGCTTTTGATTGGCAGGTGCACTTGAAACAATGGAGGAGCGCTCCACCTACCAGTTACCAAGGCAGCAAGGCTGAGATGACACCGTGGTGAACCCTCAGCCTCATCCCCACTTGGTTACCTCTCAGATATGGCTCTGGATGGTGACGACAAAGGCACGCTGGGAATCTAGCCGCTTCTTACCCAGCATGGTGGCAGTGAGACTGTTTATGTCTTTTGGAATAAAAGTGAGTTACATCTTTACAGAACTTTTAAGTCAAAAGAGCAATTTTCTCCAGAGTCTAGGTTAAACTGTTGTGTTTCCCTGCATTTAGGAATTGTTTCAGTGTGAATCTGTGACCGTAAGCACAGGTTGGTGCAAGCAGCTTAGGAAGATGAAGGGCTGGGGAGGCAGAGTGAACAGCCTGCCACAAGTGAACCAGGGAAGTCAGCTCCGAAACAGAGTTATGGATATATGACATGTTGGGGGCAGCCCCTAGGGTACAACTCAGCTCTAATCACCGGAGCTCACTGAACGAGTAGGTGGACTTCAGCCCACTACCAGGGCAAATCCACCCCAAATTGGCACCATTTAAACCCTCTGCTTGAACATCACTCAGAGTACAATCTCTGCCCAGCATGCAGCCCCATTCTGCACCTCTCTCCCAAGCTGACTGCTGAGCCTAAGGCTTCTGAGAGAGTACTGAGCATTGCTGATGGCTGAGGAAAGTAGCAGGCTATTATTGAAGAAGCAAGCAATTTCCTCATGTTCTGTCATCCCTGTGGTTCCATCCCTACCTCGGCTCACAATTCCTAGGAATAAAACAAAGGAAAGGAATGGCCAATTTAACACAGCAGCAAGCAGGCTTTTTCTAGGCACTCAACCACTTTGTCAGTGGGAGCCAATTGCCTTCATAGAAGTCAAACAGTTAATCACCTACAAAACCCCAAGAAGAGAAAAAAGGATGTGGGTGGTTTAATGAGGGTAAGCTGAAGCACAACGCTTGCTAGTGACGTTAAGAAAGCAAGGGAAGGTGGCTTTAAGAATGGATGAACTTATTGGCCACACCCTCCAGAGGCAGCAAGCACAAGGGACCAAACCTGGCCCAGGCAAAGGGAGGTTCTTTTTTCTCACAGAGAGCACCAGAGAGAACTCATGCAATGTGTGTGAATGTCTGAGACACCAGCATTTGGGTGAGAACACAAAAAGCAAATCAGCCCACTTGCGGTAGGACTGCCACTCTGCCCCTTGCTGCCAATGCAGCCCTTTGAAAGTTTGTGACAGTTTCTAGGCCTTTGTCCTTATCTGTAAAAATCCTACAAGTTTCCATAAATTTAAATGATTTAAAAGCTTAGAAACAGAACTGACAGCATGCAGAAATGTTGGTTATTATTCAGATATCCTGTCTTCACATTTTTATTTTTAATTATATCTAATAATGGGCTACAGGTTGCATTTCTGTACATGTATCCAAGGGTTAATGAGTGGATCAGATTACTTGGTATAGCCATCACATCAAACATTTATTATCTCTTTGTGTTAGAAGCATTCAAAATCCCCTCTGCCAGCTATTTTGAAATACAAAGTTAATAGTTGTTAGCCATAGTTACCTTACTGTGCAATAGAACAGAACATTGCAGTTTAATTCTCCTGTCCAGCTGTACCTTGTAGTTGTTAGCCATCCCCTCCAAAAGCCTCAAAGATTCCATAAGGGACAAGACACCTCATCAGGACTTGCACATTGATTCCTTTCCTGGAGGATACATTTACAACAATCATTTTGTTGTTGTTTTTACTTTCATTCCAAAGTTCCTAGCGCTTAGAAAAAAGATACCAAGCTCATTTAGATCTCTGAAATCAGAAATAATTGATCAAAATTATTCCTAAATTGTTTTATATGTGAATTTTTAAAAGTAAATAAAATGTCTTCTTATTTTACAGCAAGAAAACCTGCATGAACCAGGAAAACACCAGTCTCAAGTTTTGTCAGCGTATTTAAGGTGACAAGGTTAGTGTGGTGGCACAGGCCTGTAATCATAGTAGGTGAGAGGTCGAGGCAGGAGGATAAAAGTTAGCCTCAGATATACAGCACATTCAAGGCTTCCCTTGGTTACATGGGACCATGTCTCAAAAAGCAAATAAATATGAAAAAATATTTTAGCTTTATTGTAAGTACTGAAGCTGTTCAGAAATTTTTTCTTAGTTGCTGGGGTTTTAATTTTAGAAGAAAACAAACAAAAAATTTAAAACAGGAATACTGAAGATGAAAGGACTGTTTGAAATAGTACTTTAAAGGCAGGGACATCACATAAATTAGTGCACATTTTTCTGCTCACACAAATAAGTCTATTGTAATTACAGTACTAGAGCATGCCACAGACTGTCAATATTCCACCCACCCCAAGTCCTCATTGGCATCAGTAGATGATCTGACATTAGAATGCCATCCTTAGAGGATACTTCCCAGGACCACTCCTGGGATACCACAGAAGCCAAAGATGAGGATTCCTGTAAAAAGTGATTGGTTGAGGCAGTGTACGGAGGAAAGGTACTAGAGAGTGACTGGGCAGAGGAGCTAGGCAGGATGTGCTGGCCTCAGATTTCCTCTCTAGAAGCTCTAGAGTGTGATTTGTGAAGAGAATGCCCTGCCTGAGATATGGGAGGTGTTCGAGGGGAGTGACTGGGCCATTACTGCTTCCTGATCCTCTGCATCCAGGCCAACCCAGTTCCTCCCTGCCGTTCACAGGAACCCTCTGGGCCTGGTCCCTCCCTCACCTCCCTTTACTTCCCTGGACTGCACAGCCACCAGCTTCCTGACCAGCATCTATTCTGGGCCCTTCTCTCAGGCCAGCCCAGTCTCCAAATTCTTGAAGGCAGCATCTTTCCTGGAAGGACCCATACCTTAGGAGAAAGCCTGATATCATCTGAGCCTCATTTCACTTGGGCCTCAATGGGAACTCCTGAAGACAAAAGCAATTAGGCCACGTCAATGTAAAATCAAAAGAGAGAACCTGAAGCCTAGACCAACCAGCTTTTCATGCCCAACAAGTAAACCACAAAGGCACATAAAGTTTACAGAAAGAAGCAGATCTAAATTCAACTAAAGAAGGCTTGAGTCTCACAGAACAATCAGAAACTATGAAGGAAACTCACATGTCAAAGTCACAAAGAAAAAAATAATAAGATGAAAAACCAAAATAATATATCCCCACCAAGTACCAACAGTCCTGTAGAGGAGTACAATGATAACCTCCAGAAATAACACAGAACATGGAATTCAAAAGAACCTTTATAAGCATGATAAAAGAATTCAGTGAATTTAAAGAACACACAGAAAGAAATCAAAGAACTGAAGGAAGATAGGGATAAACTTCTGAATGAATTCAGAAGAGTTAGAAATATTGAAGAATATTAAACTCAGGCTGAAATGAAGAAGGAAGTGAAACACTCAGTAAGCCAATTAGAAATGACAGGAGAAAGCCTCACCAATAGGATGAATGAAATGGAAAACAGAATATCAAGAATGGAAGATAATGTAGATGAATTAGACCACTCAAGCAAAGATTATGAAAAAATTTTTAAAATACAAGAATGGAATATGCAAGAAAAAAGATGTGCCCATACAAATACAAGAAGGATATAGAACACCAAATAGACAGGACCAGAAAAGAAACTCTCCATGGCACATCATAGTAAAAAACACTAAATGTTTAGAACAAAGAAACAATACTGAAAGCTGCAAAAGAAAAACAACAAGTCACATATAAAGGAAAACACATCAGGATTAAAGCTGACTTTTCGGTGCAAACTATGAAAGCCAGAAGAGACTGGACCGAAGTATTCCCAGCTCTAAATGACCACAGATGCCAACTCAGATTACTATACCCAGCCAAAATGTCTATCATAATAGAAGGAAAGAAAAATCTTCCATGACATAAATAGGCTGAAGGGATTCATGTCCACAAAACCAGCCCTTCAGAAAGTTCTGGAAGCAATACAAAGAGGTGAAGAAAGGAATGACTATACCCAAGAGGTTGCAGAAAGAAATTCAATGAAGGTATAACTGTGGAAAAGTACAGCTATATCAAGAATGTGAACAGAAATAAAAATGACAGGATTCAAAACACATCTTTCATTAATAACTTTAAATATTAATGGACTGAACTCCCCAGTCAAAAGATACAGACTAGGTGAATGGATTAAGGAAAAAAAACAAAAAAACAAAAAAAAACATCTTTTTGTTGTCTCCAAGAAGGTCATCTCACTTTCAAGGACAGGCACTACCTTAAGGTTCACTCTTCCAAGGATGGGAAAAAAATATACCAAGTAAATGGTACTAAGAAAAAAGCAGGTGTTGCAATTCTAATATCTGATAAAATAGACTATAAAACTAATCAGAAGACATAAAGAGGATCACTTCATTCTGATAAAAGGAACAATTGACCAAATAGATATTACAGTCAGGAACATATATTCATCAAACTCTGGTGCACCCAACTTCATAAAAACAATACTACAGGACTTTAAGACCCAAATTAAGTCCAACTCATTAATAGTAAGGACTTCAATATCCCATTGTCACCATTAGATAGGTCAACAGGACAGAGAATTAACAGACTCCTGAATTAAACAATACCATATATAAATGGACCTAACAGATATCTACCAAATATACCACTCAAGCACCAAAGAATATACTTTCTATTCAGCACCCCATGGAACCTTCTCCAAAATCAACCATATACTGGGGCACAAAACAAGCCTCAACGAATACAAAAAGATTGAAATAATTTCATGCATTATATCAGACCACAATGCAATGAAGCTTAAAATCAACACTGGAAGAATCCCCAGTAACCACATGAACCCATGGAGATTAAACAACACACTCCTGAATGAGGAATGGGTCAAAGGAGAAATTAAGAAAGAAATAAAAGTATTCCTGGAACTAAATGAAAAGGACAAAAACACAACAAAACCTCTGGGACACACTGAAAGCGGTCCTTAGAGGGAACTTTATAAGCTCTAAGCACCCGCGTTAAAAAATCAGAAAGATCACAAATAAATTGCAACTCAAAACACTTGAAAAGCAACCAAAAATGAAACCCAAACCCAGCAGACAAGAAGAAATCACAAAAATCAGGGCAGAAATTAATGAAATGGAAACAAAGAAAATGATACAAAGAATCAACAAATCTAAGAGCTGGTTCATTGAAAAGATAAACACGATTGACATACTGCTAGCCCAGTTAACCAAAAGAAAGAAAGAGCACCTCCAAATCAACAAAATCAGAGATGAAAGGGGAAACATCACAACAGACACAGAAAGATACAGAACAATATGAGGGAATACTTCAAAAACCTATATGCTACTAAATATGAAAACCTAAAAGAAATGGACGGATATCTAAAGGCATGGGAACCACCAAAACTAAACCATGAAGAGATTAACAGCTTAAACAGACCCATAACACATAAGGAAATCGAAATAGTAATACAAAGCCTCCCGAATAATAAAAGCCCAGGACCAGATGGATTTACAACAGAATTCTACCAGACATTTAAAGAGGATCTACATCCAATACTACTTAAGTTATTCAAAAAGATAGAAATGGAGGGAGAACTTCCAAATTCCTTCTATGAAGCCAGCATCACTCTAATACCAAATCCAGGTAAAGATATAACCAAAAAAAGAAAACTATAGACCCATATCCTTAATGAACATAGATGCAAAAATTCTCAACAAAATACTTGCAAACAGCATACAGACACACATCAAAAAGATCATCCACCATGATCACGTTGGCTTTATTCCAGAGATGCCAGAATGGTTCAATGTATGTAAGTCAATAAACATTATAAATCATATAACTGTGCTCAAAGACAAGAACCACATGGTCATCACAATAGATGCAGAGAAGGCCTTTGACAAAATTGAACATGTATTTATGTTCAAAGTCCTAGAGGGAATTGGACTGGAGGGAACATATCTCAACATAATTAAAGCCATATATAACAAACCCATAGCCAACATCATTCTAAATGGAGAAAAACTGGAAGCATTCCCATTGAAATCAGGAATCAGACAAGGCTGTCCACTATCTCCACTCCTCTTTAACATAGTGCTTGAAACTCTTGCAAGAGCAATAAGACAAGAGAAAGAAATTAAAGGAGTAATAGTTGGAAAAGAAGAGATCAAATTATCCCTTTTGGCAGATGATATGATATTATATCTAAAAGGTGCCAAAAATTCCACGATAAAACTCCTAGAAATTATTAACACATTCAGTAAAGTGGCAGGTTACAATTAATCTACAATAGTCTGTAGCCTTTCTATATACCAATAACAAGCAATCAGAGAAAGAGCACATGGAAACACTCCCCCTCACAACAGCTGATATATATACATATCTGGGAATAAACCTGACCAAAGACATTAAAGACCTCTACAACAAAAAATTTAAAGCCTTAAAGAAAGATATTGAGGAAGACATCAGAAGATGAAGGGACTTTCCATGCTCATCGATTGGAAGAATTAATATTGTGAAAATGATCACCCCATCAAAAGCCATTTATAGATTCAATGCAATGCCAATCAAAATCCCCAGGACATTTTTCACAGAATTGGAAAAAAACATCATAAGATTCATATGGAAGCACAAAAGACCTCTGATAGCCAAAACAACCCTGAGCACTAAGAGCAATGCTGGTGGGGGTGGATTATTATACCAGATGTTAAACAGTATTACAGAGCTATAGTCATGAAAACAACATGGTACTGGAACAAAAATAGATCCATATATCAATGGAACAAAATTTAAGACCCAAATATCAGTGTATTCCATTTCAGTCACCTGATATTTGACAAAGGATCCAAGAACATTCACTGGAGGAAATACAGCATGTTCAGCAAATGGTGCTGGCAAAAGTAGATCTCCACCTGTAGAAGAATGAAACTAAACCTCTATCTTTCACCTTGCACAAAAGTCAGCTCTAAATGGATCACAGACTTCAATGTGGAACCTGACCGTCTGAAAATATTAGATGAAAACATAGGGCAGT
>NW_008354532.1:4321258-4322408 GCF_000622305.1 Nannospalax galili
ATCAAGAGAACAAATGATACCAAATGTTGGAGAGGATGTGGGGAAAGGGGAACATTCATCCACTGCTGGTGGGGCTGCAAACTTGTTCAACCCCTATGGAAAACAGTGTGGAGAACTCTTAAAAACCTACAAATGAACCTACCATTTGACCCAGTTATACCACTCCTTGGCACATACCCAAATAACTCATCCTATTGCAGAGACACTTGTACATCTATGTTTGTTGCTGCTCTTTTCACAATTATGGGCTCAGTCGGTAGAGCATGAGACTCTTAATCTCAGGGTCATGGCTTCGAGCCCCACGTTGGGTGCCAGATATGGGCGGGCAGGGATCTCGGGGCGCCAGCTGCTGGGCATGGCGCCGGTCTCCCACATGTCGCTGGAGTGCAGCAGGTCCCGCGGGCCACGTCTGCTGTTCGGGCCCCTGGCTCTTTGCCGCTGGGGTGTGCGGGTTTCGCGCTCCGTGTTGCCGTGGGTCTCTGCTACTGGAGCTGGCAGCTCTAGGACCACTGTCAGCTGCGCGGTCGGGTTCCGTTTCAATTTCCACCATGCACTCCCTCTAGGTTTCGAGACTCATTGGCCACCAGGTCACAAGGGGAGGTGTGAGAAACAGCGAAAGCAGGGTCTTTGTGAGTCGATGACGGAAGGATAGCCCCCCCCGGGAGACTGAATCACAGGATTTAGTGTTACAGCTTCAGACAAGTGACTCAGCTCAGATCTCAGTGATTCAGCTCCAGCTCCAAAATTGAAAACACTTTAAGATTTCATTTTACCCCAGCCAGACTGGCTAAGATCAAGAGAACAAATGATACCAAATGTTGGAGAGGGTGTGGGGAAAGGGGAATGCTCACCCACTACTGGTGGGATTGCAGTCTCTTTCAACCCCAATGGAAAACAGTGTGGAGAACTCTTAAAAAACCAAAACTGAACCTACCATTTGACCCAGTTATACCACTTCTTGGCATATATCCAAAGAACTCATCCTATTGCAGAGACACTTGTACATCCATGGTTGTTGCTGTTCTTTTCACAATAGCTAAGAGATGGAAGCAACTGAAGTGTCCCTCAACTGATGAGTGGCTAATGAAAATGTGGTTCATTTATATGATGGAATTTTACTCAGCAGTAAAGAAAGATGAAATCATGAAAT
>NW_008354532.1:4322461-4342257 GCF_000622305.1 Nannospalax galili
AAAAAAAAAAATCGACATATGTTCTTCCTCATATGTGGCTCCTAGAACCAAACCCTGGTAAGTGAGTATGTATCCAGAAATAACTACAGGAACCATGATAATGAAGAGGAACCAGGGAAGTAAAGGAAAAGAAAGAATCTGAAAAAGAAGAACAGAAGAAAGCATGTGTTAACAAAGGATATATGGACAATAATGGGTTTATTTTAAGGGGGGAGGGAAGGTTATACAGGGAACCTAGGGGATAAAGGGAAAGAAGGAGCTCAAGAGAGGTGGGACCATAGGGGAAGGGTATTATTAAGGGAGAAATGAAAAAATGGGGGCACCTTAAATGGGGAAACCATGGTGGAAGGGTTAGACAATGTGAGAGATAAACAATGCCCAGCTAGTTTTAGAAAACCAGAGGGAACCATATTAGGCCAACAACCTACTGACAAATTATACATACAACCAGATCAAAGAATGTAATATATGCCTATGCAAGGTTTATCTGAGAGTGTTTTGTCTTTGCCCAAGTTCTATCTACATCGCATGTGGTAATTAAAAGTAACAGACTGGAGGAACTAAACTTCTTGCATGTTTAACAGACACACTTTGAGGCCTATACTAATTTGATCAGGGGGACATAAAGGACAATTTTTGCTCCTTGCCCTCCTAGGTCGACTAAGTTCCAGGGGACTATGAGCATCTCTCAAAAGGTCCTGTTAACTGTGGTGAGTCACCTGCCCTCCTGAGCAAGGAGGCCATCGAGACCCCTCCAGATGGACTTAAACCAGTGTCCAGTCTACAAAGAGGAGGGTCAACTCAGAGGAAACATTTCATTCAAGCTTCCAAGTGAAGCCAGGCATGGTCGAGCAGGACCTTTGATTTATCTTCACATAGGCAGAACTGGTAAAGAAAGGAGCCAGGGGCTCCTCCCAAGTCCATGTTACCCCTGAGGAACAGATCCTCAAATGACCTTAAGAGTAGAAATAAATTGGTTTATCTGAGCCAACTGTATGGCCTTAAATGCCCAAAGGAAAAGTATAACCAAAGATTAAAGGGGTACAATATAATTTCATGAGTCCATATATATAGCTAAAGGCTATATAACAAGCAACAATGCCAGACAGGCGATGCCTTTTTTTGAGTTATTGGCCAAAGTGGTGCAAGAGACACTGGGACAGTAACCCAGCATAGGACTTGGAAAATGAACAGCAGACCCCAATCTTATCTAAAGGAATATTGACAACTGATTGCTGCTAGATGAGGAACAGCTGATCTTCCTAAAATAAGGATCCCTAGATAAGCTGACTAGATTCAGCAGACAGACAAGCACTGGAGCATGGCTATGGGTGTTGACAACACAAAGGATAGTAACAGGGATGACAGAGTTTATGGACTCCAGTATGTGGGAGGGGGGAGGCTATGGGAGGGTGACATTTGGGAAGTGGGTATATAGATGAATAAGATTGTGTGGGACATTCTGTATGATATACACAGAGAAAAAACAACAAATATTTTTAAAAGACATATTTGAGGAGGAAGCATAAAAATTTACTTCATGTTAAATAGTAGAGGTGATAAACATTACCAATGAAATCTACCAGATGACTTTATATCCATACTCAGGTACTAAGGATCCGAGTGTAACCCACTGTGACTAGTAATCATCAGCTACATAGAGATTAGAAACACATGTGCAAACATCTAAGTGTTAGTAACATTAAAAGTGTAGGAAATAGCATATTTTAAAATGAAATGGAGATCTTTAAAGGGTGCTTCTTTAAAGGGTAAAAACATTCAATTTTATATCTTATGGGGTTTATGCTGAGTTCAATATTGTATAACTGTATTAATTCAACTGTGAGCCTAAAAATTTACAGCCACTTTTGAAAGAGATGTATCCTTGCTCTGAAGTGTGTTACTGAATATGTTAAAATTGTACTGAAATGTTTCTTCTAATCATGTGGTTATTACATTTTTAAATAATTTTTAAAATAGTAATTCTTCAAAGCATAAAAATTTGCTCCTTAATAATTAGTATATGTGAAAAACATTACCATTGAAATCTACCTGATGACTTTACATTCATGCTCAGGTGCCAAGGATCTTAGAAAGTAAGTGACTGTGACTAGTAATAATCAGATACATAGAGATTAGAGACGCATGTACAAACATCTAAGTGTTATTTGCATTAAAAATGAGCTTTTCTGTATGAAACAGTAGATTCTAAAATGAAATAGAGATCTTTTTTAAAGGTTAAAACCTCATTCAGTTTTAGGTTTTATAGGGTTTATACTGAGTACAATAATGTATAACTGTATTAATTCATGTAATTCTACTGTAAACCTAAAAATGTACAGCCAATTTTAAAAGAGATGCGTCTTAGTTCTGGAAAATGTTTATTGAATATGTCAATGCTGTTGTAATGACACGCTTCTTCTAAGTATGTGGTTATTAAATAAATAAATTTTAAAAATAAAAAAGTAAAAATAATAAATAAAATATTTAAGAACAAAGGGAAAAAACAGAAATTTTTAAAATATGTACTTGAATCTTAACTTGCACTCCTAACTCTTGCTCGTTGAGCTGTGGGCTTTGCTTATTTCATCCTCTTCAGGTGCTTGCCCAATTCCATAGTTTTAGAGCTGGCTTCTGGTGCTTTCCATGTTGCCTTTGGTGATACCAAGTTTCTACATTTCAACTTTTAAAGTCTTTGGTACATTGAAACAAGTAAACAAATATTTGCTGATAGAATAAGTCTCTTTATGATAGCCAGATTTAGTCTTTGGTCATTTAAATTTAATATTTTTAATTGATATTAAATGTGGTTCATTCAGAGTCTTAGATAATCAGTTTGATTATTCTGTGTCTAATGGTTCTGATTAGTGTAAACAATGATTAATGTGCTAAAATAATCACCAAAAGAATCAAAATTGAATAGCCCCTCATAATTTGCTTATTAAAACCATAAAATTGATTTTATGCATATACTCAGGGTGCAACACTGATATGTTTCTTTTTTCGTCTTAGAATCAGTGATCTTTAAACATTCAGTGAATACCTTCTGTGGTCAAGAGCCTGTAACTGTAGCTGTGGCAGTTTTTTAGTTGCTCTCTCCAAATGGATCACCATCTAGCTGACCAGTGATATGCTAGAGTTTGGTGCTCTTAGGACTGTGATTAGAACAGTCCCTATGGAGCAAATCTTTAGCTATCTACTCACTATAACATCACCTATATATTTCATCTGTGTCTGCCAATCCATTGCCATGTTACTAAAATAATTTCATAATGACTTAACAGTCGGAAGAGAGAGCACGGCAGGCATTTTGTCTATAATTCATACTGTGAATTGAATGGTCAGTATCTATCTTTTTACAGGGTTTACCATATTTTTAAGTGCTTCACATCATTTTCCTCATTTCACCCTCACTATAGTCCTATATGGTAGCCATTACTATATCCCTTTCATAAATGAGAAGATTAAGAGTGACATCAGCAAAATGGCAGAACAGGAATTTCTAGCATTCATTGTTTTGCAAAAACACCAAGTCAAAGAACTATCCACATATGAAAATACCTTCCCCAGAGCTAAAGACTTACCAAGAGCTAATACTTTCCCAAAAGCTAGGGAAATTGAAGAAATTTAAAAAAGTCACAAGTATGAGAGTAAGAGCCAGTTTCTCATAACCTATGCTATACTTGCCCAAGCCTGGGCATTGGGGTCCATGTACCCTCCACATGAGGAAGTAGAATGAAGTGAAAGTCTGCATTCACTGCAGAACCTAGAACCACCCCAGACCAGTGGTACTCAACACAGTTGAACATCAGCAACCCAAGGCTCCAGGCTAGCCACCATAATGCCAGGCCAGTCCCATAGTCTTAGCTTCTAGGCCAACCCTTACAGAACAAGGTTCCAGGTCAGGCCCATACACTGAGGCTTCAGACTAGTTCATGGCTCCTGTGGGGACCCATGCCTCAGGTCTGCTTCATTACAAAGCAGGGCTCTTTCGCCCCATGTTCCAAACTGGAACCCATTGGTTCAGACCTGCTTCAGCACAAGGACAGCCCCTGAAACCCCAAGTTTAAGCCATGGATCTAGATTCAGTAGACTCAAGGTCCAGACCCTTATAGTCATCAACACTGGGCTAATTCCAATGGACCAAGCCTGTTGGTCTGTCATGGCTCCAAGTTTTGGGCAAGACCCTACAAACCCAGGACCCAGACTTTCATTCATAGACTGAGTTCCAAGAAACTCTAGCCTTCCCCTATGATCCAGGCTCTGGCCCCGAACCTGCAGACCCAGACTACAGGTACAATCCTGAAAACCAAGTCTCCAAGGTACACCCAAGTGGACAATAGCAACAGGCCCACACCCATAAACCCAGGTCTCATTATGAGCTATTATCATAGACTTAGATGCCAGGTCAGACTACTTGAGGACTCTTTTTTTTTAACAGGGTCTCCCTAGTCCCAGCCTGCCTGGAAGTTTCTATGTGGACTAGGCTGGCCTGGATCTCACAAAGATCCACCCTCCTCTGCCTCCCAAGGGCTGGAATTAAAGGCACACACTACCATGAGTCTGAGGACTCTTTCAGAATGCTTACTCACAGATTCTACCAGATAACTAACCTATCCATAATCTCTCTTTTAAAAAAAATTTAATTCTTTCGGAATTCCATACAATATACTTTGATCATATCCACTTCCCACTCCGCCCCCTAACTCCTCCCCATTCACCCCCACCTCTCTGTCTCTCCCCTCAACTTCATATCCTCTCCTGGATGTGGGACCATCCACTGGAGCATGGTCAACTTACCAAGAGTCACACTCTTAAAGGAAACTGACTCTGTTTCCTCCAAGAGCCATGACTGTCCATAGCTCCTCAATTAGGCATGTGGCTGATGAAACCCTTCCCATTCCATGCTAGAATGTTGAGTGGCTTGATCTTGTGCAGGTCTTGTGCAGGCAGCCACAGCATTCATGATTGCCATAGTCCTTTTACATCCTCATCAACATCTAGCTGTTACTACCTTTCCACCTCTTCTTCCATAATAGTCCCTGTGCCTTAGGGAAAGGGTATGATATAGATGTCCCATTTGTGGCTGAGCACTCCACTGACACTTACTCTCTGTACTTTGACCAGTTGTGAGTTTCTGTATTAACCTCTGTCTATTGCACAATGAAACTTCTTTGATTAGATCTAAGAGCTGCACTAATCTATGGCAGAGAGAAAGGAATGTGGTTTAATGTTGTGTTCATTTAGCAGAATAACAGTAGTAGGTTCACTCCTGCCCACTCAGAATCTCCTGATGGGCTAACTAATGAAAGACTTTCCCTGCTGAAGTCAGTCTATGCAAAATGGAAGCCATGCTTTGTTTTCAAATATGTAGATACCAGCAGAAGGCCACAGAGATCACAAATAAATATGAAAATATGATACCAACAAAATAAAAACTAAATAAGGTACCAGTTCCTTAGAACTGATCCCAAAGAAATGGAAATCTGTGAATTACCTGAAAAGAATTCAAAACTTAGTGAGCCATGAAATGCAAGCTAGAAAACTAAATGAAATTTTAAAAAATACATGTACAAAATTATATAATGATTACTAATAAACCATAAATACTATTTTTATTTGTTAAATATGTGTTAGTAAATCTTAGAAAAATATAATTTCAGTATATAGACAAGGAACTGAAAATATATAGAAATAATTAAAATTTGATAAAAATTTAAGTAAATGGAAGGTATAATGAATTATGCTTATATTATTTTTATCACTGTCACAAAATACCTGACAGAAAGAATGCAAGAGCAGTAAGGTTTCTTTTGGCTCACAGTTTGAGAGGGCTTAGTCCCCAGTTGTTTGGTCTCATGCTCTTGGATAGACTAGCATCCTGGCAGTGGGAACATGTAGAAAAGGATCTTCTTTACCTTGTGCAAACAAGCAGTGAGAAAGACAAAGGAAGGGGCCAGGGTAAGACATACCCCCCTCAAAGACACAACCCCAGTGGCCTCCTTCCTCCAAATAGGCCCCACCTTCTATTTGCAACACTCCTTAATAATGCCTCATTATAAATCCAAAAGGAATCAGTCCATTAGGTCAGAACCCTCACAATCTACAGATCTGGAAACACCCTCAAAAAAATTTACGGATCTCAGCACATCTCAATCCAATCAGCACTAACCATCAGCATGCTAATTCAGATACTATTCCTCTGGGGAAATTTTTGAGTTAAATCCTGTCTTACATCATCTATAAAAATAAAATTTTGGTGGATTAATGACATTAAGGTGAAACATAATGTACTTCAAGAATTCCGAGGGACTACAGACACAGTAACTGTTCATTTAATGAAGGGGCTTTCATGCTTCTTGAAGTATTACACCACATTTTTGGATAATGATATGTTCTACTTTTTGATGTAACAGTTTTATCATGCAAAATTAAACCAAATAAATAGACTAAAAGAAGTGACAGTTTAACAACTTGGTTTCAAGAAAAGATACGCTATTAATTTGACACAATTTTCATATGTCATAAATTCAGGCTGTTTCATTTGGGTAAACACAAAAATCTGCACATAAGTGAAAGGGATGAAGCAATGTTTTTAAATAATTTCAATCTATTGTGAAATACATTGCCTCCCCTTTGTGAAGTACTCTTTTTTTATTCTTTTCTTTTCTTTTTTGGTCTATTTGAGACAGGGTCTCCCTGTAGCCACAGCTGGCCTGGAACTCACTATGGAAACCAGGCTGGCCTCTTTCTTACAGACATCCACCTGGCTTACCTCCCAGGTGCTGGGATTAAAGGCATGCACCACCACACCGTAAAGTACTCTTACTTTACCTTTATTTTTTTAATCTAAAGGCACTTTTCTGTAAAATATAATTACAGAAAACAATGAATCTTCAAAAAGATGTTAAAATTGACAAGAAAGGAAAGGAAGAAGAAAAGTAGTCTAGAACTCATGTGCATGCTCTAACTTCCAGTTGCTTTTATTACTTACATATACTTATTCTTGTTGTCTAAGTTATATGTTTTTTTATTTGATTTGCAAGAATTACTTGACTGTCTTGATTTGTAGTGAAAGATAAAGTATTTCTTCTTATAAATAGCAGAGTGTGGCAGTTCACATCTTTAATCCCAGCACTTGGGAGATCTCTGTTGAGTTTGAGACCAGCCTGGTCTATATTAGTGAGTTCCAGGCTCCGTCTCAAGCAAACAAACAAACAAATAATATTTTTTCTTATAAATATATTTTATCATATTAAAAAAACATAACATCAAACTATCCTCACTAAAACTTTAAGGCTACAGTATGAAGTGTTCATTATTTTCACATTGTGGTAGGCTGGATGTCTAGAATCTTCTCATTTTGCTTAACTGACCCTTTTCCCCATTCCTGCTCCAGTCCTGGGAAACCTCCATTTGACCTTCTGTTTCTATGAATACACATATTTTACTTGGTTTTTACCTCATAGCAGGAATTTGTTTTTTTAAATTTTTTTGGTCTTTTTGAAGCAGGGTCTCCCTGTAGCCCCAGCTGTCCTAGAACTCACTATGTAGACCAGGCTTGCCTTGAACTCACAGAGATCTGCCTGCCTCTGCCTTCCAAGTGCTGGGACTACAGGCATAAACCACCATGCCTGGCTTGGTTTTTTAATTTTTTATTGAGTTTTTGTAATTTCTTTTTTAAAATAATTTATTGAGAGCTTTTGTGATTTCATACAACAGTTCTTCATCAAATCTGTATCCCCTCCCCATCCATGCCCCCATCCCCTCACCAGACCTCATGTATTCTGCCATACATGTTAAGTCCTATCCAGTCAAGCATTTGTACCCAGATATCCTTCAGTGTAAATTTGTCCACTGGAGTCTAATCAGCCCACCTAGAGATCATATGTAAGGCATATTCTCCCTCACCCAGTAGCAATCAGTTTCCAAGAGTTCTCAGTCTAGGACCTGCCCACCACCTATTTCTCTCCTCCCCTCTGGGCCTCTGTTTAACTGAATTGGGTCCCGTGTTCAATGACATCATTGCCACAAGTTCACATGTGCATGTTTCCAGTGGCCTCAAAGCCTCTGCTTCCTTGTGTTCTTGAACTAGCCCTGGTTCTTACAATCGTTCTATCCCCTCTTCTGCAGTGGTCTCTGAGCCATTGGTGGGTGAGTTCAATATAGGAGTCCTATCCAAGGATCCACACTCTGCAGTCTCTTATTCTTTAAAACTTGGCCATTGTGGCCTTCTGTATACATCACACTCTGTTATACAAGGAAGCTTTATTAGTGAGAGCTCAGGGATGCATTAGCTTTCTCTCTACCCCTTATTCTGCTATATTCCATTAGCCTTAGGTGAAGAGGTTCAACTGTAAATGTGTTACCTAGGACTGGGCATCTCTCAAATGTATATTCTCTGTGTCTAGCCTGTTGTGGAATTCTGCAGTAGCCTCTATCCATTGCAAAAAGAAGCTTCTTTAATGAATGGTGTACAGTATGTTTGTCTGTAAATATAAGGACCCATATTTACCATATGGTAAGAAATTTCATTTGTCTAGAGATATGAAAGTGATAGGGTTTTCTCTAGGATCTATGTCCTCTCCTGCCATGTGTTATCTGGCTGAGTTTACAGTGCCACACATGAGTTCACTCCCATTGAGAGGGCTTTAAGTCCAATTAGATAGCTGTTGATTGCCCTCCAGATAGCAGTGCCACTACTGCACCAATACAGATAGTTTGTCATGCTGGTCATTGTGGTTATTAGACTTTAGGACTAGGTTGGACCATTGATTATTTTTCTCCCTTGGTGGTTTGGCCAGGCTTCTGCATGTAATACAGGTGAGATGAGGATTGAGTGGAGCAATATTCTTAATATTACCCAGAAAATGAGAAGCTAAAAAACTGGATATATTTTTCAACTTAAAATTTATATTTAGAAACTATACACACTGGGGCTGGAGAGATGGCCCTTGAGCTGGCTGCTCTTGCAGAGGACCTAGGTTCCCAGCACTCACATGACGGTTAATAACTGTCAATAACTCCAGGTCCAGGGATATCTGATGCCCTCTTTTGACCTCTGCAGACATTGCACAACATGGGTGCACTTACATACATGCAGGCAATACACTCATACACATGAATAAAAATAATAAATAAAATATTTTTTAACAAGAGTACTGGCAGCTGTTCCAAAGGACTTGGGTTTGGTTCCCAGCACCCACATGTGGCTAACAACTGTCAATAACTTCAGGTCCAGGGATCTGATGCCATCTTCTGGCCTCCATGAGCATTGCATGCATGTGGTGCACTTACAAAAATGCAGGCAAAATTCAGACAAAAAATAAAAGCAAGTTTTTAAAAATCACTAGCAGAAACATACAAATTGGGGGGAAAAAACTGAGTTATCCCATTTGTGATGATCAATCTCAATTGTTCACTTCATAAGATCTAGATCACCTGAGAGCTCTCTGGGCATACCTATGGGGGATTATTTTGATTAGGTCAACTGAGATGAGAAGACAGTGGATGCACTGTGGGTACATCATTCCCTGGCCTGGGATCCTGGACTCTGGGAAATGGTGAAAGTGAGCTGAGCACAAACATTCCTGGCTTGCTGATTTTTTTTTTAATTGTTTAATGTTTAACTGTGTGTGTGTGTGTGTGTGTGTGTGTGTGTGTGTGTATACACATAAATGCTGGTGCCCAAGAAGGTCAGAGGTGTTGGATCTCTCTGGGGCTGGAGTTACATGTGATGGTGAGCATCCCAATGTGAATGCTGGGAACCAAAGTTGGGTCATCTGCAAGAGCAGTACACACTCTTAACCTCTTAATGACTGAGCCACCTCTCCAGCTGCAGCTCTTTGCTTTTTGATGTGGATGCAGTGTGACCAACTGCCTCAGGCTCCTGCTGCTGTGACTTACCATCATGTACTCTGGAAGTGCGAGCCAAAGTAAACCCTTTCTTCTTTAAGTTGCTTTAATACAGATTTTACCACAGCAAGAAGACAAGTAACTAAGATGCCATTGTATCTATCAGACTGATACAAGTTTAAAAGTGAGGGCTGGAGAGATGGCTCAGTGGTTAAGAACACTGGTTGTTCTTGCAGAAGACCTGGGTTCAAATCCCAGCACCCTCATGGCAGCTAACAACTGTCTGTAACTACAGTCCCAGGGTATCCGACAGCCTCTTCTGACCTTCGCAGGCATTACACAACATGGGTGCACTTACACACATGCAGACAATACACGCATACACATAAAATAAAACTAATAAATAAAAGTTTAAAATTAAAAAAACAAGTTTAAAAGTAAAAACTATTGTCATCAGCATTTAGGAAAATCAGTTTATATACTTCTAATGAAACTGAATAACAATAGCTTGGAAGAAAATAATTATCAAAATGGAAATACATATTTCCTTCAATATAGCTCTTCTACTCCAGCCATCTATCTCATAAAAGTAAAAGCACTAGTATGAAGGGATGTGAGCCCCACGGTTATATTAATTTATGGTTTATTTGACAATAAAACAAAGAACAAGATGAGCCTAATCAATAGGAAATGATAAATTTTCATACCTACACTATGAATATTATCAAGCATGTATTGGAGTTAGAGCTATACCAATGACCTAAAGAAATGTTGTCATGCAGAATTATGGAATTTTAAAAAATGATACAAAAGACTCCAAAACATAATCATACTCTTTTTGGAAAGCCATAATGCCTACGTATGTGCCTATTTGTGTGTATGTGACTATGTATACACATATAAATTTCTACATAGGTGTGTGTGCATTAACGTATCTTTGTTTATGACTAAATGTACATGGAGAAAAGTACAAAAGGACAAACACTAGATTATTAACATGTATTAAGTCAGATTTGGACTAAGTGAGACGTGATTTGGGACAAGGCAAAGAAAGGGGACTAGGAAGAAGCAAATATTAAAAAATACAAAATAAAAATGGGATTTTTAAAACAAATACTTATGATAGCCAGACAAATGTAGCTATAATCTCAGACTTTCAGAGGCTAGATCAGGATGACTGTCAATTTGAGGCTAGCCTAAGCTACAAGGCAAGTTCAAGGCCAACGTGGGGTACATAGCCACCCCTTCCCACAAACAAACTAAACTAAACTAAAACTAAAGCAGCAAAGATGGCAGCTGACAGACAACTGGCTTAAACAATTAACATATATATCATTTCATTTTAAAAAGTATGAACCCCCCTATTCTGTGCTGTTCCATGAGCCTTGATTGTAAAGGTTCCACTGTAGATAGGGGGGTCTAAATTTGATTAAGAACTGTTGTAGGAAATGTACAAAAGCTCAATAAAAAAAATTAAAATTGAAAGAAGAAAAAAGTGTCAAACAATTGATGGTTGCTGAAAGAGGGAGTCAGTTTTCTTCAAAGCCATGGCCCCTGGTAGTTTGCCCATTCTCCAGGGGAAAATCCTATACCCTTGTGCATATAGGCAGCACTAATTAGACTCAGTGGATTATTTTCTTCAAAAATGAAGAAGATGTGAATGTGGGAGGGTACAGAAGGAGTTGGAGGGGAAGAAGGCAGTCGGGTGAATGTGATCAAAATACATTATATGTGTATGAAATTCTCAAAAATTAAGATATCATTTCCTAAAACATAAAAAAGTGTCAAAGTTCCATGGATTATAGAACAGGGTTAACGAAGATGATACTAATGAATCTCTCAATTCTCATTAATGAATATCCCTTAGGCAACAGAGGACCAGGAGCACAAAAGGTCACAAATGGCCAAAACATAAACATTAAGAGTCTGAAGATTGATGGTCCTTGGACAGGACTCCTGTATTAAACTTCACCCACCCAGGACTCAGGAACCATCTCGGAAGAGGAGGTGGAAAAATTGTAAGAGCCAGGGAGGAGGTACATGACCATTTGGAAATAGAGTCCTACAATCTCTTGAGACCCTGCTCATATGACTTTATGGTAATGGTGTCAGCATATGAAAGTCCCATGGAAACTCAGATAGACAAAAACCCAGCATAGAACTGGGGAAATGAACAGAAAACTCCAATTTTAGCTGAAGAAACATTGGCAACTTCTAGGTGAGGAAGAGCTTATCTTCCTAAAACAAGAGACTCTAGATAGACTGCCTAGACTTCAGTGGATGGACTTGCACTGGGAAACGTCTGGGGACACTGACTTGACATATTGGGCCTTAATACAGATGACAGGGTTCCAGTGCGGAAGCTATGGAAGGGTGCTGGTGAGGATGAGGGTATAAAGATAATTAAGATTTTTTGAGGAATTTTGTATAAAATACATCAAAAATTCAATAAGAAAAACAAGTGCAAAGTACAGTAGCTTCAGTTTGATTACTTTCAATAATAAATTATGTTATCAAAGAAAGAGATATCAGAGCCTCAGCAAGTATAGGCACTTACCACCAAACTTGTCCAATAACTTGTTAGATTCCCCTGGGCCCACATGATGGAAGGAGAGAACCAACTCCCCCAAGTAGTCCTGGACCTCCACACATGTGCATGGCATGCTTTTCCCCTCCCCACTCTATATATGAACACACAAAATAAAGTAAGTATAATATTTTTTAAAGAAATAGATACCTTCTGTGTTTCTACTGAGGTGCTGACTTTGTCCTCAACTACCTTCTCCTGAGTCCACAAGACAGTGATCAAAATTTCAGGTATCATCAGTCAGTCATACCCACAGGCACATCCATGTTTTAAAATTCTTTTTAGAAATGAGAAAACCTAGGGCTGGAGAGATAGCTCAGCGGTTAAGAGCACTGGTTGCTCTTGCAGAGGACCTGGGTTCAGTTACCAGCACCCACATGACAATTAACAACCATTTGTAACTCCAGTTCCAGGGAATCTGATGCCATCTTCTGACCTCCAAGGGCACTGCAGGACATGAGTGCACCTTGACACATGCAGGCAATACACACATACACATAAAATAAAAACAATAAATAAATATTTTTTAAAAAAAAAGAAATGAGAAACCCTGTCCTAAGTCTACCCTGACACCACTGACTGTTGTAGATTGTAGAATGGTCAAAACTGGCTTCACTGAACACATTTACCCTTCAACTATGCTGTCTCTGAAGAGCAGCCTCCTAAGTAAAACTATGTTTCTGTTAGCTAAAGACCAGAGAGAAGTGGCTATCAGGCAAGAGCTAGTACAAATAACCTGAGCATCGATATAAAAATATTGGGTGAAGATATTTATACATTTGTTTCAAAAAGAAAGCATATATCTTCCCTATGAAAAGCCATAGCATCTGTTCAATATATAATTTTAGAAGTGCAATCTAAGGGACACTTTTTATAGTTTACAGTCTTCAACCCAAATGGAGGGAATATGCCATAGAACATGCAACTCCACCTCTGTGAAAGTTAATGCTTCAATTTCCTTGTGTCATTTAACTATTTAAGAGGCTAACCTCTTGCTCCACCCCAAAATAAGCCAGCCATTAATCTTCAAACCATATAAATGGTTTTTTTCTTTCCTAGTTTTTTAAATTCACTTAAGCTTGGCAGAATCACATCCATGCCTGCACAGTGTGTAGGATGCACTCTGGAGGAACTATTGTGTTGACTTTTAAGATAAGAGCTCTTAAGGATTTTTAAGCCATCAAGCCATATCCATCAGAATAAATAACCAAGCATTTGCACTCTTTTTTTGAGCAGGATACATTCTGTGACCCATCTTTTCTGTGACCTACAAGGCTTTAGGAGAAGAGCTTCCAGAGTTTTATTGGCAACGCCACTATTAGACAGACTTCCCTCTCTCTTCCAAGCTCTTTGGGGGTCAGCTTTAAAGTGAGCATTAAGCGAATGGCTAATGGAATTAAGGGTATAATAATAGAAGGATATAGTGAGACAATTGTATTAACAAGAAATAAATCATGTTGAATGTAAGGTAAGTGTTTTTTAATTGATTGATGGGAAGGATGCTCCACAGGTTTTGTCAGGGACTAACAGCCATTTACCTCCTCATCTACAGTAAAAAGCCAAAAATGTAGAAAAAAAAGATAAGAAAATTATGCAGGGGGAGATAAATTATTCAAAGAAAACGGCCATTTTGTGCTGACATCACTAATGGAAAAGGCACTAAATCTTTGAAGCTAGCCTTGTTTCTCAGGACCCATGGGCTGGAATAGCATTTTGTCCTAGAGATAAAAATGGAAATGTCTGTTCCTAAAGTGTTTCTGAATGCTGTGAGTGGAGACCAAGATGCCTGGACACCTGAACACACAGCGGGTGCTGTACTTTCCACCTTGAAGCTGACTTTCCACTTTGAAAGCTAGTGGCTCTGCCTAGTTACTAGTATTTTCCATGTACTTGGCAAGGCTCGTGTGCACAGATGTCAGGGATGCGGTGAATTTCACATTTTAGAGTACAAGTGAATATATAAAAACATTGATATTGAACCAAACATGGTGCCATGTACTCTAATCCCAACACCTGGAAGCCTAAAACAGGAAAATCATAAGTTTAAAGTTAGCCGGGCCTATGTAGTGAGACCTTGTTTTGAAGGAAAGAAAGAATGAAAGCAAAGAAGAAAGGAAGGGAGAGAGAGGGGGAGGAAAGGAAACCCAAATGGTAAATTTCATAACTAAATGTTTTTATGAACGCTCACAGAGTTACTGAGTCCTTTGGGTCTTCTTCCTTATATATTCTACACAGCCATTCTCTCCTGAGTCACTGAAACAGCCCATTTCAGACTGGCCACAGGGTTCTTACTATAAGATTCAGGTATAAAGGGGAGAGGGTTGATTTAAATAGTGAGAGGTTTTTATTTCTAAAATTCCTTTAAGAGTTACTTTTGGTTCCTTCACCCCCTCCCCATACAGAGAGAGAGAGAGAGAGAGAGAGAGAGAGAGAGAGAGAGAGACCATTTTCAGCTATTTCTTTTGTAAGGTTTGCAAGCTATCATGCACGACACTTTTATCCATAACAATACAAACAATACATAAAGCACCTATCTATCAAGAAGCCTAACTTTCTTCAGAATTGCCAAACTTTGCCATAGGTAAAATTAACTGTAAATTATATAGTCTTCTTTTCTTTTATGCTATTGTTGAAAGTGGATGGAGCTGACCATTCCCTCACACCTCTGTGACCCAAATATCACACAGCACTTGATATTATTTACAATTAATTCTTCATTACCGTCCTTTGAAGTAAATACTATTACCCTCATTGCAGAGAAAAGAAAGTCAAGGTTTAGAGGAATTAAATACTTTTTTCAACGATCACACAGTGTGCTGGATAGCTTTAGTGTCAACTTGACACACCTGGGTTGAAGGAGCCTCAATTGGGAAATTGTCTCTATTGGACTGGCCTATGGCCATGTCTGAGGGGCAACTTCTTGAAGAGTGATGTGGGAGGGCCCAGTCCACTGTGGGTGGTGCCACCCCTGGGTAGGTGGGCCTGTGTTGCATAAGAAAGCAGGCTGAGCAGGGGCCAGGGGAGCAAGCCAGTAAGCAGTGTTCCTCCATGGCCTGTGCTCCAGCTCCTGCTTCCAGGTTCCTGCCCTGAGTTCCTACCTTGGGGTCCCTGATGAACTGCGACTTGGGAGATGTAAGCTGAATAAACCCTTTCCTCCTGAAGTTGGTATTGGTCAGAATATTTTGTCATAGCACTGAAGAGAACAAACCAGAACACACAGCTAACTAGGAAGGGTAGAGCCCAGGAAGTAGCCACAAAGAGATTACAGTGCTTGCCAAGTGTGGTGGTGCACACCTTTAATCCTAGAATGCAGGAGGCAGAGGCAGGTGGATCTCTGTGAGATCAATGCCAGACTGGTCTACATAGTGAGCTATAGGGAGACCCTGTCCCAAAAAACAAGAAGAAGAAATGAGGAGAAAAGGAGAAGAGAAGAGGAGAGGAGAGGAGAGGAGAGGAGAGGAGAGGAGAGAGAGAGAGAGAGAGAGAGAGAACACACTTTGGTAAACATAACAAAGTCTGGTTATTTACTATGTAAATTCTTGTCTGAAAATTGTACTTTTTTTCTAGGCAAAAGAATATTGACGTAACAAGTTACTGAGACCAGTGAAAACTCAGTTATGGTAAGAGGAGAGGAGAGGAGAGGAGAGGAGAGGAGAGGAGAGGAGAGGAGAGGAGAGAAGAGAAGAGAAAGAAGAGAAGACTGGACCTTCAGGAATAATCTTCTGGAAGCAGGATGCTCTGCCTCCAAAGGTCATCTGGACAGCTGATCTACATATCTATCATGCAAATAACCTCATGTTTTCCTTAATGGATAGTACAAAATGGACTATTAAATGGCTTCTTTGGTTATCTTTTTTATTATATTATCCAATATGATGGGATAAAGATGTCAGGCTTCTGATCCTTTACAATGTGAACAGTACACTCTCTCTATGGCCTTACCTCATCCTCTCCTAAAAGATCTGAGCACTTTAACTTTGTGTCCAAAGATCAGTAACTGCTGCAACTACCACTCCTGGTATCTACTTCTTTCCCTTGTAAAGCTGAATCATCCCAAAGGCACTTTTCCTTGTTTTCCTTGCTCTCTTATTTCCCTGTATCTTTCACACATTCTTGAGCAGCCAAGACTCTTCTTGGACAGCTACGTTCTCTGTATCTTATATATCATTTGCATTATGAGGCAGGACTCCCATTTCAAGTTTTTTTGTTGTTGTTGTTGTTGTTGTTGTTCTTTTTTTAAGGCAGGGTTTCCCTGTAGCCTGCATCAGGCTGGCTTTGAACTCACAGAGATCTGCTTGCCCTCTGTCTCCCTAGTGCTGGGATTTAAGGCATGCACCACCACAGATGGCTATCCACTTCTAGTTTTTTAGGTTCACGACTTACCCCATCTGAACCATAATTTTTAATGAGTCCACTCATTGAACACATATATTAATAAACACTTGTTTATTAATAAATTTCATTTGCATGTGTTATAACATCTTAAAAAGCTAACCACAAATATGTAGCTCTTCGGTTAGATTACATATTTTACATAAAATATAATCTGTTAATATTAGAGAGCGTTCATCTCTCTCTGCTTCCTGACTTCAGATGCAATGTAACCAGCTGCCTCAGGCTTCTGCTGCCAAGACTTCCCACCATGATGTCTGTACTATAAACTGTGAGCAAAATAAACCCTTCCTCCCTTATGATGCTTTTTGTCAGCTCCTGTCTCCAGGTTCCTGCTTGAGCTCCTGCCCTGACTTCCCTCTTCCCTCAGTGATGGATTGTAACCTGGGAGTTGTAACCAAAATAAATCCTTTCCTCCCCTAATATTATGTGCATATATAATATTATATATAATATTATGTATATATAGAGAGAGAGATCGGTTTTGGTATGCTAATTACAAAAAGCAAAGGGGAAATTAGGAGAAACGGAGGTGAATACAGGGCAAACTTCAGGTCTCTTTGCTGATCTTTAATGGGTTTTCTTTCTTCTCATAATAGTCCTTAAACATTTTTTTAAAACACTTGGTTTACTTTCAAAGAAAAGAATATGATACCAGTCAACTGGATTTAAATCATAGGCTTTAAGATTCACCATCCACTGGTACCACTGCTTGTGATCCTGACTGTATCTCCCATCACATATAGCTCCCAAACGTTAAATCCATCGGCACCTTCTGCTTATGCGACTTGTCATGGAGCCATCTCACAGCTGCAGCCCAGCCTAGAGCCCATTGCTCTGCTCCTGTGCTCCTCAGGTCCCATCACCAGCTGTCTGCCTTCAAACAACAATCCACAAATCCTTTTTGACCAGTGTCTTCATGAAATGTTAACTCTCACTTCCTGAGAATTGTGATGGTGGTAGAGATCAACTTGATGTGGTGACTGGGATTGGAGCTTTTGGGTTTCTAGAAATGCTGAACAGCTAAGGTGGAACGGAACATGACCCGGGAGATATGAGCAGTGGAGTGGTTGAGGAGCAGGAACCGAGGAAGAGCGCAAAAGTGTGTGGTGGGTTCATTCTTCAAGGTTTCTCTTTTTCTCCGTCATAACAAAAATAGGATATAACTGAGGAAAGAGTCAAGGGATAAAAGATGCTAAGGTACTGTGGGCAGTTTGGAGATAGCTAAGCATGGCCGCAAAGCTAAGCAGGGAAGCCAATGACGCCATGGAGGGGATGATGGACTGGGAAACACGCGATGATGAGTTGCAATTTGCAGCAGAGGGAAAATCAGCATATTGCGGCATTCCAAGTATGAGATTTTGGAAACTGCCCTTAGATCATACCACTGTTTGGACAGTGGGGATCCTTATCATTCACCATAGGAGAGGGACCAGCAGAAAGGTGTAACTTGGGCTTCTACAGCATTTTCTACTACTCTAGTGTGATCCTTTTCCTCAGAGGGTTGGATAAAAATTATCCCAAATTGTTGAAATATGTGCACCTCCATTCCCCAGCTGGTCATCTTGTTTTCTCTTACAGGACAGTAGGATAATTGTGGATCTCAAAGCTGACTTTCCACGTTCTGATTTTCTTTCATTTAATGCAGGTGTGTATGTGTGGAGGCCAGAGGACAACCTCAGGAATGTCATTCACCTCCTTTAAAATAAGGTCTCACAATGTCCTGGAACTCATCAATTCATAGAGATGGGCTGGCCAATGACTCCTAGGGATCCTCCTGTCTCTGCCTCCCCAGCACTGGGCCACAAACATGCCTGCTACTGCGACTGGCATTTTTATGTAGGTTCTGGGGATTAAACTTAAGCCTTCCTGTTTGTTAGGCAAGTGCTTTGGCAACTAAGTAACCTCCCCAGCCCAAGGGGTTTTTCTTACCCCTGGGAGATTTCTAAAGACTGTGCGCCTCAGCGTCTTCATCTATGAAAAGAACATAGCATTAGCTTTTTCACAGAAAAGTTCTGAAGACAAAGTAGCATTTGTGAAAAAAATATTTGGATTATTGTGAGTAGATGTAATTGTTCATTTTAATATCCTAAATTCTTTCAACTGAGCTTGATAGATGCCTGTTTAGTTGAGCTGTCTTCTCAGTGTCAAATATACTGACAGGAATACAATCAATGGCAAATATTTGTGTTATAAATGATGTGATCACTAAAATTTAAAAAACAACTATGTGACACAGAATTGAATGGCATTAAGGTAGCCTATTTAAGGAGCTTTAATAACTTTTAAAGTACCAAAAAAATGTTTTATGACACACTGGTATTTAGGCATACATCTATAGGAGATTGTTAAACTTTTGAGGTCTTACACGAAGAAAATTATTTACTTGAGCTTAACACAGCTTCTACCTTCTTTCCTTCTAAAGGACCAAGCATTATTGTAAGCCAGTCTGGCTTACTTCCTAGTATTTGACTGTGTCTTAGAATAGCAAGTGGGTTTTTGTTTTGTTTTGTTTTGTTTTGTTTTTTTCTGACTACTGCACACCATCATTTTCTGTGTTACTTTAATTTTACTATTAACCAAAGATTTCAGACTATCAGTACACTTTGGTCCATTAAAGACAAAAAAGAAAAACTGGCTCACTCCAAGGTATATTATTAATTTTTCGTGGATTAGCTCCTATACATCTTCTGAAATACAAATTTATTTAGTCATTTGTTATATAAAGGCCTTGATTTTGCTGAACTTCTAAAAATTTCTAGAGTCAATTCCATTCACAGAGATTTTGATTTTAGCAAAAAGAAGATTTGGAATCTTCTTTTTAGCAAAAAAAAAAAAAAAAAAAGCGAAAATTTTATTGGCTCAAGGCAAACCTAAAAGCTTTTTTTTAAATGAAAATTTTTATGCAAATTTTCTGGAATTTTTTAATAATTAAATACTTAAAATTGTAAATTTTTCTTGG
>NW_008354532.1:4342557-4346847 GCF_000622305.1 Nannospalax galili
GCACGGCAAGGCTATTGTTTAAGTGAAAATTTCTATGCAACTTTACTGGAATTTCTTAATACTTAATACATGAGATCTGTAATGTTTCATGGATAATTGAAACTAAATCTGAAGCGCTGAGAAACTGATCACAGAAAGCTGAATTTTCCAAGTGAAAGGTAACTTTGAATAGAACTCTGCGTTGATTAGCACAATGATTTGGGAGTGGAAGTGGGAGAGAATTCTCCACATCATCAGACTTTTCCAAACAAGGTATTTTCATTGTTTAAAATCTGTAAGAATTGTTTACTGAGCTATGAGTCATAGAATATAGAAATTGAAGTTATATGATGATATAGTAAACCAACTACATGATTCTATTATAGCCAGAGATTCTTAAATTACATTTTCCATTAATATTATGTTGTGAGTGCAATGTAGTGATCAGAATTTTGAACTTCAGAACTAGGTCGCTTTCACTAACATGAAGTTGGTCACATTTTTAACTTCCCCACCATTATTTTTTAAATAAAATCTATACATGAAGATGACAATAGTATCAATTCCATACGGAATTAAAAATAAAAATAATTCCCCATATGTGGCTTCTAGCACCAAATCCTTTTAAATTCCAGGTCCTTTTAAAAGATGATTCTATACAGAAGTCCCTTCTGCATGAAATAACTACCATCATCACAACTTTAGCTGAGCCTTATCACTAAACATCATCATAATTGGGCTTGTTGACAGTTGTGCTCATTCATTAAAAGAGCACCAAGCAGGGTCCCTGGACCCTCACCACATTATCCAGCCACTCTTCCCAGCCAACTGTATGTAATTTGGCCCTAATCACACATGGCCTCCTCAATTTGGGGAGGGCTAAAGTATATAATCTGGGGAAGGCTAGGAAGTCTAGGAAGAGAAGGTATGACCCGTACTGGGTAAAGGCTTTCCAGTGTGCATACCCTCAGGTCATACATACACCTCAGCAACCCCTCAGTTAGCTTGGTAAGAAAGCTCAATAAATTCATTGGTTCCCAGGTAAAACTTTAATCAAACATTGGCTTGACACTAGAACCTAAAAAGGGAATAAGCATTGCTTAGCATCCCCTCAAAAAGATGTCTCACAACAGATGGAAAATTTGTTAATGCTATTATGTCTCATATTTATTTTTTTTTTAAAAAAGAAAATGACACTGTAAAAGATGTTAAAATGATAAGGGAATGAAGATATTTTCCAAAATAGAAAAAAAAAATGAGAAAGCCTAAGCAAGTGATGAAGGTCTGTGTAGGTTTGTTATGATATATATAAAGGATGAGAAAAAATAATATACACATAATCTTAAAATGTCTATGGTCATAGTTTAGTCAACTAGTTTAAAGGAACAAAATATATATCTAGTCAGGGTTTATCTAAGAACGTTTGGTTTTTCATCCAAGCCTTATCTACATAGCACATGATAATTAAAAGTACCAGACTGGTGGAATTATCCTTATTGGATGTTTAACAACCATAGTTTGAGACCTATACTAATGTGGTCAGAAGGACTTAAAGGACAGTTTTTGCCCCTTGTCCTCCAAGGTCGACTAAGTTCCAGGGGATTATGGAACATCTCTCAAAATGTCCTTTAACTGGGTCTGAAGAGATTGCTCAGTGGTTAAGAGCACCAACTGCTCTTGCAGAGGACCCAGGTTCAATTCCCAGCACCCACATGATGGCTATGAACTGTCCTTAACTCCAGTTCCAGGGGCATCTGAAGCCCTCCTCTGACCTCTACGGCATTTCACAATATGGGTGCACTCACATACATGCAGGCAATACACTCATACACATAAAAAATAAAAATAAAATATTTTTTAAAAAGTCCTGTAACTGTGGTGAGTCACCTGTCCTCTTGTTCAGGGAGGCCATGGAGACCCCGCCAGGCGGACTTGAACCAGTGTCCAGTCTACAAAGAGGAGGGTCAACTCAGAGGAAACATTTCATTCAAGCTTCCAAGTGAAGCCAGGCATGGTCAAGCAGGACCTTTGACTTATCTTCACATAGATGGAACTGGTAAAAGAAAGGAGCCAGGAGCTCCTCCCAAGTCCATGTGACTGCTGAGGAACAGATCCTGAAATGACCTTAAGTGTAAAAACAAACTGATTTATTCGGGCCAACTGTATGGTCTTAAACACCCAAAAGGAAAGTATAACCAAAGAGTAAAGTCATCAGTATATTTCTTTAAGAGTTCAAGGGATTACACTTCCCAGGCATTAGGCAAGTCTATATAAAAACTTATTTAGACAATTATTTCTCATTGATGATTTTGTTCTTAACCAGAAAGTTTTGCTCAGATATAAGACTTCAAATCTTGGTCTCCAATACTGTAGTGCCTATTTGTAGCTAAGGGAGACAACCAGCTATTGTTCTAAAATGATGAATAAATTTGTTTTCTCCCCCCTATCTAGAAGTCTTTGAGAGGGAACTGACACTGATTATAACTACTCCAATAGCTATCAAAATACCTGAAAGCAGTCTCTGAATCCATCACTCTGGAGCCCAGCCTTGGAAGATAAAAGAAAAATGAGGAGGAACCCAATAGAGGGATGCTTTTGGAAGCCTTTGTCAAGAAATTCCAATGGGCTCTCATTTGAACATTTGAAAATTGCCCTGTTCTGACTTTTTTCTAGTTCCCTGTCTAGAACTTGTAATGCTAATTACTCTTGCCTTTACTTCTCCTTCACATCTCCTATTCACCAATCAAGGACTTTCTTTTCCCCCTACAGATAAGATTTATGCAATTGGGGGCTCTTTTAGATAGACCCACTGAAAGGGTATCCCAATTGCTTCACCCTGCATCCCTGTTCAGCACGGAAGAAGTTAGAGCAGTCTGTGTCCCGATTCCCTATCCGCAAGCTGGGTAACCTCTTCAGAGGATGGTGTCATAAGAATAGGAAGTAGGAACTGGCTAGGCAGTTAGTGTAAAAAGATCCCAAAGAAAAGTAACCAGTTTCTTGGCTAAAACTCATAATGTCCTTGGGCCTCTTAGCAACATACTCTGTTCCAAAGGCCAAAAATATTTGGGAGCTTTTATCTAATCCTTGAAAGATTTTTGGGTTACCTCTTCAGAGAGGAGAATGCTAGAGTAGCCAAAAGCCCCATTAGAAAAAAATAAAGAAGAAGAAAGAGTACATGAAGTTATCAGAAAAAAAGTGATGTGGAGATATGGGAGGAGCTGGAGGGGAGGGAGTAGGCATGGATTTCATCAAAACACCTTATATGCACATATGAAATTCTCAATAAATTATTTAAAACAAAAAAATAAAAATAATTCCTAAAATTAAAAGCTCTTAAGATGGTGTCTGGTATAAATTAACATTTCAAAATTATCAATTGTATCCAAACTAAATATTTGTAGGGCTAGTTTCTTTCGGCCATTTACATTTTCAGGCCTGCTTTCTAGATTAGAAAGGCCCTGCATCAATTCAAGTGCTGCACTTCCTGTTGACCCAATTTTTATGGCTAATACTTTACTTGTGTCTAGATTTTCAAATTTGCTGTCACAGTTGAGTTGGGTATTTCTTACATTTTCAGATGCTCCTGAACATGCATTCCTCCTTCTCTGTTGTTCACAGCATTACCCCATCCTATTTCCACACTACACTTAGCAATTTTTTTAATATTTATCAGTGAGGAACACTTTTCTCACAAAGGAGTTGGGTTTGTGAATTTATTTATACTTCTTAATGTTTTTATAGTATATTTTACTTTCCAATTTAGCTTTCATCTTCTCCCTAATGCTTTTAAATTTTTTTATTGATTTTTTAATTTTATGTGTATGAGTGTATTGCTTGCACATATCTAAGTGTACCTGTGTTGTACAATGCCAGAAGAGATCAGAACTGGGTGTGGAATCCCCTGGAACTGAAGTTAAGGATTGTTGTTAGCTGCCATGTGCGTGCTGGGAATCAAACCTGGTTCCTCTGCAAGAGCAGACAGTGCTCTTAACCACTGAGCCATCTCTCCAGCCCCAAAGTAACCTTGATTTTCATTCTCTAGTTAAAGAAATCACAAGATCTACAAAAATTGAAGAACATCTTTTTGGTTTTATTCAATTTTAATTAAAAACAAGACCTTGTCCTCTCATAATCAGAGACAAGCTGCTGAAAGCCATATATGTCAACATTCCACAGAAATTAAGATAATCCACAGGCAGAAGATAGGTACATTTTTTGAGTGGAATGTGTGTGTGTGTGTGTGTGTGTGTGTGTGTGTGTGTGTGTGTGTGTGTGTCTCTGTGTGGGTGTGTATCCTCCTCTCCTGACCCA
>NW_008354532.1:4346964-4372787 GCF_000622305.1 Nannospalax galili
GAAGATCAGTAGTAAATGTCATAACAGCTATCTAAAGCTCACACCAGGTCTCAAATATACAGTCATAGAAAACACTACCAACACAGGACAGATTTTCAAATATGGTTATCAGAAAAGAAAACCTTCTTTGCCTGAGCAGAGTAGTAGAACTGGCAAAAGATCAACAAGAAGAAATAAGGCTAAATGATCAAGGTGCTATATTATTCAGTTTACACTGCCAAAAACAAAGTTGGAGTGGAATAGGCAAGAGTCTATCATATTTCTGAAGACGTTAAACTCCAAAGCGAGTTGTGTGGTGGATGTTGGATTGGGTGAAGACTCTCACTATGTCCACATATGCTTTTGTTTAGCATGTGCAAGTGAAGACAAAAAAGGAGGCAATGATTCTAGTGTTTCGGCTTATAAGGACATCCCCTCACGGAGGCCCATCTCATGATCATTGAAATTTTGTGACTTTCTTTCTCCAAATATCATCACATCATCTGGAGTAAAGGCTTCAACACAGAAAGTTCAGAGGCACACAGTCAGACCACAGTAGGCACCAAATAGGCAAGCAGCACCATGGAATCGTGTGTCTATTTTTGTGTTTCGTTCACCTTCTCGTTCTGCTTTCATAACTTCCATTAACGATAATCCTCAAAAAGCAGAAAAGTTTCACTAACACCACATTGGTTAGAGTGCAAAATAAATGCCAGTGTGGTGTCCAGTGGTGAGACCCATTACATGGTTAATAGGAGAAAAACTCTTTTAAGCTCTTTTCAGTTCAGTTCAGTTCATAGACCCACCCACGGGCTTTTATGAAGCCTTCCCAGCAGCTTAGAAAACAGAAGTGTGGAGAAAAACGGTGTTTTGTATAGCCTGCCCCGACAAGTGCTAGAGGTACAGAAATTCTATTCACAGTGGGGGAGCTATGAGAGCCTTTTCAAAGGTGTGTTTGTACTGCCCTTTCAGAAAAGAAAAAGTAAGACCCCTGGCCCAGGGGTTCCTCTCTCTTCTCTGCAAAGAGTAGGTTGGTGCTGGACATTGAGGATTTTTGCCTGGAGGGCTGGCTACAGGATTTCATGAGTCATTTAAGACTTTGATGCTGACCTGAATCGTAAAAGAAAAACAATGTCTCTGCCAGTCTGGATTGCCGCTGACAAGAAGAATATTGATTAAGGCTGATGACAGAATACTCCTGCTCAACTCCTCCTGGAAGGCTCAACCCCAGTCTTTCTAAATTTTAATCAACTCCCATGTTGTTGAAGATACTGCCTCCAACCAGGACAAGCAGAACTGCAAACTTTCCTGAGACCGAAGCTGAAGCCAGTGCAGAGGTGATGGCATTTGTGGTGTTGACACATGGGGGTTAATTGCTGTTCATTTGTTTTATATAGTTTGGTATATTTTGGTGTTTTGAGACAGGGTCTCATCTCACTATGTTGCTCAGCCTGACTTGGAACTCACAATCCTCCTGCCTCAGCCTCCTGAGTGCTAGGATTCCAGGGCATCACTATGCCCAATGACACACTGTCTTTGGGATACTCCAGTTCCTAGCAAACCCTTTCACTCCAGCTGCCCTTCTGATTGAACAAGGGGGAGGTTTTGTAGTGACCCTCCTCTGTTAGTGAAGTTCTTAGGATCAAAGCCCCAGCCCTGGCATTCCTAACAAGCTAGACTCCACCAGTTAAACAGTCAATTAAAGAAATAAGTAGAGTGGATGAACTTGCATCAAAGGACATCTGGGTACAAATGCTTGACCAAATGGGACTTAACATGTATGGTGGAATACATGATGTTTGGCGGGGGGCATAGATGGGGGAGGGGTTCTAAATTTTATTAAGAACTGTTGTATGAAAGTACAAAAGCTTAATAAAATATTTTTTTAAAAGAAATATGGAATAGTGAAAAGCAGAGAAAGGTTTCTTCAATGCGACCCTGTTGGGAATAGGAAAAAAGAGATCCCGTGACCACCCCCAAAAAATCTATCTTTGGGGTCTTGACGTGAGTTTTAGGATTAAATAAAAGAGAAGACAAAGCAATTTGGGTCAAGGTAGTCCCAGCCATCATTACTGTCTCAGATCCAGACTTCCTGTAAGATGGACTGAGAAGCTGTCAGAGCTGTGTGAAATCTCTTTCAAGAAGACAGCTCCCCCTCTGGTGGGCATGAAGGCCCCAGCCTTTGCCTTCCTTCTTGGAGTCCATTGTCCCAATCATCTTATAGCCCTAGGGAGGGCAAGAAGTGCTTCTTTAGTACATCTTTGTTCCTGCCAGGATGGCTACACCTCCCATCTGCTCGCTCTGCATGGCAGTGCTAGCTTGGGTGATCATACTGCATGACTCGTAGAGTTGTACTTTGGATTTTGAAATCATGGAATGATTCATCCAAAGAGAAACCATACTGCTTAGATTCCAGTCCTGGCTCTAGAAGTTTATTGAATAAGATATCTTCACTGCATTTCAGTCTGTCTAGCAGTTACAACTTCCTAAGGTTGATGTGACAACTGAGCACATGGAATAGTGTCTGCCTAACTCACAATAAACCCCAGGTAAGTATTAGCAGTTATGATTATTACATCATGCTCCACATATCTGGGCCTCATTTACCATACACCTTTAATACAAAAAAAGCATCTAGATTTAAAGAAATGAGTTACAGAATTCAGCATATTTATTTTACAGAGTTCACATATTTATTAAGTTCCTATACCCATCTTCTTAATACATTTTGATAATCAACAAAATTTCAATGGAAATTTAGTTTACACCATTAATTTATTTGACACTTGACAATCGAAACACAATTCTAGTTGCTTTTGTATACATAACTCATTTAGGTATTATGCATGAATTTATGTATTTATATTTATTAAGCTTCTGGAAACTGAGACAAGAGGATCACAAGTTCAAAGCCAGCCTGGGCAACTTAGCAAACCCCTGTCTCAAAACTGATAATTAAAAAATGGACTGGACATGTATCTCAGTAGTAGAACATTTGCCAAGCATGCATAAAGCCTTGCATTAATCCACAATAAATCCCCCAAGATTACAATCAAATTAAATCACATTCTATCTTCTCCAAAACTTCAAGTAATAGCATTAGAGTTTAGTGTTAAATGTACAAAATTTTTCCACATTTGTACTACTAATACACACATACGCATATAGAAATACAAATAATATATTCATAGACATAGGAGAGGGCAGCATACTGTAAATACTAGTTTTCAATGTGCTCCTTTCCATTAACAATGTTGTAGTAGATTTCATTTTATTAAGACATAGATTCATCTCATTTTTCAAAGCACTTTTCCCACTTAATACATCATAGACCTCTTCCATGCCAATATCCACACACTTCCCTTATCCCTTTAACAGGCGTGTTTAATTTCCCTGCATAAGTTTACCATGATGACATACTGTCGTCTCTGTCAGCTAACCTTCCTTCAGTTGAAAGCAGTGCTGCTGCATATCCTCCTGCATTTCTGTCTGCAATTTTCTGTTGCTTCCATGGCACTTTCCAGAGCAGGGACCACACACATTTTCAATATTCTTATTAGATTTTTCACTTTAATTTTGGCATACGTTTCATATTGACAAGTGAAATCTTTTGAGTTAAGGCATGCAGTGAGCCATCTCCTATCTATAAAAGGAAGAAATGAGCCCTTTCTATCTCTGCACTAACCCTGCCTTAGAGTACTTCCACTTAAGACATAAAGCGCCACCAAAGCAACAAACACTCTCTTTTGATGATAAACCTGTGCAATAAAGCATATCAACTGCTCTAGGAGAGGGTGACAATGGAAATAGTGGTTTGGGATCAGAACAAATAGTTATTGATGAGCTACAGGCAGAGGAGCAATTTGATCTTACTGCTCACCTTGTCATGAGAGACAGCCATGTTGTGAGGTTAAATTGAAGTTAGTAAATACACAATTATTCAGCTTGTGTCTCAGTGATAAATGTGTCTCCAGGCAGTGAACCTGCCAGTCCTGCACGTACCACTTTGCTGATTAAGGAGATAAAAAGTGGATATTGTAGACAGGGTCATTTCAAGAGTAATGAATCCTTACTCTGTCACTGTACTCTGCTGACAGGGAGAAGAACTTGACCAGGCATGAGGTATCTTGGAATGTCCAGGTATAATATGAGGAAAGGCAAATCAGAGATGACTGCTGTGGGCCATGGAAAAAATTGGCTCTATGATGGCAGAGAAATGACAATATGAGTAAATTAAGTACGTCTCAAACGAAGCCTTATTAGCCTAATACCTTACTGCATGATCAATAACAATGTATTTATTTTGTACTATGGCCTTGAGCGGCTTTTCATTCGAAATTTAAATGGCTTTAGAAAGCTGCTATCAATTCAGAATACATCCAGGAGATACCAGCCTGACCCCAGAACAAAAAATGAGTAAAAATATGACTCATAATTTAAGTCAGAAAGTAACTGTCAAAAATCACTTCTTCTTAGCATTGAGGGAGGTAGCTCAAGTTGAGCATCCAAGTGGTGGGGGGGGGGTTAGTTCAGTGGTAGAGTACTTTTTCTAGCATGTGTAAGACCCTGGGTTCAATCCCATCACACACACACACACACACACACACGCACACAGTCGTGTTTTATATCTAACCAAATGAGGCTGTCCCTTGTTCTTTATTCCTGAGTTCAGAATGAAATAGATCTAGAAAGTGTGCTCACAATCTCAATAGCTATTAACCTGGGTAATTATTGAGATATGGGAAGTTGTAAAATTAGAAAAGATGTAACTGCAGCCATGGATTGCCTAGACGGAGTCTATGTCACGTTCTGTCAAGGCACACCCATGCTCTCTTGGACTCCTCTATAATTTCTGTGCTCATGGACTCTAAGAAGGTTTTTCCTACCAACAGCCATCAGGTGCTGCTCTCAAACCATCAGAATAGCTTTGAGGACCTTAAGCGTACATCCTAGCAGTAGCCCTGACCCAATAACTGACAGATGTAGACAAGGTTTTCTCAAACTCAATACTGTTGACATATGGGTCCGCACAGTTCTTTCCTGGGGGAAGGGGCTGCCCTGTGTGTTATAGTTGTAAGATGTTTAGTTGTACCCTTGGCCTTCCCACTGGGTACTGATAACACATTTTCCCAGTGTGTCAACCAAAAATGTCTCCCTGGTGGGCAATTGCTCTCAGGTTAGGAACCACAGGCGTAAAAGCATAAGCACTGAAGTTTCCTTACTCCTAATTGCACCAATCTGTGTGGCTTCAGAGATTCCTAGGGGCAGCCTCTGAGAAACTGCTTCTTGCCATTCTCTTGTTCGGCCTCCTTCCTTTCCCAATCCCACTTCCCAGCTCTTAATTTGTTTTCCTTGAAAATGCTTCCAATATTCACAAATCTTCGTTTCAGTCTCTGCTTCTGAGGACCTCAACTAAAGGCAGAGCCATAGCAACTAGAACACCACTACCTGGGTGGTCATAGAGGTAGGTGGCGCTGTTTGAAGTACCTTTGCTGGCCCTGTTGCCGTGTTGTACCTCCTGCCTTCACCTCAAGTTCTCATTTGGTTTATTTGACAGATAAACAAGCTGGTTACTGACCTGAAAGCCTCATCCCTACTAACTAGCTTTCATAATACTGAAAGGTACAGTGCTGGAGGAGAAAAGTAATCATCAATCTTACCCAGCTGTGAACCCTGTGAGCTGTGATAACTAGCCTGACAAGACACATCCACTGGTGCAATAGGGACACAAATGTTATGGGAGTAACCAAACACTTTCTGATTGGATTTAATGCCCTTTCCACAAGATGAAGCCCATACCTGGAACTGTTATCAGGGCCAAGAACATGTGGCTAAATGGCCATAGGCCCTAGGGGAAAACCTACTACTATTAGGCTAAATTGATGTAGTATTAAACTGACTCCTAACAACTTGTCTTTATACCCTTAGATCATACATCTCTCAACCCTCATCAAAGAAGGCTCTTTTGACAGAAGATGATGATTAACACAGAGACACACTTAGACACACTTAGACTGTGGAGTGCCCAGCTCTAAAGGAGACACCTAATCACACTGTCTCCTCCCACAGCTCACGGATCATTGTGGAAGAGGGGTGGGAAGATTTTAAGAGCCAGAGGTGGTAGATGAGCACAACAAAACAACATCTTCCAGACATAACAAGGCAGGTGCACATACGCGCTCATGACGGTTACGAGAGCATGCATAAGACCTACTCAAGCCACAAAGTCCCGGCATGGACAGGAGATATGGATAAGAAGTCCCACCACCCGCTGAGGGGCTATTCGCAATTGGTAGCTGCTGGGAGAGAGCGAGTCAGCCTTCTTTAAGAGTCTGGCCCCTCAGAGGTCAGCCACACTCCAGTGGATGGCAACATACCCAAGCATATGTTGTATTGCATGGGCAATACAAAGTGGGGTCAGTGGTTTTTTAAAAGGTAGACAAGTTGGGTACGGTGGCGCATGCCTGTAGCCCCAGCCCTTGGGAGGCAGAGGCAGGCAGATCTCAGTGAGTTCAAGGCCAGCCTGGTCTACATAGTGAGTTCCAGGACAGCTGGGGCTACAGGGAGACCCTGTCTCAAAAAGACAAAACAAAAAACAAAAAAAAGGTAGACAGAACATTAGGTGGCTGGGAATCAGGTGGACCTGGGAGGGGTTGGGGAGGGAAGTTGAATGTGATCGAAATATATGGTATGAAAATTTCAAAGATCTAATAGAAATTAAAAAGGAAAAAAAAAACGAGTGAAAAAAGGGAAGGAGCATAGGAACACTGTCAATTCCTTCTTTTTTGATTTGGCGTATTGACATCCCAATTCATTTCCTTCTCCCTCTCCTCCCTGTTCACCTTCCTTTCTTTTACAACCAGGTTGTCCATGGCCTGAAGAGGTGGCCCTTTGTTTTTGTCATTCATCCTTTTAGGGCAACACAGTGAGCTTTCTCTGGCCTCTCTTTTCTCCCCAGTCATTACTCGTCCTAATCTTCACCCTGGGACTCTCTCTAGTGCTCTCCTCCTAGCTCACTGACTTTTAGCCTGCATGCCTACGTAAGAATCATTTGCTCTCTGTGCATCATAGTTTAAAAAAATATTTTTATTGGGTTTTTGTTTGAAATCCTCACTTGTGATGATTTTTTAGGTTTCTAAGAATAAGAGAAAGAAAATAGAGAAAGTGAGCAATTTTGCATAAGCCAATCCAGTTACATAGTCTGGGAGGAGAAAATGCTTCAAAAAATTCACCAATGATAGTCATTGTTTTGTTAAAGTATCTGGGGTGTATCAAAATTCAACTGCATATGCTCTAGTAGTAGCACCAGCAACAAGCAGTTAATTTTAAAGCCCCTGCCACTCTGTGACTGTCCTGGAGGAGAAAACAGCAGTGTAAACACGCCTTTGCCTGGCTACAGATTTTCTCTAAATCCCTGTTTGCTACTCAAGACTTTAGAATAAGATCTTGAACATCACTAATCTGGTGCCTTTTATTTTCCAAGTGGCCTTGAGAAACATCTCAAAATGAAGATAAAAATAAAAATGATTCCTTTCTGATGACCCTGCTAAACCAAACGAACCAAATCAATAAAAATGCAATTAATTTGGATTCATTTGGTCTGAGGAGTCATGAGACAAAATAAGGAAGCATATTTTCCAGGGTATGTGATGTAGCTTTTGACCAGAAATCCTGCTTCTGAAAGCATCCACCTCAGATATAGCAACCATAATAAACTCTCTGTATCTTATACACCCATAAATCCTTGTACCAAGATTTCAATGGTCTCCTCCCTTCAACCCACACATAAACCATTCCAGACACTAATTTAGAATATTAATTATACCTCAGAAAATTGCTTTAAGTCTCAGAATATACTGTACCATAACTTATGTAACTATTTTTAAAAAACATGATTGTCTACATCAAAAAGATTCTCCTTAATGTGACCCTTTTCAAAGAAAATGAAATAAAATGTTCCCTTTCCAAAATAATGATGATACATTAGGAACACCAATTTAGACTAGAATAGCCATCAACTTACTTGTGATCAAATGGAAATTTATAAAGTATTTTTAACATAGATAAAATATGTAAACATTGATTTTTAAAGGCAACTATATATTATTTTTTAAAACTTTCAGAGGTATATTAAAAGGGTGCAGGGGAAGAGAGAAAAGAGGATGGGATGGGAGGGGAGGGGAGGGGAGGAGAAGAGCAGGAATACTATAACATTTACTCTCTAGGATATAATATTTAAATGTGCCTCTCAAACCTTATGTGTTGCAAATATAATCCCAACACAACAGTGTTGGGAGGCAGGAAACTAATAGGAAGCCATTAGGCCATGAGGGCGCTGGCATCAATGGATTAATGTCATTATGCCAAAGCAGGTTACTTATCTCCAGGGTGAATTGTTTTAAAAGTGAGTTTGATGGTGTCTCTTGTTCCTTTATACCATGGAATGACAGAGCACCCAGACACTCCAGATGTGGCCTGATTTTGGATTTCCTAGCCTCCAAAAATGAAAGGAATAGACGGAGTAAGATAACCATGGTGATAGAAAGTTCTATCCCCCTACATTTCAAACATGGACTTACTCCTTAATAATGTGGTCTGAGGAGGTAGCATATTTGGTTGGTAATTAGGGTTAGATGAACTCATAAATGCAAAGCCCTCAAGAGTGTAATTAGTGTCCACAGAAGACTCCTGAGACAGCACACTTCCTTTCTCCAGCATGTGAGGAAAGGGTGAAAAGAATGTCAGCTATGAACCAGAAAGCAATCTTCACCAGACAGTGAAACTGCTAACACCTTGGTCTTGAACTTCCCAGACTCCAGAACCATGAGAATGCAATGTTTGTCATCTAATTCACTAGTTGATGGTATGTGATCATTACAACCCCAAATAATTAGGGCAATTATTGATTAGAAATGTAACTAGGGCTTTATTTAAGCTTTACTAAATAGGGTAGAAGTCAAAAGGGACCCGAGATGTGATGTGCCCACATGACCTCAGCAAGAAACCACTGTGGTACAAACACTGCACAGACTTCATTGACTGGGTATGTGCTGGTTGAGAGCTTGGCCACAGAGATTGTTGGGCTGGGCCCCACGTCCTAAAGACTCTGAGCACGCTGCCTGACGCTGTAGACCGAGGCAGTGGGGGTTCCTATAAGGGGCCTAAATGAAAGAGATAATTTTGTGTTTATTAATAGAATTTAAGGTAAATCAGACTTAAGAAAAATCTCAGCCAGGCATGGTGGCATGCACCCGTAGTCCCAGAGCTCAGGAGGCTTATACAGGAGGATTACTGAATTCAAAGCCAACTAAGGCTACATAACAAGACCCTCAAAAACAGAAACAACAGAAAGCCTCAAAAATACTCAGGTCCTCAAATTCCTAATAACCTCAGTGGAGTATATATCTTTTTTTAGTTATTTATTTTTATTTTATGTTTCTGAGTGTTTTGCCTGAATGTATGTATGTGCAGCACATGCATGAAGGGCCCTTGGAAGCCAGAAGCTTGTGTTAGATTCCCTGGAACTGAAGTTACAGGTAATTGTGAACCACCATGTGAGTGTGGGAACTGAACCCAGGTTCTCTACAAGAGCAAAAGACACTCTTAACAGCTGAGCTATCTCTCCAGCCCCTGTCCATATTTTATGAATAATAATTCTCAGGGTTTCATGTTTTCATATAAACACTAGTACTACGTATGTACATTTTGCAAAGTTCTGTGCAGTTGTATTCTAAACCAAATCTGAATACAGTTTATTTCTGTGGTGGATCAAGCCATGATTCCCTTATGAAAGGTAACTAAACTATACCACATGAGTTCATGAATAAACCAGAACGAAAGCTCACATAAACTAAACAAAAAATTCAGAGAGCTGCACTGAGCAGATTTCACAGTTTAATGTATGGAACAGTTCTGAACCTGAATTATCTTGTGAGGAAAGAGATTAATCGTTTCAATCCCTGATGAATCATCATCCTTTTTTTACAGTGTCATTATCTCTCCAAAAGTGACTATAAAAGCACACTGTGCTGCTCCATATTTATTCTCCTCATTCACTTCCACATCACATTCCTTCATTTTACAAATAGCAAAATTATTTTCTGAAAGTCTTTGTACTACCAGCTCCAGCAGGAGACTGAAACACACACACACACACACACACACTTCCTGTTCCTCATGTTATCTGCAGCTAGAGAGCTGAGAACATCCATTTGCATTTTTGGTGCAGATGCTTAGAGAAGTTTTTTTGTGCACAGATTTCTGGCTCCAACCTGCTGACATACCAAAAGACACATTTTATCAGGAAAATCAAGGTGGAGAGGGGAGAGCTGTCTCTACGTCTCTCACTCATTCAACACATGTTTATTGAAAACAGTTCTAAGCAGTGTGCTGGGTGCTTTGGGACACAACAAACACAACAATGGGTGACACAGCCTTAATGTTCCATTGAGAGAGAAAGGCAAAACACAGATTATTAATGATGCTGGGAGCACGGGACACAAAGACATCCAGCTGTGGTGTCAGTGTAGTCTCCACAGAGGAAATGACATCTAAGGTTTGCTTCAAGGATAAGAAAGAATTATCCGGGATCCCAGGGAAAGTGTGTGAAGAGAATAGGTAGAAAGAAAATGATGCAGGGAAGGAGTAGATTCAAGAAAACCCAGACCTCAAAAGTTGTAATCTATAACATCTTCTGACCTTAATTGAAGACAAGGGAATGATACGTTTTATAGATGTAAAGCGTACAAGCTATTTAATGGGTACTTATGTAGTTACAAATAAAGGTTATTTTACCGAAATTTATTTTTTCCTAAGTTGTAGTTCGGGAGTATCTCTCTTGTTCTTCCTGCAGAGAGCATAGAGAGTGAGGCCACAGAGGTAGAGGAATTTAGCAAGTACGTTCTTAAGTATTTTCTGCTGTATATATGCATATAGGTACAGAAAATGCTTTTTATGCTTCTTTCATGACACTAATCTGAAATTTCAATGCAAAAATAATTGCATCTGTGTATACAAATAAAACGAAGGAAGGACTGACACATAGGTATACCTGAGTAAAAAATAACTCAAGAAATCTAGGTCCCAAAATACATGAGGACCTGCCAGATATAACATTTAAAAATCCAGAAATATAAGCCTTTATATGACTCTTTGAATCAATGTGATAGTATTGACACATGACAAAGAGAAAACAGAGCTACTCGAGTTTTATTTTGCTTTTATCTTCTAGGTGAAAGAGATGAATTGATCAGAAATGGTAGAACAAATATTGGGATGAGAGAATTGAAGATCAAGACAGATAGGAGGCCAGCAAGCTGTGTTCTAAACGTATTCAACTCTCTGCCAGGACTCTGAGGAACTGTAAGGAAAGGGAATCCTGCTTGGTGGTTAGGAAAGTAATTGCTCGGTTTTTACCAGGGAAGGGGCAGCAGTTTGGTATCAATTCTAGGTCTGAGACATTCAGTAGAGTTTAAGTTCTGACTTTGCATCAGAATTACCTGTAAAGATTTTACTTTAAAAAAAATTATTGAATTTTTGTGTATTTCATATATAAAATCATCTTCATACCCCCTTCCCCTTTGGCACCCTCCCATAGCCCCTCCAGTGGAGTTCATAAATTCTGTCATTTGTATTAAGGCCTATTATGTAAAGTTAGTGTCCTGAGATGTCCCTCAATGCAAGTTCATCTACCCAGATGTAATCAACCTATCTAGAGTCTCTCCCTTCGAGATCAGCTCTTCCTTACCCAGCAGTAATCAGCAGCCAATAATTCTTCGACTAATATTGGGGCTTGCTGTTCATTTCCACAGTTCTGTGCTAGGTTTTTGTCAGCCTAAGTTTGCAAGGGTCTTGTGCACGTTGACACCATTGCTGTAGGTTTGTGTGAGAAGGGTCCCAGGAGCCTGTAGGACTTTCATACGGTCACACACCTCCTCCCTGTCTCTTACAATCTTTCTGCCCCCTGTTCCACAATGGTCCCTGAGCCTTGGGAGGATGGACCTCAATATAGGAGACCTGTCTGAAGACCCACACTCTGCTGACTCTTATTCTCTGTGTTTTGGCCATTTGTGCCTTTTGTGTTCCTAGGCCTCTGTTGCATGAGGGAGCTGCATTGATGAGAACTGAAAGATGCATTAGTGTTCTCTTCATCCCTTGTTCTATACTATGTGAGTCTTAGGTGTAGAAGTTGCATCCTAGATGTGCCACTTAGGCTTTGGCAATTCACAGAGAATCTCTGTGTATGACCAGCGGTATAACTGTAATAATCTCTGTGTATTGAAAAAGAAGCTACTTTGATGGGTGATGACTGGGATACTTGTCTGTAAATTTAAGGATCCATATTTTGCACATAGTAAGAAGGTACATTTGTCTAGGGATATGAGAGCCTTGGGTTTTCTCTAAAATCTATGACCTCTCCAGCAATGTGTATTTGGCTAGGTTTACAGTACCAGATCTGAGTTTCCTCCCACTGCTCCAAATCCTGAGTCCAAAGCATGTTCTGTCTTCAACAATAGGATCTTACCATCAGGTTCTGGGAGGCAACCAAGGACCAACCATGGCAATAGCCTGTGTAATTTTGGGAGTGTCTTGGATCACCCTGGCCAACAACTCTAAGAAGGTTTCTCCTTGGCACTGTTTCTTGTTGTGTAGCCTTCAGCTATACTCACAGACTCATGATTTACTTTTTTAGGCTTAAATTTCCCAATAATAATTGTCTGATCTCTTCAGAGAATTTGATACAGACTCTCCCAGACATACTTTGGTTCTCACTATCTTTTTTTGTCTGTCTCTTAGGACCATTGTTTCTTTAAAAGATCTACTTTAAAAAGATTATTCTGGTTAAATCAATGTGTTGGCCAAAGCATTTCATACTATCTTTGCAAAAACTATTTTAGAGCACTGGTTGTGCATGCTAGAATGACAGTACCCTGAAAGTGTTGATGAGTTGAATATAATCAACTAGAGGAAGATCTTTCATACTCGTTGGTATATTCGTTCATTCATTTATTAAAAAGCACTTATTAAAGACAGGTTGTCTACCAGGCATTGTGAGAGATATCAGAAATGCAATGGTTTTGATGCTGTCATATTCAATATTTTTATCATAGCTTATGTGTAGTGTTGGTGATATTATGCATATAAAGTTTTCAGTGGTGCAGAGCTACAGGTTACAGAGAATACATAGGATGTTGAATGATGGATATAAGATTCAAAGACATTACATCTAGGCAGAATAATAAGAACTAATTAAGTGAAGTCTAATATTGAAAAATAACTGTTAAAGCAACACATGAGAAAGAATCAGACATCTTATGAACTATAATCTCAGTACAAGTTAAAAAATATAAGCAAATAGAATGTATTAAGAAAAATAGTGTATCTATAAGAAGTTTATAATTCTGTTAATTATCTATTGCCAAAATTACACTATAAATAATGTCTTTAGCATTGTTACCCTTAAAAGAAGACCTTAATATAGGAGACCTGTCCAAGGAACCACACTCTGCTGACTCTTATTCTCTACGTTTTGGCCATTTGTGCCTTTTGTGACTTCATTAGGCCAGAGTTTACCTAGAGGAGAGCAACGACAGTGACTGGAATCTAAAAAGCATAAAGAAGAGTTGCAAGGATGAAGAATACTGCTCTTAGGGAAGGATGTGTGGGTGGATAAGTCCTCCTTTTATTCATTTGTTTAAATAAATAAAAGGAGGGTTCCATCCATTTGTGGCATATCTGACAACAAAAAGGAAAGTTAATCAGTAGTCTTTGGGCTCCACACAGGAATTTATAACAGTGTCCAAAATCTCATCTGTCCAAAAATGTAGGAGGCTGCCATTTCACCCCGGGTCTAAGCAGGAGCTAAATTACCACTTTTCAAGAAAGTTGCAAAATGTTGAACCACACATTCTGTTTGTTCACCTATAATAGAAAGAATTTTAACTAGAAAATTATTTCCAAAGTTTGCTTACTACAATGAGATTTTGGTTCTAATAACATTCTAGAGGAAGTCTTTCACCTGTCCTCTGAGCACTATCTTTCCTACCTCAGTCATTCATTCACAATGATTCATTAAGTACTTACTCTGTACCAGGCTTCATGCTAAGCACTGGACATTATATAAAGGAAAAGTTCTCCATCTTCTACGTTTGAAACAGTCATAGTAAAAGAGAGGTGGGACATAGCTGTATGGGAGGTTTTTAAAGCCACTGTTTGGTTGAGGAGTTGATCAGCATAAAAAAGGTAAAACAGCTCAGAGGAGAAGGCATTTTCAGCAGACCTGTATTACATGCCTCCTAAAACAGGACATAAGGTTGCTTTCTTTTAGTGTATTTTTAAAATATTTTATGTATTATTTTTATTTAATGTGTGTGAGTGTATTGCTTGCTTCTAGATAGGTGCACCCATGTCGTGCAATACCCACAGAGGTCAGAAGAGGGCATTGGATCCCCTAGAACTGAAGTTACAGATGGTTATTAGCCACCATGTTGGTGCTGGGAATTGAACCAAGGTCCTCTGCAAAAGCAGTCAATGCTCTTAGCCACTGAGCCGTCTCTCCAGCCTGACATAAGGCTATTTTTTAACAACATTTTGATCCCATCCCCCATGAATCTTGCCACTTCAATTTCTACTTTTTTCTTTCTTTAATATCTTCCATCTTTCCTGAACTCCTTTGCATATTTTTCTACTTGTCTTTGAGAAACATGTCAGTTTGCTCTTCCCCCTGCCCAACCCTGCTCCCCCAACCCGATTCCCTTCCTGTCACTGGCTTCATTAGATCTTGTGCATGGATTCTTGGAGCAGCCATGTCACTAATCTTCTCCATGCCCAGAGATGCCAGCCTGAGTCACTGTCATCCTCATTCCCAAACCTAAATCAACATCCCATCACACACATTCTCCAAAACTGCTTGCACTCTCATATGGAGTCATCTGTGCTTATCTTCTATCAAATCATACAATTCCCTTTTCTGGGTTTCAGGGTTGTTTCTGACCTCATTGCTTGGTATCTCCTATCCTCCTCATGCCTGTCTTCCAAGCCTGCTCTTTTTCAATACACAATATTCATTCTGGGCTGTAGAATTTTGCTCTGATCCCCTTTCTGTGAGATATCACTCCTCCTCTGTCCCACCCCTATTCCACTTTACCACATTCTGTTTGTTTGTTATTTGTTTGTTTGTTTGTTTGGTTTAGAAGAAAACAGGTTTATTGAATACAGTACAAGTGATAGTGTACTAGAATCCTTACCCATGTTCTAAAGCTGGTTTAAATATTCTCTTTCTCTCTCTGTCTCTCCCTCTCTCTACTGAACTCAATTTCTAAAACATTACTTATGTATCACCTGGTAATTATAAAGCCTTCTTAAGAACAAGAATATTTTTGTATCCCTAGAAAAGTCTTACATTTATAATGAGCATTTTTTTATTTATTCATTTTTTAATTAAAAGAAGCATTTCATTACAACAGCATTAACCTATTCAATAACATTTTTCTGAGCTAGGGTATATCTCTTTCAAAATTGGCTGTACAGATCCTCAAACGACCTCAAGAGTGAAAAAAAATCAGTTTATGTGGTCCAATGGTATTTCCTCAAACACCCAAAAGCGAAGTATAACCAAAGATTAAAGGGGCCAATATAATTTATAAGAGCACACATAAATATAACTAAAAGTTACTTGACAAACTGTCAAAACACACAGTTTCATACAGAAAAAATCATTCCAAGCCTATTGAAATGCTCCCTGATTAATCAGGTTCATTTTGAGAACAACAAAATAAGAAGAGCATTCTCTGTCAAATCCAAAATTATCTAAAGAGCAAACTATTGTACGACAGTCCAAGATAGCAATCTATAAGGGGCATGAAACTACTACCAGGGCATCAAGGACATCTGCTGAGATTGAACAAAAAAGGAAGTAATAGATTTATCAGAAACTTTTCTCGATGCTGACCAAACCCACATCCCTGTTCTTGGGGACGAGAGAGGCTACACTTCACAAGCACAAAGCCCAGTGGAGAGTCAGGCTCTGGCTACCAGCCACGACCAGAAGTCGCATGTGCCTTCCCACATGTGCTCAGTACTCCGATTTAAGATTCTTTTACAACTATCAGCTCACATATGCCTGGATTTTCAGCCTTCGTGTAGGCCACCGCCCTTTCTTAACTCCAAAGAGAACATGAAGGGAGATTACTTTTTGCCTACCTCAGGAGCAATTTACACAATGTGCCTATTTCTAATATTCATTTGATAAGGTTCCACAAATATTTCTAGAAAGAAACTGCCATAGATTAAGGATTTTGTGGCAGAGGATCTAGGTTGCTGACCTAGACTTAAATCTTATTTACCTGTTCTGCCTTTGGACACCTCAATTTCCTCATTGACATAAAGGGTATTGGTTAGACCTAGAAAGTCTATGAAAGTCCTTTGTGAACCCTAAAGCATATAAACCCTAAAGCACATAACAATGTGTTTATAGGCAAAATCAACAAACATGGTTATTTTCCATAGGTGGCCCATTGGCTCTTGCTAAAAATTCCTTGTTGAAGTGATTGCTTTTCCTCTCTTGAAACAACTCTGACTTGTTGTTGGATAATTTCTCTCCAATAAAGTAAATTTAATGTGACAATCATATTAAGTTGCTATAACCATTGTCTAGTTTCAACTATATTACCTCTAACTAAGAAATAATGGTGGTATACTGACCAGTAGATAACCCTTCTGCATTATGAGTAACATCAGACAGTATACCTTTCACACATTTTTGCTTTGTTCAACAGTTTTTGGTATGGGTGACTTTACTCTTTTAATGCTAGGCAGAATTAATTAAAGACGTTTTTAATGCAGCAACACGTTTTGCTTAAAAAAATAATGTATCCCTCACAGTTCATTTTTCATGAATAAAATTATCCCTTTTGTGCAGTTGTCACTGTTTCATATTCTTTCTTTATGAGCCATTATTTCTTAAATATAAATTTTACCCTACCATGTAAATGTGAACAGCTGTTGAGCTTGTAGTCCAGGAAGGACCATTCACATCCTCCAGCCAAATTGCAAATTCTGTGACTAGAAAATCTATTACTTTTGAGCTCACCACAGTGAAAAGGCACACTGACCCAAAAAAGATTGACCCAAGCAGATGTAAGCTTTCTAGGTAAGCAGGTCTCATGGCTGGTTGAAATAAGATCCCTAGGATGCCCTTTAATCCTAGAGTGTTCTCAGCAGAGGAGCCAAGATTACAGACTTTGAGATCAAACAGAAGTCAGTCCTACTTCTTAGCTACTTGCCATTGTCTGACGTGGAACATGTTAGTTCAGTTTTATAGGTTTCTATTTTCCCATCTAAAAATGGCAATAATAATTAGCTCATAAAACCATATCTATCAAAAGTGTATCATGACACCTAACATAGCAGGTACAGTCAGCCCTCTGCGGTCATGGGTTCCACATCTGCAGATTCAACTAACTGTAGCTCGAAAAAAAATTTTTTAATTCTGCACAAGACCTCAAGACTGAGAAAGAGAGAGAGAGAGAGAGAGAGAGAGAGGGAGAGAGAGAGAGAAATATGAGGAAGACTAGTTAAGAAAAATCAAGGGGTCACCAAGAGTGGGAGGGGGATAAGAAAAAAGCAATGGGGAAGGAGAAATGTTATCATAATATATTACATACCAAGTAAGAAACTGTCAAAACATAGATATAAAAAATGTTAAATATGTCAGTACTGAACATATTGAGTTTTAATTTTCTTATCATCATTCCTTAAACAATACAATAAAACAACTATTTATAAAGAATTTACATTGGTTTTGGTATTATAAATAATCCAGAGATGAAGTATTCAAGAGAATGTGCAAAGGTGATACATAAATTAATGAGGGACATGAGCACCCCCACATTTTGGTATCTGCAGGAGGTTCCAAAATCAGAACTAACCTCCACCAATTCAGAGGAATCCTTGAGCTCAGTAAATATTAGCCAATAGTGTTATTTTTAGGTCTTCATATGTGCCTGTGCAAACTCTGAGGTTTTTTTTCTACAGCATGCTTCCAAACTGCACGACACATTTGATATTGCTTAACACCTGTGACAGATGTTCCTGTTGGCATGTACATCCATTTTGGAACATTAGTTCTGGATATCTACTGCTGAGCCATAATCATTCAGAGCAGGAGTCATGCTAGTTGAGAGGTTTTTAAGAGGCCAATACTCAAAAGAGGTTGGGAGTGACCTGCTGGATCTTCAATCTAGAAGATATCAGGTTCTTTAAGCCCCCCTCAGCCTGCACTTACTTCCATATTTCTTTGAGTGATTTTATATCTCTTAACAGCCTTCATGCCTTTGACAGTATTGTACAATGTACTTGGTTCAGAGATTTCAATATTCACCTTGCTGTGGTTTCGGTGGGAAATGCTCCCCCAAAGGCTCATGCGTATGAACACGTGAATATCCCAGCTGGCTGTACTATTTTGGAAGGTGGTAGAATCTTCTGCATGTGAGACCTAGCTAGATGTGGGTTCTTATGGACAGAGCTGGAGGTTTATAGCCCAGCCTGCTTCCAGCAGAGCTCTCTGCTTTCTGATCTACCCAGATGTGAGCAATCCTCCTGCCCCCACCTGCAGGCCCACTGCATGCCTTCTCTACTATGATGAATCATGTCCTCTCAAGCAGTGAGACAAAAGAAATCTTTCCTTCCTTAAGTTGTTTTTTCAAGAATTTTAACACAAAGATAAGAAAAGTCACTAATACTCATTTTATTCGGTAATATGAAGTGAGAGCACGTAAAGATTTATAAAACAAAATGAGTGCTTAGATCTGTAGGGAAGTTTCTCTAGAATATCAGAAACAAACCAGAACGTGCACTGAGTACAATAGTGACCTAACAGCACCTTGTAAATGGAGGCTGAAGTTAGAGTGTCAGGGTTCCCTCACTGTGTTTCCTACCAACTGCTGGGTGTGAGCTTGTGTGGCAATGGACAGAGGGACTGGGAGTGAGCAGAGTGGAGAAAAGCATGGTCTATGTAAACCTTAAAGCTGGCTTTGAGATGTGAGCTGCCTTCTACAGAGCACCAGAGTAAAATATCCTAAGGTCACACAAATCAGTCTATCTCAGTCTCCTCTAGATTGTTCTTGAACCCTAGGAGAACAAGGAAGATCCACGTCAACAAAAGTATGAACAGCTGGACAGAGAGAGAAAGAAGGAAAGACAGATGTTTGTCAGTTAATAGGTCACTCAACCCATGAGCAGAGACATTGGCCTAGTGTTTATAAGACAAACGAAGTTCCCCTGACCAGAGTCCTGCTCGGCCCATTTGTTTGTTTTCTTTTGCTCTGGTACCACTGCTTTTCATTACGGGCTCTTGTTTTTCTCTAACCACTCTTACATCTCCATTTGCCAATCTGTTCCTCCTCAGCTTTGTTGGCGTCCTCTTAATCATAGTAACTTCTTATCTCTGCCCTTCACAGTAACTTCTTATCTCTGCCCTTCAAAGTCTCATTTGTCTTCACACTTCCAAGTTCATGCTCTCTAAACTTCTTCATATGCCTAGATCTGCCCCATAAAAATTCTACTTAGTGGGGCTGGACAGATGGCTCAGCAGATAAGAGCACTGACTGCTCTTCAGAAGACCCAGGTTTGATTCCCAGCACCCAAACAATGGCTAGTAACTGTCTGTAACTCCAGTTCCAGGGGATTCAATGCCCTCTTCTGACCTCCATGGGCATTGCGCAATATGGGTGCACTTACACATATGCGGGCAATACACTCATACACATAAAATAAAAATAACAAATTATGTTTTTTAAAACAAAAGGGTTTATTTGGCTTTCTCTTTCTGATAACAGTTCTACTTAGATAAATCTCTTAAGGTTATAAGTTTTGATAATAAAACATGTTTAAGATCTGCCTCAACTGGATATGGTTTGAGACTGTCCACCAAAGGTACATGTTGGAAGCTACAGTGGCAGTGTTAAGAGGTGGTGGAACCTGCAGGAGGTGGGGCTTAGTAGGATGTGGGGATGGGGAAGACTCAGCCACTGTCCTCAGAAGGGATTCATGTTGGAATCAAAGTGAGACATTTCCCACAATAGTGGGCTGTGCAAAAAGAGCAAAGACAGGTCCTCCCTGTCCTCTATCTTCCTGTCAGACCATGGTTTGTTGTTGTTGTTATTGTGTGTTCTGGGTAGGAACTGAAACCAGGGCCTTGCACATGCTAAGCAAATACTTTACTACTGTTCTAGTTTGCTTCTCCGTTGCTATGACAAAATACTCTGACCAAAACCAACTTGGGAGAAAAGGGTTTATTTGGCTTTCTCTTTCTGATAACAGTTCATCCTTGAGGGAAGCCAGGGCAGGAACTCTGGGCAGAAACTAAATCACAGACCATGAGGTGTGCTATTTACTGGCTTGCTCCCCTGGCCTGTGCTCAGTTGGCTTTCTTATACAACCCAGGACCACCTACTCTGGGGTGACACCACTTACAGTGATCTGGGCCCTCCCACATGACTCACCAATCAAGAAAATGCCTCACAGATATGGCCACAGGCCAATCCAATAGAGGAATTCCCAGCTGAGGGTCCCTCTTCCCAGGTGTGTCACGATGACAACTGAAGCTATCCAGCACAACCATCGTCCTATATCCCCAGCCATCTCTCTTTATCTTTTTCCTTAAGACAGGGTCTCAAGTGATCCAAGCTGGCCTCACTCTGTAACCCAAGCAGAAGTAGACCTTGCAATCTTCCTACCTCAGTTGATCAAATATCTGGTGTCATAAGCCTCTGCCACCAGGCCTGGCTGGTCTTAAATGTACTCCTGCTGTGGTACCATTAGTCATGTTGTGACACAACCTAGGAGGTCATCATCAGAAACCAAGCAAATGAATCCACCCAGTCTTGGGTATTCAGTCTCCCAAACTGTGAACAAATAACCTTCTTTTCTTTGTAAGTTCCAAGTTTCAAATGGTTTGTTATAGTCAGAGAAAGCTGATACAAAACTACTGCTGTCACCACTTTTTCAAGCTTGACTCTTCCTATTTCTTCCTGTGCTAAAGCTCCTTTCCAAAATTTGGGTATCTTCTGTTTCCTGTCCTTTTTCCTTCAATCTCTTGATGCTCCTAACAGCACCATGAATTTCCAGTTACCATTTTTAAATAATTTTTCAGCTTTATTTTCCTTTATAATTATCACCATTATTCTTGTCCAGACTTTTACAGCCCCCATATATTAAGCAGTTAGTTGTCTTCAACATATATTCTGTGACTCTCACTGAATTCCCTTCAATGCCCTGTGAACTACCAAATCTTTCCAGCTATCAACGTATAATTTTACTGCTAAATCCTTCTGTACAAATAGGCTCTTAAAATATTCCATACACCTGGCTCCATTCTTTAAAACTGCGCAGACTAGATGACCTTGAACTGTGCCTTTCAACACATTTTAGTAGCAAAATTTCATCTTGCCTTTTCATAGATGGCTCCCACCCAAAACGCACTTTATAAAATAACAAATTCTGAGTAGACCAAGAAAAAAAATTTACAGAAACTTTACATTGGAAGAGTCAAATGACAGCTGTGGCCTCATCAAATTCAGCATCCAAATTTATTTATTGCACTTTATTGGAAAAAAATCCTGATTTACACTGAAAATAAGATGCAAATGGCATAGTTTTTATATTAACTCTTTTAGTTAGCTCAGAATATAAATGAAATAATAGTATGCATATTATTCTGGACCTAAACAAAATTGGCAAATCGGCATTATAGAAGAACATGAGGGCAATATCTACTATATTCTATTATGGCACATAACAAATTTGATCTTATAATTTCTGTATCAGGCCTTTTGACAATTAAAATACATCTGAAAATTAAATTCCACTTAAAATATTTTAAATATTACTAAATAGTTTGAAAATCATTGCTTTAGAGAAAACTGTTTTGTAGTTGTGGCTTTTTACCTCCAGTTATGCAGTACATCTCTCAACTAATCCCATGTAGCTTCCCAATCTTGTCTCTACATGAATCCTCTGCCCAAACCCAGCTGTACAAAGGGCAGAGTACTGCACCTACTGCCTCAATGCCTCAGGAACTATCTAAAACATCACCCAGCTGACAGTACTCTGCCTTATCTCCATGCCTACGGTGTGTGCTCAGTGTTGCTCAGTCATTTAACATGCAATTCTACATCCCCATCACTGGGATAAACAATGTTGGGCAGCTAAGAAACTCTGGGAGGGAGGAAGGAAATCCTTTCTGTTAATGGATGAGAAGGGAAGAGGATGAGGTCCCAGTGTGGGGAAATTGGGTATGCTTACAAGTGGGCTTGAAAAAGAGGCATGAACTTATGGTAAATCCCCTATCTCAGCCCCCGGTGAGACCCAACAAGTCCATAAATGTGTCATTCATTACCGAAGCTTTTATTCATTAGTCACTGATCTGTTAAGAGTAAGAGCGAGAGGTTTCTCTATAATCCAAGCATAATAGGGAGACTGCAATCGGAAGGTCAAGAGTTCAAGGCCAGGCTGGGCTACATAATGAGACCTTGTCTCAAAAAAGAAAACAAAGAGGCCGGGCATGGTGGTGCACACCTTTAGTCCCAGCAGAGGCAGAGTCAGGCAGATCTCTGTGAGATCAAGGCCAGCCTGGTCTCCATAGTGAGTTCCTAGCCAGCTAAGGCTACAAGGAGACCCTGTCTCAAAAAGACAAAAAGCAAAGAGGGAGAGAGGAGTTGGGGGGAGGAAGGAAGGGAAGGAAGGGGAGAGGAGGGGAGAGAGGAGGAGAGAAATATTCACAATGATCTATGAATTGCTTTTCTCCACAAGGAAGCATTTATTTATTAAAACTCTACAGGTTTATCTTTATGTGTATATATGATGTGTGTGAGTGAATGTGTATGTGTTCACGTGTGCATGTATGTGTGTGAGAGTACATGAACACATGTATGCACATGCGCAGGGAGACACAAAATTGTCACGTATCTTTTTTAATTTAATTTTTTTATATTTTGAGAATTTCATGAGTAGTGTATTTACATCCTTTCCACCCCTCCTTCTCCCCCTTCCTACATTCCCCCACTAACTCTCAATTTCCTGACCTCTTCTTTAATTATATATATATATATATATATATATATATATATATATATATATATATATATATATATATATATATATATATATATATATATATATATATATATATATATATATATATATATATATATACACACACAGGTGTGTGTGTGTGTGTGTGTGTGTGTGTGAGAGAGAGAGAGAGAGAGAGAGAGAGAGAGAGAGAGAGACCTACTGAGTCCATTTAACGGTGCTAGTATGTACATGTGTTTAGGGCTGACCACTTATGATTGGATAACCTAGCAGAGAGCTCAACCATGGAGAAAACTGATTCTCCCACTCTCGGCAGCCATTTTTTTTACTTATTTATTTAATAACCACATACTTAGAAGAAACATTTCATTACAACAGCATTGACATGTTCAATAACAATTTCCTGAGCTAAGATGTATCTCTTTCAAAATTGGCTGTAAATTTTTAGGTTCACAGTTGAATTATTACAGTTATACAATATTATACTCAGTATAAACCCTATGAGATATAAAAATTAAATGAGGTTTTAACCTTTAAAAAAGGTCTCCATTTTATTACTAAAATACACTTTCATACAGAAAAATTCATTTTTAATGCAATTGACATCAAGATTTTTGCACCTGCATTTCTAATCTCTACATATCTGATTATTACTAGTCACATTCGGTTACTTTCTAAGCTCCTTGGCATCTAAGCATGGATATAAAATCGTAAGGTAGATTTCAATGGTAATGTTTTTCACATCTACTAATAATTAAGGAGCAAATTTTTATGCTTTGAAGAATTATTTTTTAATCATTATTTTTTAAAATTTAATAACTACATGATTAGAAGAAGCATTTCATTACAGCTTTAAGATATTCAGTAACACACTCCAGAGCAAGAGCACATCTCTTTCACAAGTGGGTGCAAGTTTCTAGGTTCACAGTTGAGTTAAGACAGTTATACAATATTGAACTCAGTATAAGCGCTGTACGAAGTAAAATTGAATGAGTTTTTAACCTTTAAAAAAGATCTCCATTTCATTTTAGAATATATTGTTCCTTGCAGAAAGACTCGTTGTTTTTGCTACTAACACTGAGATGTTGGCGCATGCATCTCTAATCTGTATGTATCTGATTATTACTAGTCATAACCGGTTGCACTTGGTTCCTTGATGCCTGTGTATGTCTAAAAAGTCAACGGGTAGATTTCAATGGTAATGTTTATCACCTCTACTAATTAGCATGATGTAAATTTCCATGCTTCTTCCTCAAATATAGCACATTTTTAAAAATTTGATTTTTTTTTGTGTGTGTGTATGAGTGTGTATCACACAGAACATCCCAAACCATCTTATTCAACTATACACCCACTTCCCAGATGACACCCTCCCATAGCCTCCCTCTCCCCACTAGAGCCCTTATATTCTGATATCCCTGCTGCTGTCTGCTGTGTTGTTGGGCACCCTAAGCCATTCCCCACTACTTGCCCTTCTGGTGAATCTAGTCAGCCTATCTAGAGGTCTCTGTTTTAGGAAGGTCAGCTGTTCCTCTTCTAGCAAGAATCAGTTGTCAATACTCATTTAGATAAGATTGGGGTCTGCTGTTCATTTTCCCAGTTCTATGCTGGGTTACTATCTGGGAGTCCCTTTGGCCACCCTGGCCAACAACTCAAAAGAAGGTATCTCCTATCTGGCATTGCTGCTTCTTATGTAGCCTTTAGCTATGCATATGGACTCTTAAGAAAGTATATTGACCCCTTAAATCTTTGGTTATACATTCCTTTTGGATGTTTAAGGTCATACAGTTGTCCCAGATAAGCCAATTTATTTTTACTTTTAAGGTCATTTGAGGATCTGTTCCTCAGGGTCACATGGGCTTGGGAGGAGTTCCTCCCAAGTTCCTCCTATGTGAAGATAAGTCAAAGGTCCTGCTCGACCATGGTTGGCTTCGCTTGGAAGCATGGAGGAAATGATTCCTCTGTGTTGACCCTGCTCTTTGTAGACTGGACACTGGTTCAAATCCATCTCATGGGGTCTCCTTGGCCTCCTTGATCAAGAGGACAGGTGACCTATCACAATTACAGGACATTTTGGGAGATGTTCATAGTCCCCTGGAACTAGTCGAACTAGGAGGTCAAGGAGCAAAAACTGTCCTTTATGTCCCTCTGACCAAACTACTATAGGCTTCAAAGTATGTCTGTTAAACATCCAAGAAGGTTAGTTCCACCAGCCTGGTACTTTTAATTACTGTGTGTCATATAGATAAATCTTGGACAAAGAGAAATTGTTCTCAGATAAGCCTTACCTAGACATATATTTTGTGATCTGCTGTGCATAATTTGTCACTAGGTTGTAGGAGTAACATGGTTCCCTCTTGTTTTCAAAAGTTGCTACACATTATTTATCTCTAGCATTGTCTCACCCCTCCATCACACTTTTCCCACTTAAGGTGCCCCCATTTACCCCCTTTCTCCTTTAATAATACCTTTCTCCTACGGTCCTACCTCTCTTGAGCTCCTTCTTTCCTTTTATCCCCTAGGTTCCTTGTATACCCTTCCCTCCCCCCTCCCTTAAACAAACCGAATTTTTATCAGTATCTCCCTTATTAAGGCCTGTTTCCTACTGTTCTTCTCTTTCAGGTTCTTTCTTTTCCTTTACCTCCCTGATTCCTTTCATTTATCCTGGTTCTTGTAGTTATGTCTGGATACATACTCACTTATCAGGGTTTGGTTCTAGGATCCACATATGAGGGAGAACATATGTCGAATTT
>NW_008354532.1:4373044-4375080 GCF_000622305.1 Nannospalax galili
TCAAATGGTAGGTTCATTTGTAGTTTTTTAAGAGTTCTCCACACTGCTTTCCATAGGAGTTGAACAAGATTGCAACCCCACCCGCAGTGGATGAGTGTTCCCCCTTTCCCCACATCCTCTCCAACATTTGGTATCATTTGTTCTCTTGATCTTAGCCAGTCTCACTGGGGTAAGATGAAATCTTAAAGTGGTTTTAATTTGCATTTCCCTAATTATTAGTGATGTTGAACATCTTTTAAGATGTTTCATAGCCATCTTTACTTCTTCTTTTGAAAACTCTCTGTTCAGCTCCTTACACCATCTTTTAATGGGGTTACTTCTTGTCTTGATTCTTTTTTTTTTGAGTTCGTTATATATTCTGGATATTAAATCTCTGTCAGATTGTCGCTGGTGAAGATTTTTTCCCATTTTGTGGGTTTTCTGTTCACTTCGCTGGTTGCCTCCTTTGATGTACAGAAGCTTTTTAGTTTAATGAGGTCCCATTTGTTAATTCTTGCCTTTGTTTCCTGAGCAGTTGATGTCCAGTTTAGAAAATCCTTTCCTACACGTATATTTTGTAGGTTTTTCCCAATGTTTTCTTCTAATAGTTTCAGAGTTTCAGGCTTAACATTGAGGTCTTTGATCCATTTGGAATTGACTTTTGTGCAAGGCAAAAGACAGGGGTTTAGTTTCATTCTTCTACACGTGGAGATCCAGTTTTGCCAGCACCATTTGCTGAACATGCTGTCTTTCCTCCAGTGAATATTCTTGGCCCCTTTGTCAAATATCAGGTGGCTGAAATTGCATGTACTCATATTTGGGTCTTCAATTTTGTCCCATTGATCTATGGGTCTATTTTTGTGCCAGCACCATGTTGTTTTTTGACTATAGCTCTTAATGCATCTTAAAATCTGGTATAGTAATCCCCCCAGCATTGCTCTTAGTGTTCAGGGTTGTTTTGGCTATCCATGGTCTTTTGTGCTTCCATATGAATCTTAGCATGGTTTTTTCCAATTCTGTGAAAAATGTTATGGGGATTTTGATTGGCATTGCATTGAATGTATAAATGACTTTTGGTAGGATGGTCATTTTCATAATATTAATTCTTCCAATCCATGAGCATGGGAGGTCCTTCCATCTTCTGATGTCTTCCTAAATCTCTTTCTTTAAAGGTTTAAAATTTTCGTTGTTCAGCTCTTTAATGTCTTTGGTCAGGTTTATCCCAAGATTTTTTTTTTTTTGCAGCTATTGTGAAGGGGGGTGTTTCCATGTGCTCTTTCTCTGATTGCTTGTTATTGGTATATAGAAATGATACAGACTTTTGTAGGTTAATTTTTTAACGTGACACTTTAATGAACTTGTTAATAATTTCTTGGAGTTTTCTGGTGGAATTTTTGGCATCTCTTAGATATAATATCGTATCATCTGCAAAAAGGGATAATTTGATCTCTTCTTTTCCAGTTATTACTCCTTTAGTTTCCTGCTCTTGTCTTATTGCTCTTGCAAGAGTTTCAAGCACTATGTTAAAGAGAAATGGACATAGTGGACAGCCTTGTCAGGTTCCTGATTTCAATGGAAATTCTACAAGTTTTTCGCCATTTAGAATGATGTTGCTGTGGGTTTGTTATACGTGGCTTTAATTATGCTATGGTATGATCCCTCCAGTCCTATTCTCTCTAGGACTTTGAACATAAATGCATGTTGAATTTGTCAAAGGCCTTCTTCTGCATCTATTTAGATGACAATGTGGTTGTTGTCTTTGAGCCCATTTATATGATTTATGTTGTTTATTGACTTACGTATATTGAACCATCCCTGCCTTTCTGGGATAAAGCCGACTTGATCATGGTGGATGATCTTTTTGATGTGTGTCTGTATGTGGTTTGCAAGTATCTTGTTGAGAATTTTTGCATCTATATTCATTGAGGATTTGGATCTATTGTTTTCTTTTTGGGTTGTATCTTTACCTGGCTTTGGTATTAAGAGTGGTGCTGGCTTCATAGAAGGAATTTGGAAGTTCTCCCTCCATTTCTATTTTTTGACTAAATTAAATAGTA